>NC_091392.1:162155853-162460853 GCF_032191515.1 Phaenicophaeus curvirostris
ACAAGGTTATAATAGCAACAGCCATTCTGTTAAACTTTTCCTCATAGATAAGGAACTTTGGTATCCTGTAGATTTCTGCCAAGTAACTTTAATTCAGTGCAATAATGAGGCCAAATGAATGCACCATCATTAGTCCCTAACTTAGCAGGAGGGAACACAGAGTGAGGATACTGACTGGCAAGCAATGACAAATCTTGTGACAGCCCCCAGCTGGTGACTCTGCCCTTCTGACAGAGGTCAACAGCAGAGTCAGCAGAGATAATGCAGGCCCACTTGTCAGCTGCTTCAGCACAAAGTCCTTCACAGGCAGCCTAAACTGAGACTTCCAGCTTTCCTTTTACATCTCTGAGGTGAGAGTTTGTGATAAAGCTGAAGCAGCATAATGGCTCACTTCCAGTACTGTTGACTGTCCCATTATCCCATGTTCTCTCATACTAGATGCCTATTCCCACCTCCTCCCTGCTGCTGACTTTAGCACTCATCTAGCCTCCAAATGAGGCAGTTCAACTTACTTAGCCAAAGGAAGGCTAACAAAATTAAAGCAGGAATGGATGCCTAGTAGTGTAGGTGTCTTAAAGGTGGAAAGAAAACTGTGCCTGTAAGTACGCAAAGGAGGAATGCTCCCTTTGGTGCAAAGAGCAATTAGAATGGCTCATTCACTTTGTGAAGCCGCATCTTGTGAAGCAGACTAGAAATGTAGAACTTGCCTCATGTGCCAGCTGCAGTGGGTGGTTACTGTCACCAAAGAGAAAGAGCAAAGAGTTGTGAACAGTGAGGCAGCCACAGCAAGGATCAACTAGAATTAGCTTACTGCCTAGTGTTACCCAGTATGCAGATGACATTGGAGTTAGCGTTTAACTGAGCAAATTGCTGCCGTTATCCACTGCTATGATCTCACTTGCTGCATCACTTCTGTGCTACTATATAAAGCCATCACACTTGAATTCTAACTGCTCTCACAAACAAGCCAGGTAGGATGAAACTAAAACATCACTTGGATTTATGCATGCTGTAATTATGAAATGCAAGCACAGCATGTGCATGATACTTGAATTGGCTTTAATCTGGTTATCACATTTGTTGAGAGCAATGAAACTGAAGTAGCATGGCTTCTGCAGGCACAGTGTAAGATTGCCTAGGACCCTGCCTACCTATTTGGTTGTGTTATTATTGTTTTCTAAACTTGAAGCACCTTAAGACCCCTTTGTGTTTAGCAAAGCTTAATACTAGCCTAGGAACACTGAAATTATCCTCAAAATGCAATACAGATACTGCTTTCATTTAAACTCTTCCAAAACCAGCTGTTGCTTTTCCCTATGAACTACCAAGAAATCCATGCAGTACAAGTTCTTAGAGATGAATCTGGCAAGGAAAACTTTGGCAGTCTTGCTTGCTTTCTGCCTTTTTTTTTTTTTTTCAGAAAACTACAAGCATTCTATAGAATACACCAATTTTAGAAAGTCAGCATCACCGAACAAACAATTTCTGACTCAGATAATTTCATGCCTCAGATTATTTCTGTTGGTTAACTGTCATTTGACCCTTGATTACAAGAATAACAGGATTATCCGTTTAAGTACAACTTCCTAAGCAGAGAAATTGTTTTGCAACATGTTTGTTCTGGATGGCACATATGAAGTTCAGAAGATCAGAACAAGACACAGCCCGAGTCCTAGGATGCTGAAGTATTTACATGGAATAACAAAACCCAGGAAATATCACTAAAGCCTAGTTGGTCTTACTTTCATTTAACTGGCAACAAATCCAATTATTTTACAAATTTACAACTCTCTGTTTTGAGTCATAACTGGGCAATTGAAGCAATATTTGCAGGAAGGGGGAGAAAAAGAGAAGGCTGGCAAGTTTGCTCTAAATCTTCTGTTCAGTTTCTTGAGCTTAAAACATTTCTGTTCTGTTAATTTCATGTCATTCAGACACTCCCTGTGAATGTCAAATAATGCCACAAGCTAGAGAAGATAATTTTCTGTTCATACATCTCAGCCTAATCAAATGAAGGACCAAATCCATGTCAAAACCTCATGTCAATTTTGCTGGGATGCTATAAAGGCGTTTTATGTATTCCTAGGTGAGTATAATCTACTAATCCTAAGATTAATTAGGTATAATGTTGGCACAGAAGGTCTGGGCAGAGCTGGAAGCTGCTTCTGAAGGAAGGGCCTCATTTAAAGTGATGAAAATGCCCTGATATTAAATAGAAAATCTTAGGGGAAACAGCCTGGTCCAAGCTAACATATTCCAGATGTAAACTGTCTGTGCTTACATCTCAGTGAATTACGAAGAAATAAAAGACCTGCACAATATTAGCCTCTTCCTTTTTCTACTAAATTACTCTACCTAAAGCAAAAAGACTGCAGGCTTCCTGAACACTTTTCTGTTAGGCATTATTATATCTACTTTATAGAAGCGCACGATTCATGTGTTCTTTCTACAATATCTATGTTATATATGACCACAAGACACTATGGAAGAAGCACATTTTATTAAAAAGATAAACAACTTCAGATAACTAAAAACATTCTAGAAAACTGGTTCCTTTCTTCAAGAAGTCAGATCATTTAGGGCTGTCTACACAGCATAGTATTTTCTTCCTTCCATTTTAATACAATGAAAAAAGCAAATTTTCCTTTTCGTTCTCAGTGCAAGCCAAGTAGCTGAGTATCTTGCTTTATCACTCCAAAGAACAGGAGACAAAAATCACATGGATGCAGTATGAACATGCATTAGTAATTACAATTTGTATTAACAGTGAAAATGAACTAATAAATAGCCACCAATCAACAACAGCTTGGTATGCATAAACATCACTTTGCTTTCGAGATAGACAATTTAAAGCGCTAATCAATATTGTTGATGAAGAACCCATGAAACTAAACTTGTTGCAGTAAAAACCCAGCTCTTCTTTCTGTTTCTGGATATCCTTGGAAAACTTTATTCTATGTGCTTTAGTCTATTTGTTGCTCCTCTACCATGGGAATAACAGTATTTGTAAGTGAATAGACTTTTTTTAACAATGTTTGCATAAGTATTTGCACTCATCATTTCTTGCATTCTGTACATAAATATGGTTTGCCTCTTATGTTATGCTACCTCTTTAGACATTTCTCTCAGTACACTTAGGAGAACGTATCAGGACCTAGATACAACAGGAAAGAGTAGCAAGTTTAAGCTAAACTGTATTAAAAGTATGAAGTGAAAAGTCACTGACAGTAATTTATATGACCCCTTTATGCCAGTAATAATGATCTTCTTAGCAAGAGCTACTAGTGTGTTTTAAAGGATATTTTAACCAGAAAACTTTTAATGAGTGTTTTAGATTCATTAATCACAAGAAAACCTCAAATGTTCTTAAAAACTACACAAGAAAAAAGTTAGAAGTCTTGCAGGCAAAGCATTCACTTTTCTTAAATTACTGCTTTTAAAAAGTTTGACTGCTGACAAAATCTAGAAAAAAGATGTAGTGAATGTAGAGAAGAGTGAATGGGATTTAGCAAGATTCAGACTCCAAAACAGATGGAAAAGGTGTAATTGCAAAGGTCACGCAGAGAAGTCTTCACAGCAGAACAGCCTTCCTTCTTTTCATGGTCTCTTGCAGCCCAAAGGGAGAAAATACAAATTGGTTAAGGAAAGGTATAGTGAACAATGTTTGGAGAAGACACTGGTAGAAACAGGCAGACAGGCTTCAGTGGCAGCACAGGTATTTCTCAGAACACCATCGTGTGCCTGTCAGCCTCCAGATAGTTTTACTAATGCTTTGCATTAAGGAAGCAGACTGACAGTAGCATAGATTACAGCTGTCAGAGATGGTCCCTGTCTTTCTTGTTGGAGTATGTTGCTGCATTAAATGGCTGCTGGGAATCTGTGTCTTTAAACAGTATGCATACTGCTAAGGAGAAAGAAATCAAAAGGATTTTACCCATTGGTAAAAGGGTTATGTCATTGCCTTTGTATAATATCATATTCATCACTTATATAGACAGATTCCTTCACACATAAAATTATGCAGTGTATTTTTTGAGTCTACTGTCTTTCTATTTTTTAATTAAAAAGTTGGGATTATCTTTAAATCTTGGCACACTCATCTCTCCAAGGGTATAACAAGCAATTTCTTCTTCTCAACAACTCACCCGCCACTACAGCATAATTGCTAATAAAGTTCAAGGATAGTTTCTGTTAGATACTAATAAGTAATATGAATTTATTCCCCACTGAAAGTTATAAAACCAGAGGCTTCACCTTGTTCTAAATTCACTAATATTGTAGATATGTCACCTAAATAAGCTTATTTAAAGAATGAGCTATTTTACCAAAACCCTTAGGAAAAAAGCTAGCTAAGCACCAGGTATTTTTAAGAGCATTTAAGGACACGGAGATTCAAACAAGCCTCTAGGGAGTGCTATGGGGTTTTTTTTCCAAATCATCTCATTCTCCATCAGACCAGTGGATGTCAGATTCCTTAAGACAGGAGCCATCAGCTGCTGCGTTTGTTTAGATCTCCCTTGGGCTGCTGCATGGCTGAGGCAGTGACACACAGTCAACAACAGAGCTGAGGTGGCACAGAAACTTTTGGGTACTTTGAATATTTGGCTCTCCTACTAATCAAATACTTCCACACCTCACAGTCTCCTCAGCTGAGGTCAATGTCTTCACACAGCGTTTTGATATATGACACCTGGGTCAGGAATATTGGTCATCTTTGCATCTAAACAGTTTTCAAAATTCAACTAAGTTCTCAGCATACCTGTGTTCCATGTTTTATTTGTAGAAGCATCTTGTATTTTATAAACAACATCTTGGAAGCTTGATATATTCCCTGAAGCTACATCAATTTAGTAGCAAACAGGTCAGGGTTTGGTAGATGCCTTGCCCCAGTGCCCATCCCCAACATGCTTAAAGTACATGCAGCCTTACTCAGTAAACTATGAAATAATAATAATAAAAAGATTTGCTATATGTTTGGACTTCAGCTGGTTTTGTAGCAGCAAATGAACTGGAAAATGAACTGGTTTAGTACTGAAAGTTAACTGGAGTATTTTTGTGAATGGATTAGTCTTTTACAGGAACAACTTTCTCTAAGAGCTGCTTGCAAAGTGGTTCAGTGAGCCTGCTACATCTCTAGAAATAAAATCTGCTGGATTTATGACAATAGTGATTCTGGCTGCCCCACCCAATATTTCAGTCTGATGAGTGCAATATGAATAAAGTAGACAGTATCTATATGACTCTTACAAAGCATGTTGATTATAGGTACTCTCATGTCAGACCAAAGTACTAGTACATCCTAACTTTAGAAGTATATTATACGCCTGCAAAGTTTCATAGGAAAACAATGCTCCCTGGAAGAGGATGCCTCATCACTGTGTTGAAGGAATGTTAGCCACTTCTCAAGTACATCTCCAGTGCAGTCTCCCAAAGGTCTTGAATTTCTGTGGAATCATCAGCTCTTCACTCAGATGCCACTTCTCTGTGACAGCCTAAGAAATTTGGGTTGAAATATTTTGAAAAACCCATTTATTAAGCAGAATTTATCAGGAAATGTGCAATTTGTGCATTCCTTGTAAACGCAATGCATGCCTCTGGAAAAGCTCCTAAAACCAGCAAATACCCTTTGCAGAATCATAAAATTATAGAATGGTATGTGTTGGAAGGAACAGTAAAGATCACCCAATTCCAGTTCACTTGTCATGCACAGAGACACCTTTCACTAGATCAGGTTGCTCAAAGCCTCATACAACCTGGCCTTGAACACCTCCTGGGATGAGGTATCCATGACTTCTCGGGACAACTTGTTCCAGTGCCTCACCCTGAAAACAAAGAGCCCCTCTCCAGCTTTCCAGTATGCCCCCTTTGAGTACTGGAAGGCTGCTATTAGGTCTATCTGAAGCCCTCTTGCCTCTATGCTTAAACAAGCACAACTCTCTCAACCTGTCCTCATGTAGGAGGTGATCTAGCCCTCTGATAATCTTTGTGGCCCTCCTCTAGACTTGCTAATTGATCATGTCCTTCCTGTGCTGAGGACTCTGGAACTGAATGTAGTACTCCAGGCTAAGTCTCACAAGAGTAGAGTAGAGGGAGAGAATCACCTCCCTTGACCTGCTAGTCATGCCTTTTTTAATGTATGGCCAGAATATGGCTGGATTTCAAGGCTGTAAACACACATTGCTGGGTCATGATGAGCTTCTCATCCACCACCATCCCCAAGTACTTCTTTTCAGGGATACTTTCAATCCGTTCTCTACCCAGCCTTTATTAGTGCTTGGGACTGCTATGACCCTGATGCAGGTTCATAATCATGATTTTGGTTTTGGCTTGTTTCTCTTTTGTCTTTGTGTGACTGTCTGCATGGGGGACTCTGTCACTCTCTATGTGAATGGTAACTGTGATTGTCTGTGTGAAGTGTTAAAGACCTAACTGGTTTAAATTTGGAAAACTGACTTTGGAACAGCTTGCTGACCTGTTTTGTGTAAGCTGTCTTTGATATTGTTTGTTGATTTGTTCTGTTTAAGATCTTGAGACTGCGAGCTATTTCGGTTTGCTTGTGATCTGCCAGCAATCACCTGTTTTAATATGTGTGCAGGGTTATTGCAAGGAGGCATTTGTGTTGTTTAGAAATCGCCTCTGTTGTGCATTTTAATGCATTGGAAACAACTAGATGGGCCTCCAGGAGGAACAGCAACAAAGGAAATTTTAATTAAACACTGTCATCAGTGGTGGCCATAGTATAACCAGATGAAAAAGAATGATGATCTGTTAAAGGGTCACTGAATTATAATGCTTAGTTGCAATTAATGCTTTTTCTAAGAGAACAAAAATGGGACAAAACTATGTATTCAGATACGTTTTAAACTTCGTTGAATTACTCAGAGAGCAAAAAGAATGTGGTACTCTACTAGTCTCCTTGTTTCAGCCTTGGAAAAGATAAGGGAAAGGCTTTGAAACAATGTTGTTTTGTTTGTAGTATTGGGCAAAGATGTTTGCAAGTTTATGAACAATTAAAAGACAGTGACCCTAAGGAAAAAATTCGCTTATTAATGGGAGCAGAAACTTTCAGTATGATAGCAGGGTGAATAAGAGGTAAACAGGGAGAAGTTCTACCAACTCCCTTATCTGGAAAACGCAGAACAGGTGATTTAGTATAAAGTCTCTATTTCCCATTTCTATCATTGATTTGAACAATTGGATGCTTGCTTTCTGGAACTCCAAAATGAGTCTTAGGGAGTTCTATTTGTCAACATTTTCAGTATCAAAACAATGCTTTTGCACATGATCCATGTCCTATCATTTAGTTTAAATGATGTTAGCTGCTGTGTTAATTTAAAAGCAATGCTTTGGTTAGACTGATCAAAATACTACGGTTCTAGTATCAAATGTTAATGACCAAAATGAAGGGAACATGATGGGGAAATACTGTAGGAAATTTGGAGTTTCTGTGAGAGACCCCATAATCTTTGTTTCATGAACCACTAAGTCAAACCTACAAAATATATAGTAATGAAAGCAGTATTTTTTTGTGAGACAGCAGTAAAATGAAATATTCTTTTAAGGACATTGTGTAGCCCTCTACCTTTAAATAGTGTTGTGTTACCCAAATATCTCAGCTAAAATATCTTTGTATCCAAAACAGAGTTAGAGAGAGCAGCTATACCTGGTTTTAGTGACAGTAGTTAAGAAAGTCATACTAGCTTTATCTTGGAGGCAAAAGGATGTGCATGTGGTTTATGTTTGACAGCAGTCCACTTTGATCAAAAACTATATTCTGACCTGATTTTGTAAAAGAGAAATTATATAAGTGTAACTTGCACCAAGTAAGCTATAGACTCATTCCTATTAACATACTTTTGATATATCTTTTCAAAATGTTAACGAGCTATAGCTGATATAGTCATTTAAAGTAAGAATCCCCCAGTTCCTGCTTGAGATGATGTTATGTCCCCCTAAAGAAGTTCATACACCTGAAATATTGGTATCATTTCAACAATCAGACTGAGGAAATGCCTGGAGACCGGACTTCCATTTAGTCAAGGACTTCCCAGCGGGATATAATTTTAGCAGAAAATGATGAGTTATTTCTCATCCCAATCTCTGTCCCACTCAATATGCTTCCAAATACCTCAAATTAATTTTTAATTGCTTGTTTTCCAAGAATCCACAAATTGCATGATCCCCTCGGTGGAACTTTAGTACTAAGCAGAAAAAGTATTTGGAGTTTGCTTTGCTGTAGCATGCCTGCATGAGCTTGTCCTTGAAGCAGAAAAGATCCCATCATCAACCAAATAATCTTCACAGAAACATATCACAGTGGTCAGTTTTTCTATTTATTTGTTCACCTACCTGTCTATTAATTAATTAATTTATTTATTTACTGTGGTTTTCCACAGATGGAGAAAGCACTTTAAAATGATTCTGAGCTGCACATACCTTCTATTTGGCTCCTATTTCACAGGACAGGTCAGTGTAGGAAAAAAATGCAACAGTGTTAACTTATTTTCTTCATAGAACAAAGAAAAGGAAGATGTAAAACAGATGAACGCTTGTTTCACTTGACCCAGAGCAACAGAAGTGTCTTTCCCACTGATCTGGATTAGGAGAGCATTTTACTGCTTTAGACTAAGGGGAAATGGTCAGAAGTCCTGCAAGACCCATTCCGGGAGTGAGGTGTTAGCAATATATACGCCCTACAGAGGAGCTGTAGGAGAGGACAAGAATGACTCTTGTAGCAGTAACAAAGTCACATTGATGTGTCTAAGGATGTTGGCATTAAATTATAACTTATTTTATTTTTTACAAACAAATCACAGTTGAATAACTATATTAATTATGCTGCAATTGAATCAGAAAGTGAAAATAAAATTTACAAATGAAACTCTGCAATCTTAATCCCGAATCTTTTCCAGATGCATACTTGATTTTAACTTGCTGCCACATACGGCTTTTTTGATGATTACTTCAATAATTGTTAGAGTTATTTCTCATACCAAAGAGAAACAATATATATGCTTAGAAACCCTAATCTCAGTTTATTGCTTTCATTTAAGATTTAACTCATTTTAGACAGATCTGGAGATTTAGGAGGTTACCAAGAAGCAATGAAACTTCTTTTACATTTACCCGTCAGCACCAAGCAAGGATCAGATTTAATGTAGTGATATATCATGATCTATTCTGGACTAGTGACATTCATAACCACTCTCCAGATGTTTTAAGACCAAAATAAATAGGCTGTAAATAGGTTTGATCTAGACCCCTATTTATATGAGCTAGTATATCTCACAGTCCCATTCATACCTGTAGTGAAGTGTCTTAGCCCTGATTATTCAAGTCAGAAGGCTGCTGTCACACATTCCCTCCTCAACCCCGTTGTTATCCTGATATTCAGAAACCTGCTTCTAGCCTAAATTTATTCATGACCTGTGTATAGTTATTCCTTTTTGTATCAATACTACCTGTTGTTTAAGTGTTTCTTCTCCCTCACAAGTGTTTATGTCCCTGAAGAATTTAGAAAGAACAGTCATATCCATTCTCAGCTGCTCTCTTGCTAAAGTACAAAACTCAGGATTTGATCCTCTAAAGTATTTGTGTGTCTAACTCCTATTTATGCCTCACATTCCCACTGGAACCAATTATTTCACTGGGCATCAGGCTCCTCACTAGGACTTCAGTGTCTAAAGAACTTGGGGAGGCTGAACTGAAGTGCCTCTGCTTTTCTTTAATTTTTTTTCTTAAACATTAACAACACAGCACTAAAAATAACATCTTCTCAGTGCCTTCTAAAAAGTTATTAATATTCTTTCAAATTGTTAGGTTAACATGCCTTTATTTTAAGTTAACTTTGCCTTTTTACAGTATGAATTGTACTTGAGGTGCTTTCTGCATCCAACTAGTGTAAACAAGCCTTTCTACATATAGTCATTATAAATAAATTATTTAATAGTAAAATTATTGTTGCTTGTCTTAATTTGCATGCCTGTAACTATAAAATTTCATCCTAGATCAGCTGTGCTATGTGAGGGTACTCAGTTCCTCCTACACAGTATTTGATCCACTTCTGATTATCCACACACTGTAGCTTAACATTTCAACAGTTTGATGTCATTAACAAAATCACTGTACTTCTCAACTCCGATTTTTGGGTAAATCAACTAGCACAATCTCTTTAGTCTCCTGATTTGTATCTCCACACAATTCATCAGTATTTGATCCAAGGTGGGCAGTTGTGGTTTTGAGCAAGATTTGGAGAACAAGAAATTAGAGTGGCATATCTGAAACTATTTGACCATGCTCTGATCATTGCTTTGCAATTCTTTTGCTGTTGCTCTGCTTTCTCAGCCCAATTAATGGTTCCTCATAGGGTACTATATCAATAATTTGCTGAAGTATCTGTAGATTAGACTAACCACTAAGATTATTTGAAATATCAGTTAAAAAAATAAATGCAAGCTTAGTCTGACATAATCCACCTTTGCTACATTGAATGGTTGGACTCGATGATCCTGTGGGTCTCTTCCAACCTGGTTATTCTATGATTCTATGATTTTCATTTTATTTTTACTTCAGTGAGTTTAAGTGTTCTTTTTATCTGATCTGCTGCTAAGGTGTAAGTGATCTCCTGGATGGTTGATTTATCTGCATTGTCTCTCCCAGCAGAGTGACTCCAAATTTAGCGTGATTTCTATATATGAAAATGTCACCCTGAAGCAATGGCTCTCCTGGCTGTTGCATGCCTGCAGACCATCTCAAACATGCACAACTGCTGCTATCTGAAGCCAGCCAGACTCAAGCTTGTAGCTTCTCTGTTTTAGCACAGTAACAGAATGCTAAAGATTCATCTGCATCAAAAAGCAAAATCATTTAAGTGTCACTGTTATCTTCAAAAAAAGGTTAGAAAATTTGTCACTCCATTAAAATACAAATGTAAAATGCACTTCAACACTGACCAAGTTGTTATATTGATGAAACTTAATTACCTGTTGTCCATGAAATCTACCACATTGCAGAAAAAAAATCAGTTACTGAGACACAGTCAACACCCTTAGTGCATTAACCAAATGTATAAATTGGAAGGACTTTCACTCTGTCCTTGTTTGTATGATCACACCAGAAAGGAAAATATTTGTGCACTGGTCCAAAGAGTGTTTAAAAGAGCAGCTTGAATTCCTACTTGAATACACATTGCAGAAGATTTTGCTTTTGTGGTTAGTAATATAAACCTCTGCTGTTTCCCTCCTCCCTCATCTGCAATGAAAAGTCTCTTGTACTTACAGTCTCTCCCCTCCACATCCCTAGTTAAGCCCAAGTCACAGAGAAAATGTGTTTCCTGATGTTCAGGTGGAACCTCTTGTGTTCCAGGTTGTTCCATTGCTTCTGGAAGGTTTATGAAGAATTAATTGATCTAGGGGGTTTGGCTTTTTTTTTCATGTTTTCTTTTTTTGTTTTCCTGCTGTTAAGAAATAGAAACCATTACGACATTGGTTTGCCCTTCAGGAATGTAAATGGGGTTGCTCCTGAAGTGCAGTCATGAAATGCTGGATTTTTTAAGTGTGTGATCACATATATAACTTTATACAAGTTCACAGGGCTTGTCCTGGAGGTGCCTTCTTATAACAACATGGGGTAATCTACGAGTATTTCAAGGCATGGTTATAAGAACCAGTAAACAAATAACTCCCCTTGTTCAGTCTGTTACTCTTGTCTACTGAACACAGGTAGCAACATTGATGAAAAGTCAACAGAGAATATCTGCCAACAATTTTGCAAATGGAAACAGTGCCTGTCTTTGTCAACTGTTTTTCATTGTTATTACTGTTATACCTAATGAGTTACTAATTTTAAATTTTGTTAACTCAACCCCTAGAACATGGCCTTATCTTTAAGCTAGGACCTATTGAATAGATTTGAGATGTTTATGTAATCAGGTCAAAACAGAATAGAAATTTATTTTCAAGTCCGTTTCTCATTGTTGTAACACCATAAGAAAAACATATACTTGCTATCTTAAAGTTCAAACCAAAAGAAAATGCTGATGTAGATGCTACTTTTTTTACATTGATTCCATAATTAATAAAATAAAGGCTTGGGTTTTTTGATAGTGTTTTAAGCTGACTACTAATCGATATTGTGTATAATACAGTACATTGCAATCACTAAGCCCCACAGGAATTTTAGCACGAGTAATCCAGCAAATCTGCAGTTTCATCTCTCCTCTCTTACCATCTGATGACTGCAGGAGACTGGTGTCTCTTTAATAAAATATTTAACTGCTGTTATAAGGAAAGCAGAACAGATTAAACTGAACAGATTTGCAAAGCTTTTTCTTGGGTAACCATCAGATTTGAATGCACACATTCAGATTTATAAGAGTGTATCAGGAGCAAACTACACAACTATCTTTTACTATAATTTGCTCATTTACACTTTAATGAATAAATTTTTATGCTGTATCTGTTCTGTTTTGCTGTCATGATAAAACTTGCATTTATATAACCTGTAATCAGTTTCATTATGGGCACAAAGGAAAACTGATCTTGAGATGACAACCAGAAAGGATTCTTTTACGTACTGCTTGGTTTGGGGAATTTACAAATAGTTTGTCTCAACATGCAAAAGGGAAAGTGCTGTTATAGGTATGTCTACACAGCAATTATTACTGTGTTGAGAGCTAGAATGGATGGAATGAGTAGGCTGTGTCATCCATATTTTCACTTCTCTGAGCTGTAGCACGCACAGATTTTGCTTCTTGTGATTTACTTTGCTGCTAATGTAACATTTGGATCAAAATGAAGGAAAAAAAAGACATTTTTATATCTATACAAGACATAAAAGTGGATCTCAACATGAAATCAGTTAATCCTAGAAAGCCTGAGGTATTTTTCTAAATGGTCTACATTTTTATTATATCGGTATCACTCTCTCAACTGAAATTTTTTCAATATCTATAAAGACATTAAACATCATTGGTTCCCATCTTTGAGATTATTTCAAGTCCTATTTTTCAGGTCTTCAGTGAAAGTAGAAAAATTATATTAAATCTTACTTTATCAATTGACTGTTATTCAAAGCAGCTGGTAGATTTGAAGGCCAACTTAAGGATGTGAGGAGGAAGTTGGGTAAATTCCTACACATCATATGTAAGTCTCTCACAAAGTTCTCACACTTTTTCTTCCTTGCCAGGAAGGACTAAAGCTTATCTGCAGAACCTAGATCAGTAGCTTTACCTTCATTGTGCTGAGTGAGTGATACATCTCTCCTAGTAGTACAGCGGACATCCTAAACATTTTGCTGTATTTGTAACAACGGTGGAATGAAGTTGAACAGGAACATGCAGATGTTTGCCAGCTTCTTTTATGACAGGAAAGCACAGCACCCTTTTGTAACCAACTTTTTTCATTACCTACCCAACTTCTATGTCATTGTATTTACAACTTCTCCTGACCAGCAGATTTGGAAAAAAAGTCAGTGCCACAGCCAGTCAAGAGGTACAGCAAGAATTGGAAGACTAAGGAATTGCAAGAATGTAGCCCTCAGTGCTCTCTAATACAATGAATTTACCTTCACAACACTCGCATGAAGCAGCAAATCTCCCAGTCCTTATACATACCTCAGAAACCTTGGACTTATCTGACTTGTACATAGGGATGCTTTGGAATCCTTTCCATTCCCTTTCCATCATCTTCCAGCAGTCCTGGCTGACTGGGGAAGATCCACTGGACTGGAGGCTGGCTGATGTTGTGCCCATCTACAAGACGGGTTAGAGGGAGGATCCAGGGAACTACAGGCCTGTCAGTCTGACCTCAGTGCCAGGGAAAGTCATGGAACAAGTGAGTGTTATCATGAAGCACATGCAAGAGAACCAGGTGATCAGGCCCAGTCAACATGGGTTCACAAAAGGCAGGTCTTGCCTAACTAACCTGATCGCCTTCTAGGACAAAGTGACTCGGCTGCTGGATGAGGGAAAGGCTGTGGATGTGGTCTTCCTGGACTTCAGCAAAGCCTTTGACACAGTTTCTCACAGCATTCTGCTTCGGAAACTGTCAGCCTCTGGCCTGGACAGGCGCACACTCTCCTGGGTGGAAAACTGGTTGGCTGGCCGGGCCCAGGGAGTGGTGGTAAATGGTGTGAAATCCAGCTGGAGGCCAGTGACAAGTGGGGTTCCCCAGGGCTCAGTGCTGGGTCCAGCCCTGTTCAATGTCTTTATCAATGACCTGGATGAAGGCATCGAGTGCACCCTTAGCAAGTTCGCGGATGACACTAAGCTGGGTGGAAGTGTGGATCTGCTGGAGGGTCGGGAGGCTCTGCAAAGAGATCTGAACAGGCTGGACCGCTGGGCAGAGTCCAATGGGATGAGGTTTAACAAGGCCAAATGCCGGGTCCTGCACTTGGGGCACAACAACCCTGTGCAGTGCTACAGACTAGGAGAAGTCTGTCTAGAAAGCTGCCTGGAGGAGAGGGACCTGGGGGTGTTGGTTGACAGCCGACAGAACATGAGCCAGCAGTGTGCCCAGGTGGCCAAGAAGGCCAATGGCATCTTGGCTTGTATCAGAAACGGTGTGACCAGCAGGTCCAGGGAGGTTATCCTCCCTCTGTACTCGGCACTGGTGAGACCACTCCTCGAATCCTGTGTTCAGTTCTGGGCCCCTCACTACAAGAAGGATGTTGAGGCTCTGGAGCGAGTCCAGAGAAGAGCGACGAAGCTGGTGAAAGGGCTAGAGAAGAAGTCTTACAAGGACTGAGGGAGCTGGGGTTGTTTAGCCTGGAGAAGAGAAGGCTGAGGGGAGACCTTATTGCTCTCTAAAACTGCCTGAAAGGAGGTTGTGGAGAGGAGGGACCTGGCCTCTTCTCCCAAGTGACAGGGGACAGGACAAGAGGAAATGGCCTCAAGCTCTGCCAGGGGAGGTTCACGCTTGACATAAGAAATAAATTTTTCACAGAAAGGATCATTGGGCACTGGAACAGGCTGCTCAGGAAGGTGGTTGAGTCATCTTCCTTGGATGTGTTTAAGGGACGGGTGGATGAGGTGCTGAGGGGCATGGTTTAGTGATTGATAAGAATGGTTGGACTCCATGATCCTGTGGGTCTTTTTCCAGCGTAGTGATTCTGTGCTTTTGTGGAAGGTAGAAGCTGACTACATGCATGCACTTCTCATTCACAGTCAGGAAAAGTTAGTCAGTGCCTAAATAAAACTTCTGAAGGATGTTTACCAAACTGGGACTGCTAGTCACCTGAAAAATCTCCTTCATTCCATTTTTTATAAAGCCTCAAACAACTCTAGTTTCTTATTTGTATCTCTCATATGAGCAGACTTTCCTAACATCCTGTTGATTGTGAGAAGTGGTATATTTCCATATGTAGTAGTTCTGCACATACACACACAGAGTTCGATAATATCTCACAAAACATTTATGTTAAGTTCTGGTTGTATTTCTGAGCACATGCTGGAAATCTAAGATACAGGTGCTAACAAAAATTGCCACAGAATTTTTCTGCTGTTCTGTTTGGAACGTGAGTGCCCCATTCTGGAGTGCTTCCCCCCCCGCCCCCCCCATTGTTTAATTCAGGAAATTTTGACTTAGTTTTAAATACAAATTATCAAACACAGAGTCAATGGGGCATTCACAGGGACAAAGAGAACCAATAAAGCTTTAGAATTCGGGTAGTGGTAGTTCTACATCATACGATAAACATTCTTTACTTAAATTCTGTTTTCACAGCTAATATCATTTCAGTGATTCAAATAACATCCGCTGCTGCCACAGTTGTTCTTTTGAGAGGAAAAGGGTGTACTAAAGGTTTTCAATTGTCTGCACTGGTTTAGCTGAGTGGATATATCAAGTGGAGCTTTCACATTTATAATGAACGTGATTAAAGGATGCATTTGTAAAAATGCATACTTGAAATATGAAAATAAGATTAGAAACAATGCTATGAGCGTTGAGCAATATTTGGGAAGAGGGTTGTAAATTTTACTAAGATCTGAAGGGTACAAGTCTTTCAGGTTTGTTAAGAATTTATTTTTCTATGTTACATTGATTAGCAGCTGGCAAACACGTTCACATTTGTTTCCAGACAAGACATGTGTTGTCCAGTAGTGAGTAATCTTTGCTTTGTGGTTCAGTTCTTTCAATGAATAGCGTTTGAGGGCCAGGAAAAGAACTGTGGTGCCAGGCAGAATTAAATTGGTTTGCATATGTGCCAACTTTGCTGATCCTGGAAATCCAAAACAGCAAACAAGCAAGGATGTCTTCACTTGAAATTTAAAACTGAAAGGTAATGAGTCATATCTAAGGACTCAGTGTCAGTGTCCGAGGCACAAAACTGTTCTCTATTTTGTTGACATTACTTCATCAGCCATACCTCAAGTATGTTAAAGAACACTCACAAGCATAGAAAATGATTGGCCATTTGAATTAATAATTTACCCTAGTGAGGTATTCATGCCATAACGAAAAAAATCTGGTTCTATCCACAGTCTTTCCTCAGTGGGGCAAGGATTTCTTTCCTGCTTGGAACATTTCTGTGAGGCTTTCTCCCCATCTCAGCTTTTCAGCATCATCACAGCCCTGTGTCTTGAAAGATGAATATGGAAGCAAAGGGACATCAGAGGTCTAAAAGCATCAACGCAAAGAGTAATAAGTAGTCAGGACAATGATGATCAGAAAGCAACACAAAAGGCATGTAGAGAACCAATGAATTTGGGTTACTTTCTTACTGCTTCAACAGCATGATCAAAAGATATTGGAGATTGCAAAGCATAGCTTGCATTTATGACACTTTTTCTGGAAATGGTTCCAAATGTCTTCTTCAGAATATCACCTTTGCAAGAATTCATAAAGAGAGTACTGAGAAAATGCTGTTTGGTTGCAAGAGCCATCCTTCCTTCAGCTCCCAAGCCTGGCAGAGGATATACTTAGATTTGATGGGTTAGCACAATTTGTGAGGTGTCCTTAGCAGATCAGGAATGGACAGAAACACTGCAGGATTTTCCTAATTATAGTTACTTTCAACATTCTAGACAGGTGAATCCCTTCAAATATTTTAAACCATCAGCTATTATATTTTTTGCTCTTATTTTCCCCATTACTTTCAGATCTTGAATTTCCACTTAAATCTTGAAATTCCACTTAAATCTTGAAATTCCACTTAAAACAAGAAAGTAACATTGGTTAAGCTACAGAGTAATTACTTGATAACATAGAGCAATCTTAAATTATTTACCCCCAAAATTAGGAAAAAAAGTAATCCTATACTCTTTGCAGATTGGTACTACAGCCCACACCCTTAGACACACCCTATCTCAGCCAAATTCTTGCCTCTGTTGCTCTTAGCCTAATTCTTCCTCTTTTCCTGTCAAAGAATTGCTGTTTGTTTTTAGCCATAATATTTCATTACATCACAATCCTTTCAAACATGTATACATATAGATATAGTACCCTATCTGTCCACAAATACAGCAGTTAATTCATGAACTAATTTCTAGTCTGCAAAATTAGAGAGTAATGAAACAAAGAATATTCATACACAATGTGCATGAAATAAAAATAAAGTATGTATTTGTCTGTGTATAGATCGATATGTCTGTGAGTGATTTTACACATATATACACGCACAGTCCTTCAAAATTCTGGAAGAATTATGAATCATTATGAATATTGGCAGTCAGGGATACTCAAATTATTATTATTAAAATTTCCAATTATTTTTCATTTTCTACTGAAATGGTGAATGCCAAAGGCAAATAAGATTTCCTCTTTTTCAAAGCAAAGCACTGAAATCATGGTAATAGCTGTCCACACCACTACCTTATGTGTATTCCAGTTCGTCTGTCTCTCAATTAAAATGAAGACATATAAATGACATTTTTAATTCAAATGAAAGACTCTTGACCATTCATTTTATAATGTTCTTTCACATTAAAGAGTGATTTGGTTTACCGTGTTGTCCTTCCCTCCCTCTCAATTTTCTGTCCTGTCTTTGTTCTCCTTGTAGTCTTTTTTAGACACAAAA
Organism: Phaenicophaeus curvirostris; assembly: GCF_032191515.1. Taxonomy (NCBI): domain Eukaryota; kingdom Metazoa; phylum Chordata; class Aves; order Cuculiformes; family Cuculidae; genus Phaenicophaeus; species Phaenicophaeus curvirostris. The sequence continues at coordinate 162,173,869 of NC_091392.1, forward strand.
AAAGTTTTAATAATATAGACAGACAATCTTCATGAACCACTACAGTGTACAATAGAAGCCAAGCCAGAATGGCCTGAATTTCTCTTTCATGCTTAACTTCTGCAAAGGACATAAAGATAAATAAATAGAGACTGTATTCACTGAAGATCTTCCTCCATACAGCATGAACACAGGTTGACTGCAGGGCGGTATTTTTTTCCACAGTTGGACTAACAGAAGATTTTGATTGCAAACATTTACCTGCTACCCAACAATTTTCATCCTGCATTCCTGAGGGGACTTAGAACTGGTCACCTCCTAAGGTACTTCCATCTTTCAGGCAACTGTCCCAGAAAGTCTGACAAAACTACCCATGCCCCCCTCCCTCAGAGGGATCTTTACTGAGCGTCCTCTCCAACCCACACTCTCCCTGCCAGGGTCAATTCTATGGTAAAAGCTAAATTCAGCTTATGAAGCACATATATTCATGGGCAGAACTAGATTCTGTAAGACATACATTTTTTAGGAAACTTCTGCTTTTAGGGATGTTATCTCTTCCTTTCAGCTCCATGTCACTGCTTTTATTTTACTGACTTCTATTAAGGAAGAAATAATCACTTTGTACATTTATCATTCACTAAATAAAACCTTGTTTCTTTAGGCTCTCCAAAGATACCCTTTAACACAAAAGATAATATTCCCTGTAGCATTTATTTCCAAGCAAATTTTTAACTTCTCCTGCAAGAGATTAAAACATTTTTACTATAAGGATAGATTTTAACTACAATATATTAAGACAGCAACAAATTAAAAATTAATTTATGAACAAAAAGCTTTTGGGTATACCTAACACCACATAACTGCAACTGTTCCACAATGTAGATCAGCAGGCAGACAAAAGTGTGCATTTGGTCATGATAGCACGTCCTTCTCAAGGTGGTAGGAAAACTTAACATTTCTAAAACTCATTAATGGTGAGCGATAGCACTTGAACATTTACATTTCCTTTACCACTTTTGGAGTATGTGGATCTCATTGCAGTCATTGTAAAATAGAGCAAATCTAAAATGCTTGCCTGGTTTAGAAGTGTTTAAATTTCTTTTCTTATTTTCTTCCTTTATTTTCCTGCATTATTTTAACCTTTAAATAACATCAGAAGGCAAATTAATAACTTTATGTTTGCTTTGTGGATTTCAAAATTTGCATTGATATAGGGACTTTTACGCAATATAAATACATTAGTATTAGAAAAAGCTCTTAGGTGATTTTTTTGATAAGAACAGATGGATTGTGATGCATATCACAGTTAAGAGACTTCTGGATGTGGAAAATCATTAGAACACAAGCTCATTTGCAGTCTGATCTAAGCTTGTTCAAACTGGTTCGTCTGTTGGCAGATAAAAGTAGAAAAATCATGTAAAAAAACCATTTCAGGTTGAACACTAAAATCTTATATTATTCTTTTCCTGAGACACAAAAAATTGAAAATACTTTATTTTTATTGAACATAGCATTCTATTCAAGCTGAAAATAAACATTTGGATATTTGTAACAGAAGAAATACTCATCCAAAAATTTAACATTCTTTCAATTTAATGAAACACAGAGGTTATGGGGTACACAAACCCCAGCTTCAGTTTCCTCTGCCTGACTTTTATTTGCCTTTTAATTTGTATTTTTATGAGAATATTTTAAACACCATGCTTCAAATTATTATTAGAGGGGAGTGCTTTCAGTTTTGGCTCTCTTTCAAAACCAACCTGTGCTAACTGCATAAATACTAAGAGAGTTTTATAGAAATGAAAGCCAGGACTGTCAAGTGAGAACTGTAGCAATTTGTTCAAATGTCTAGGCCAAATTAGACAGTCAACAGTTTTAAACAGATTTTTCTTACATTACCAAAATGTTTCCTAATTTGTTGATTAAGGCCTACTTTTAAGGTTTTGAAGTTTTAGAATAGGAATGAGGAGTGTCAGAGTTCATCAGTCTTTATATTGAAAGTGTTTCACATTATTGATTAATAAAAGAGTAGAGGTGAAAAACATCTTACTCTTGTGACTATTCTTTTTTCACAGATAAGACATTTTGGTAAATTTAATGCTAGTTTGAGCATATGTTTGGCACAACTAAAACTACCTGTAGAGTAAATACGTTAATTGCTGATAAAGAGATCCTACCTCAGATGTTTATAAAGTAGGTCTTCAGATACAGTGTTACTTTATGTCAAGTTTGTGACAAACAGTATATAAAGGAAAAATGAGTATGTAGCTGAAATATGTTTGATCTTTACAATTTAATGTCTATAGAATTGAGGTAACATACACATTCTCTGTTTAAGAACAAAAACACTGCTATAGGACTCTCATAAATGTGAGAGATTATATGGAAAAGTCCCAGCAAAGTAGAATGAATAATGACTAGAATGAATAATAGATTAAAAACATGCCTTTTTAGACCTGTTCAATCTAATTTGCCAAAGAGTAATAAACAAAATGTAAAAAGCTATGGGAATAAAGAAGAAGCACTTGAATATGTACTGGTCAACCTAAATGTATCTGAAATCAAGTATGTGACCACAGGTTTTATGATTTCCATATAAACAATGGCAACTCTTCAGCAACTGCGAATTCTTCATCTACATAAGCAAACTTCACACTTTACCTTTTCAAGTGCCCTCGAAGTGTCTATGCTAGATAGCTCATTGTGCATTAAACATCAGAGATATTCTTACCTTACTGACAGGAACAGTTGCACTAATCCTAATTAACAGTTTCTCTACAGAGAGGCAAAAGGAAAAAAGAAGCAAAAAAAGAAAAGAAAAAAAGTGGAACAGCATAGCTAAACCCAAATCTTTCCATTTCATTCATTTCAATCAGATTATCTGATGAAGTTAACTATACAAATTCCTTCCTATTCCTTTTTTTCATAGAATCATAGAATGGTTTGAGTTGGGAGTTATCTTAAAGATCATCTAATTCCAATCCATCTGCCATCAGCAGGGATACCTCCCACTCGATTGGGCTGCCCATAGATAACTTTACATTAAGTGTGCCAATGTTTCTAATAACATCCCACCATTGGAAAATGCCAGTCTCCATCTGATGCTCAACAAAATATATGTGAGAAGAAAGCTCTCTGTATCCCCAGTCACTCTGGAGCTTACATGAGCTCACAAGGAAAATAGATTGAAATCTACTTATTCATTGACAGGGAACTTGTGGATCTCTTTGTAGAGAGTAAAGATAACATTTGCATTACTCTGCCTTAAAGATCAGATGAGGAAAAATTTGTTCACATATATAAAGTTCTGATCAGATTGGTGACAAGTGGTGTCCCTCAGGGTTCCATATAGGGACTAGTACCATTTAATACCTTCATCAATGACACAGACAGTGGAATTTAGTGCAACCTCAGTAAGTTTGTAGACATCAAGCTGAGTGGTGCAGTTGACACCTGAGGGGTGGGGTGCTATCCAGGGGAACTTTGAGAAGCTCAAGAAGTGGACCCATATGAACCTCATGAAGTTCAACAAGATGGAGTGCAAGGTCCTGCACCTGAGTTGGCATAACCTCCAGTATCAAGAAAGGCTGGTGGATGAAGGGATTCAGAGCAGACCTTCAGAGAAGCCAAAAAGCCAACTGTATCCTGGGCTGCATCAAAAGAAGCATGGCCAGCAGGTAGATGGAGATGTTTCTGCTCCTCTGTTCTGCACTGGTGAGACATAACATGGAGCACTGCAACCAGCTCTGGGAAGCCAAATGAAAGAAAGACATGGACCTATTGGAGCGAGTTCAGAGGAGGGCCACAAATATGATCAGAGGGCCAGAACATCTCACCTGTGAAGAAAGACCAAGAGAGTTTGGGTTGTTAAGCCTAGGTAAGAGAAGGCTCCAGGGACACCTTACTGTGACCTTCCGACATCTAAGGGGGGTTTATAATAAAGATGGGGTCAAACATTTTAGCAAAATCTGTTGCAATAGGACAAGGGATAATGCTTTTGAACTAAAAGGGCAGATTTAAGCTAGATACAAGGAAGAAATTTTTTTTCACTGAGGGTGGTGAAATACAGGAACATGTTGCTCAGAGAGGTGGTAGATGCTCCATCCCTGGAAATATTCAGGGTTAGGTTGGATGGGGCTCTGAGCAACCTGATCTCTTTGAAGTTGTCCCTGATTATTGCAGAGGAGTTAGACTAGATGACCTTTAAAGGCCTCTCCAACCCAATCTATTCTATGGTTCTGTAATTCTACATGAAAACAATAGGTCAGAAGAAACGAAGATCTGGAAGTAAGTTTGGGAACCAAGGTGAAGCTGGTGTAAAAGGACAGACAGCTACTAGAATGTTTTTGCACCACCTGATCTTCCACGGTTTTGGGTTGGTTTAGGCTGATGTCTTTTAATGAATACCGGATGAGCTAGACAATGTTGTGGTCATAATTTGCATGCTAACAGTTTTATGTTTACAAGGCACAAGCTAGTTTCCAGTGCTGGAACAGTAATTATAGTGGACCAGGACTGACAAGTTGATTTACATTTTTGGCAAGCTGATGTTTGAAAAAGAAACCAGCTATCAATGTATATAGTGAATATTCCCACAGATAGTTACGACACTTTGGAGCTGGCTACAAAAGCTTCAATGTACTGAAGACCTTTTACTATTTTAGAACTCAGTCCTAGAAATTCATCCTGCCATAAATTTATGAAAATTTACAAACCTATAAAAGTCAGCAAGGCCACATATGATTGAAAGTACTGCCTCACTGGGATCAAGCTAGTATATGGTAGTCCAATGCACTCTGTGTTATATGCTTTAGCTAGTCTTTTTTTAATCTGTGCATGAATGAAGAGGTATATACACAATTTGTTTGAAAGCAATGACAAAAGGACAGCTTACTGAATGCCAAAAAGTAATCCTGCTGAATGATAACCACAAAATAACCTGATAACCTCCTTGGAAATGATAGCATCTATTATATTGAAGGAAATGGAATTGAAACAAATAACACTTTCAAATATCCTAACATAAAACCTGCAATGCAGTACTAAATCCTCACAATTGTTTCCTCAAAATTAGCTGAAGTCTCTAAGTAGAACACAAGAAAAAAGCAGAAAAGGGTCCAAATTAATTTTGTGCATCATATTATAGTTCTCTTCCATAGCACTAGATTGTGTAGTCACAGGATGTTCATTTTTGCTGTTCTTCTCATTCTGGTTTTTGCCTTTGTTTTATTATAATCTCTCTGCAGAATCTATGAAAAGACTGTATTTGAGACAACTAACAGAAAATTCTGGAAAAGAAAAGGAGAATTATGGAGATACAGGAGAATGAGGGGAAATAACTTTTCAAACCTGAAAAAAATACAGATTTTTTAAAAATGCAATGATGAACGTCTGTTTTCTTGGGGTTATGTACTTACTCATTCATGAAAAGCAAGTCTAGGTATACCTATACAAGAGTCTGAACAACCTTATAGATTCTAGAAAGTGAAATTTCTACTATGCCATAGCATTTACACAAAGAACACAGCTCCTTTGATAACATGATTTCAGAAAACATTCCCGAAGAAGAGACATGGGCAAGAAGGGAATAAAGAAATGAAAATGTTCTGAGGAACTCCAGAAAGTATTAACAGTCAGTAAATATGAATGATTTATAACATCTTTTTAGTCCTCATTTCAGGGTCTATATAATACTGATGAGCTCAAAATTAAGAGGAAAAAGGAGCTGAGGTGTTATTAACATTTCTTGATATCAATATTTCTATTCTGATCACCACATTGTCAGAGGATAAAATTGCTATGTGACCTATTTGTTGTACTTCAGCCAGATGATACAAGCAGCATGCTGAAGATGAATAATTCTTTTGAAATGTGCCTATCCATGTATTTATTCAACTTGTTTTCAAGAGACACACAGAAGCTGAGGTAAAACATCCCATAAGTCTCAATTCCAAAACAACCCCGATCTACACAAAAATCAATTGATTCAATTCCTGTTGTCCAAACAGCACAAGCTCCTTCAAGTGCAATGAAGTACAGGGAAACACAGAGCTGTCTGCAAATCTGCTTTTGACAGAGAATTTGGTTTGTAGCTATGCAGTTTCAAACCTGGCCTCTGAAGTTTGTTTACGCCCTGTAAAACATGCAAGCAAGCCTTGCAGTGAAGACCACGACCCCTCTTCTTTTTCCTGTTGAACATTAACTACTGAATTACAGAGATAGTTCCCTTTTGTCTGAATCTGGGTTATCACTGTTACTATCAATAGCATTTATTACTTGAAGAGGCACAAAGAGTAGTAAGCATTCAACACAAATATATACCCCATCCCAGCTAAAGGCAAAGGGCTAGGATACTGCTTTAAGAAAAGTGTATGTGAATTATCTCGCAGACAGGAGAACAGAAACTTCAATTCTCCCAAATACTGCACTAACGCTGTAACTGAATTAGTAATTGTAATTTAATTAGTGCTGTAATTGGACAAACTCCGATAATAGTGCTCCATCTAAAAGCACAAGTGAAATAAATATGGCTATTCCTAATGCACCTTGTACAACACTCAGCCATGTCAGTGTTTATTAAGGAAAATCTGAGCACACCAATTATGTTATATTCCTCTGTATACATAAGAAATGAGAAGGCATGTCTAGTTGGAGGAACCTAAAAAAGGTGCTGACCTGCTCAATAATTGCTGAACAGGTATCTCTGTACAAAACCTGATGATTCCTAAGCATATAGTGAATCTAGCAGTAAAATCTTTAGCAGCTGGAAGATTGGTATGTGTTTTTAAGATTATAATCTTGGAGTTAGGCAGATAAATTTGACATAGTATCAATAGTACCAATTTAAGCATCATTATAGATTTGTATCTGTAGCAATTCAGTGTCATTTCCATTAACAGGTGGTTTCTCTGGGATTCTCTGTGGTGACAAAACCATTTACATTAAATGTCAGCCCTCCAGTGTGACATTAGTTCGCTGCACCATTTGATCCAAGTACCCTTTCCAAAGACAAGATCTGTATGTAAAGCTGCACAATTTCACAGGTATCTTGGTTTTTCTGAGAAGACAACTTTTCACTTTTTTGAAGAAGAATATATTTTTTCTGAAAAAATTCTGAAGAAGTACTACTATTTTATGACAAAAAAAAAAAAAAGTCATTGACGGAAGCATATTGTCAGACCAAAAAGTACAAGGAACAAGAATATCAAAGACAGGTCTTATTTTCCACAACCAGCCCTAGTAAAGATTAGATCTTTCCTCCTAAGCAACTGCAGTATGAAAGGAATCTCCATTTAAACTGACTTCTACCAACTTGTGGAAATAACTCTTCACACTACTGGAGACAGTTAACAAATTCATAAGCATCTGGTATCTGGGCCTTTAAGTTATCCTCAAGAGCCACTTCTAAAGTTTTCAGAAAGGATTATTTATGTTTTCCCTCAAAGTAGAACCATTTAAGCTCTATTTCTATAACAGGCCCATCAATGATAATTTTTGTATGTGAGAAACAAAATGTCATATCCACAGTATTTGCAAAGGATAACTAGATACAAAAGTTATAGAACTGGGAGTAGTGCATATATTTCATTACGTTTTTAAGGAATACACAAACGACATCTTTTTATTCTAAAATATAACAATAGCTAGGAAAAAGTGCCTGAATCCTTTGCAAAAAAAAGTTGAAATAAAAATGTTTTCTAGTGTTAAATGACAGGGGATATTCTGGGACTATGAAACCTATTTGCTTCCCCTTCCTTTCTGAGCGATAAGACTTCCAAGGACAGAGATCTCCTCTCTTTCTATTTCATCAGAAGTCATCACAGCTAGTACTGGTGCTTAAGTGTATCAATTTCAACAGGATACCCTCTTACACTCCCTTGTAGGCAACAATGATCTCTGCTGATATAAATGAACTCTACTTAGCTGGTCCTCAGAAAAGTTTGACTCAATTACATAGCAGAGTTTTATCTGCAGATTAAGAAGAGAGTGAGTTCAAGAAAAAAGAACTGTCTGTATAATTTACTTTTATTCATTTTCTCCATAAGTAGCATGAGAAATGCAAATAGTGGTGCAGGTAATGGAGGGACACCACCAAGAAATGGTATTTAAACAATCTGAGAATTAAAAGACTGGGTTGAGTAGGCAATATTTGCAAAAGACTTATGAGAACAGCATTAAAAAAAAAGAGAGAGAGAGAGAATGAAGTTAGTGTGAAAAAGCATTAGCTTACCTAACTTTTGTTGATCTATTTATATATCACATTTAGATTCAGGTGTGATATCACTGGTGGTTTCTCAATTGTTCTATATTTTGCAAATCAAATAACACATAAAGCAGTAACGTTATCAAAAGAAGTTTATCTAGTATATCCAGCTACACTGGAATTATTAGCAGCTGAAGTGTTATTCTGCTTGCTTTTCACTTCAATCACTGCAAAGAAATGTAAAGCTATATATTTTTGAAAGAAAGAAAAAGGGTCAACTATATCACTATTGTACTTTGTGCTGGCGTGTAGGCAATTTTGTAATTGCCCTTTTCGTCATACTTTGAAGTACTTCAAAGTTCCTTAAATCTCGGAACACTTTGACTGTAACATGCCATCAAATCATAGAGGCTTGAAGTGTAATCAGGCAAGCGAGATAATCATATGTCATATCTACCCTTTCACATAAAAACTAATACTTAGATTTTGATATAATATACCCTATGGTGTCTTTCGTGCTAAGATGCTAACTGACTGGTACTACAAATTATATATATATATATATATTAATAAGAGTAGGAAGAAAAGAAAATCAGTCACTTAGGGAGGTAATAATTTTAGAAACATTAAATTGTGTAAACATGTATGTATATACCATATAGGTATACATCTGTATATCTAGCTATATACAAAGAACTGTTGTCATATATAAATAAGTTGTGATAGGTAAATAAGTTTTAACATGGGAAAATAAAAGAAAATAAGGCTAAACTGTGGTTCCAATTTTTCAAGTAGCTATTTTTAATTGTGATATGTTTCTGGATTGCAGCTGTGCCATGCATGCCTCCTAGTAGGCTCAATTTCAAAATGACTTCAAAATGCAAACTGGCTATTTAATTCTCTGGCTTACAAAAGCAGCTACTAATTTATACTGAGAACAGAATAATCAATCAATTCAACAGCCTTTTTGGTAAAGGCACAATACTTACGCAGGTTTTACTGTACCTAGCTAATAGTTTGCCTGCACAGGGAAAGATCTTTCATCTGGTTTTGAAGAGATCAAATAGTAGAAAATCGGTCAAAAAGTAATTTAGCTCAATATATATGTATGTATTACTGTTATTCTGCTAATTTCATTTTTGTCTATAGAATTGAAGAATCTTCTAGTACTCAATAACTTAAAACCCAAAGAAATACATTTTCCACTCCCCTTCTCTGAACTCTTTCCCATTTTTTTCATAATTAAATATATGCAGAAAAGGTATGAATTATAATCTCCAGCCTGGCATTACGGCCTTCTGCTCAAATATCAGAATAACTATGTAGCTGAATCTTTATGGCCACTAACTATTATTATATGGTGCTGGCACGCCATTCACCTTGTGTACAAAGTTGTGGTTAACCGCAATGGAAAACATTTTTTAATTAAATATACTCAGCTACACTTGAAGAAACACTGCAGGATACTTCTCAGAGAGACAATACCAATACCTTGTAGGATGGATTCACTTGCACTATGTATATCTTCAATCAAGCTAAGTCTTATCTGAGGCTCAATTTTTTTTGAGCAGTTCCAAAATGATTTTTACTTCATTCTGTTTTAAGAGAGCATGAAGTCCTGATGGACTTGAAGTATTACAAATGCACTTTGCATTTTATTGTGGTTTTCACAATAGAAATAGACTGGATGCAGAATTCTGAAATCTTTGAGAAATTGAATTTTTTCTGTTAACTTAAAAGAAAATGTCCTGGGCCTTAGATCTCTCCTGTCAAGAGCTAGTATCCAGATAAGGAAGAAAAGATGTGAGAAATGATTTTTTGAGAACCTATGCTGCAATGTACTGCCAACTTCCACTTGGATCCACTTCACAAACACAATACAAACCACAAAAGACTACCTGTTCCCTGCTGGAGATGTCTAAAACTCTCTTTTATTGTCAAAAAAATGCCACGAAGACATTATGCTATAATAAAGAGTATACAAAAAATGTGATACTCTAACAACAATAAAAGAGGTAAGTGGTAAATTCAGGTTTCATTTTGCTTTTCACAAGTACATGCACATGGCAGTTACCAGGATACTGCATGGCTGGCAGGTTGAGAGAATGAAGGGGAGGTATTGAGCATGTGTTCAGCTCTTTCAAGGTAGGATATTAAAATTCAAATAGACATGGTAGTGTATAGTTCTTACTGGACATAAACGGTAGAATGACATTCAGATACGCAACAGAGAATATATCTATGTTTTGAAAAAAAAAGCTTTGCTTTTTTATAAAAGTTCTGATATGTGTCTGGTACTTTCTGGAGCTAGACTAACTTGCTAGAATATTTACAGAGGCTGAACACATAATAAACTTAATATAAATAGAATAAAATGTAATATATTTTTTAAAATAGCTAAAATAAAGACATTACTTTCTATCTTGGTTTAATGGTATATCCTATTTCAGTTGCCACAAATGTCTCCTAACTGCCAGGAATCCTTGGTGTCACAGAAGCACAGGGGTCAGCAAAGTCTGATGAAACATATGCATGCTAAAAGGAGAATTTCTCATTACCTAACTTTAAGAAGTCAAGTTAGGTGTGTAAGTCATCTGTTAATACCTGTTAAAGCTTGCTTGTTAATACTTCCTGCAGAACTCTTCAGAAGAGGTTGTTCCATACAGAACATAATGTAGTGAACTAAGATGTAGGATCCTTTTATCAATGATCTGGATCAGGGAATAGAGTATACCATTAGTAAGACCGTGAATGATACTAAGCTGGGTGGGAGGGTTGATTTGCTTGAAGGTAAGGGGGCTCTACAGAGGGACATTAACAGGCTGGATTGATGGACTGAGGCCAGTGGTATGAGGTTCAAGAAGGCCAACTGCTGAGTCTTGCAGTCGGGACACAAAAAAACCATGACCTCTATAGGCTTGGGGAAGAGTAGCTGGAAAGCTGCTTGGAAGAGAAGGATGTGGGGATGTTGATTGAAAGCCAGCTGAACAAGAGCCAGCAGTTTGCACAAGCGGCCAAGAGAGCCAGTAGCATCTTGGCTTGCGTCAGAAACAGCATGGCCACCAGGACCAGGGAAGTGATTGTGCCCCTGTACTCAGAATTGGTGAGGCAGCACTTCAAATACTGTGTTGAGTTTTGGGCCCCTCACTACAAGAAGGATATTGAGGGCTTGAAGCGTGTCCAGAAAAGGGCAACGAGCCAATGAAGGAGCTGGAGAGCAAGTCTTATGAGAGGCAACTGAGGGAACTGGGGTTGTTTAACCTGGAGAAAAGGAGGCTGAGGGGAGACCTTATCTCCTCTGGGTGCAATATCCAACCAATTTCTTATCCACTGAATAGTCCATCTATCAAATCCATATCTCTCCAATGCAGAGAGAAAGGTGTTGTGGGGGAGTGTGTCAATATCTTCCTATAATGTAGGTTAGCACTTTCTTACACTGCAAACCTCCAAATAACAGCTTTACAACATTAGTGGTGACCATAGGATAATAATGACAGTTTGCATTGCAGGTTATTGCCTTCTGCTCATTTGTTGTGTAACTGAAAACAAGAATGAGACAAATGCTAGGAATGCTTCAGCAGATTTGAACAGTGTATTAAATATCTTGTTTCAGTAATAATGTATGGAAACTTAGCTGTATCAGTATTTAAAGTGAATAACAAAAGAAACTACCAAAATCTAAGTAAATAACTATGTCTTCAGTGGCAGAATCTAATTCCTTACAGGGAAGAAATAGGATGTCATGTTTTAATGCTGTTTCGAGTGTAAGCTAAACTCAGAAGCAGCTATATCTGTCAAGACTTGAATTTTTTATTTGTGCTTTTCTGTTCAAGGTGCCCTTTGTGTTAAGTGCAAAAATGAACATATGTGAGACACTGACTTCTCCCCACTATCAAACAGCTTCAGAAAAGAAAATGTATCTAGATCTGGAGAGCAAAGAGGAATCACTATACACGTTCAAAGATCTCTGAGAGAGTGTTCAGAGAAAACTGACATCTTCAATAATGCCTAAAGGAATTCGTGCAATAAATAAAAGGAAATAGCTAGGTCAGTTCTAAAGACATATTTAAAGAGAATTTCTGAAATGAAATAAAAATACAAGGTGAAATCTGAGACCACTCCCACAAACCAAAGCACTTTTTCCCCCTCAGATGCTCGCAGTCAAAATTTTGCAGCACTATGTACAAGACTTGTAAGAAAAGCACTGGCCAGTGATTCGAAACAAAAATCTAGTTAGCCTTTTAAATTTCAGTTTCCCAGACTGAAGAAGTGTAAATGAAATGAAGAACACGTGAAATATACTGACAAATAAGATGTTATTGTCCATTTAAAACAGGGTGGGGTATTTTTTATGCTACGTAATTACTTAAGCCAACAATAAAAAACAATAATATAATTATTTTTTCTAACTGTTTTGTTCAAGGCTCACTACTTAAGTGGCAAAAGATATATTGTATGGCTTATGCTATATGAGGAAGAGGTATGTTATTGATTTTTGTTCCACATATCCATTTGATATCTGACTGCAGTTTCTGAGGATTAGTACCAGGTTCTAATCCCTCCCCTTCTGTGCTTCCAGACACTATTTGAAGTTCCCTTAAAAAGTGTCATGTTGCCCCTGCCTCCTTTAAACTGTATCAAACTTCCATTGCTTAAGCTAGAATATTTTTTGTAAGCTGTAACTGAACAGAAATCTTTATTTTAAGTCTACATTCAATTCTCAGAACGACACTGTGGATCACTAACTTCATCTAGGATCTCCCTGCTTCAGAACAAGGACCTGCTCCACTACAATGATAAAGTGGTGTCTTACGCCTCTTGTCTTGCCTTGAAATATATCCAAGTTTGCTGAAGTCATTAATCTCTAAAACAAAAATCTTAGTTTACATAGGGTTAGATTAATTAAAGTCTCCCCAAGAATCATTCTCCAATAAACATTCTTATGGAAAACCAGGCTGTAGCTGCACTACCTCCTTCTTGAAAACTATTTCATACCCAGGATGTGAGAACTTATGGGGCATGCCATAGAATCACTCGTTCCAGCTTCTCTGTAACCATCTGGGAACTCATCTCCCTGATATGAGAACTGAGGTCCTCCTCTCATGCTCTCACTGCCAGGCTTGTGGATTCTTTGGCAATTAAGAGGAAGGGAATATAAAGAGGTAAAGGAAAATTCATATATGCAAAAAGAAAGGATAGTAGACCCCCTCTAGAAACATACTCTAGAAACACAGCATTGTGCAGCACTATTTGTTGCAGGCCTTGAAAAATGTATTGTGCATAGGGAAATTATTTCAGGGGAAAAAAGGAAAATAATTTTATGTGTAGTTGATTTCATGTCTGACACAGATGACTACCATGGCTGTATCTCTTTCATGACAGTATTGCTGTGATGACAAGTGAGTCACCTTAACCAAAGATTTTTAGAAATGCTTAACAACAGCTTTTCTTATTTCCTGGATTAGCAATATTGGTTTTAGTAATGAGCATTAGCAACTGAAATGTGAACTGGTTATTCCTATTATATCATTTTTACTTACTCAAAAAAGGTAAAAAGAAGCACCGTGAATGGTGAATTTAATTCCATCTGATATATTTGATTTTTAAAGGGTCAGTGTGAAAATTCCTTATTTCATTCATTGATAATAGAAACAATTAGCAACCTTGGATCACAATTTGCCACAGTCTAAGAAACGTGTGCTGCCCCTCTCCATTGACAACAGAGGGCAGTGAGATGACAAGCTTAGGCTAAACGCGCAAGTGTTTCATAGATATTATAAAACTGATTAATTCAGAAGTGATTCATAATTTTGGAAAACTACTAGAATAAAATCGTTACTCTAAAAGTGTTGTTTCTAACACTGATGTCTGATTTTCTCTATGAAAATTATTTACTTTTATGAAGGCTCTGAAAAGAGAAGTACATTAGTTTTTAAACATAAGTATGGTACTGGACTAAAATTGCCACCACCTCCTCAAAAAAAATCCCAATGGAAATTCTATATTTGTCCATGAATTCTGGGAATAAACAAGAACATTGCAGTCACAGAAAATGTGACTGCTAGTGGCCTCTGGGTAAAAATGAGTATCTAACCGTAACTAGGGAGTTTCTTGTAATGTTTAAGTACAGATAAATATAGTTTCCTGAATATTTGAAAAAACAAAGTTTAAAACACTACCAGAATTTTGTGTACTCTTTAGTTTAGAATAAACAGCTCAACCAGAGGAATATACCAAAAAATATAATTGCCGAAATGATATGTTGAAAAACGTGGTCCTGTGACCTCCCATGCAACATAGTTGACTTTTGTCTTTGAAGGTCCCGTGACTCTACACTCCACATGCAAAATACAGTGTGAATTTCGATAAAATAGAAAAGCTACTACCTAGCCAGTGGCAGAACAAAACAAATATTTTTCCAATACAGGCAACTGAGCAGGCATACTATGCACTGTCTGCAAATAAACATTTAAAATCATCTTTTACAAGACACAAATACTGTTCCCAATTAAGAACTACCATAAATGTTGCAGTAAGTTAAGATTTGGAATTTGCTTAGATATTCAATTACAAGAAAATCTGATGGGAGTCATGTATATACCAATATGGGTGAGCTAATAAATGCTTTTCCCTTTCCTTATCCTGCTGAGATTGATGTCAGCTATTTTATTTGAACTCTTCTCTGACATATGCCTTTTGCTGGTTACCAGGCAACTAGCATCATCAAGAAAGCTAAACATGTGCACCAAGTATTACTCACATCAATGCTTTATTTCAGAGTACCCCAAAACATCTTTACCAATTCACAAGTTTGGCTTACCAGCCTGCAGTCCCTGAGGAATATCTTCACATTTCTGTGTTCAGTAGAAAATGCGGATGCAGTCTCTTTGAGAAAATAATATCCCATAAAAATGTTACTGAAGGAAAATGCTGGCATAGGTCTAGAATTCTGAGGTCTGGATTTTTTCTTTTTCTTAAAATACATCAACAAACAAAACCTTAAATATTAATTATTCATTCAGACATCTTCAGGATATCTTTAATGAAGAAGCACAATTGAATTATATATATAGATTTACACTTTCTCTCACAAGTATAAGTAATTTTCTGATGATCCTGTAGAGGTTGTGAGAAGTCTGGAGAGTAGCATCAATATTGGGCTACTAACAAACAGAAAAACAGAGACACTTGGAAGTAATGAGCTGAATATATCACGGTATTCACAGACAATTTTTCAGGTGAAAGAATGTAAGCATAAATTAAAGTAATATACTGTTTAATAACTGTGTAATATTCTCCTCTGTAAATACAGTGGCATATACTGAATGCAAGATTTTGCAGGTTAGGTTTGGAAAGGTCTGTGTGTAGGTCAAATAGCTCCAAGTGAAACCTAGTAATTTTATTTAAAGTTTATTTCTGATATGAAGTGGATAACATTATGGTAATTAATAAAATTATTTACAGGATTCCAGCTTCAGAAAGATTATGTAGTTAAAAATCCAAAGCACATACAGATAAGCAAAGAAACATGTAAAAAGAGGTACATAAAAATAAGAGTAATAGGCATGGCATCTTGCCTATATAATTTTTTTATAATCTAATGGTTTTATAAAAATGAGAAATGGACCTTTAGACAAACCATAGTCCTTTGAAATGGAACTGCTGACAAATATGTTAACACTTAATTTTCATATATATGCAGTCCTTTCTAATCTGAAGTTACAAGGGTAAAATACAACTTCATTCTCACTGCATAAGTGGAGTCTGTTATATATCTTATTAGGAGAAAAAAATAATTGCATGGAATATTTACACAAAGAACTAAAACCTTTCCTAACTGGAGATGCTATTTCTACTGTAACATTTAAGTCTCAGGTGCATTTTCTTTAAAGAAAAAAAAATACAAGAAGTCCATAATAAATATTTCTCTTTCCTTTGTATGGCATACGGCAGCACATGTTCAGGAAAATGACTTGTTTCTAGTTTCCTAACTAAGTAACAGTAAAGTGAAATGGAAATTGAAACTGCTTTCTCCCAGCTTATTTCTCCAATACTGTCAGAAAAAGTTCACCAGTAAAAACTATACAGTCTAATACTAGCTCAGTTCATTTCATACTGGAATAACAGATGAAAGGGTTTGGAGGTTTATTTACCATTTGTACTCTACACAAGTGAAGATTTCATATAATTCTCATCATACCAAATGGTGATTTCAGATGGTTTAACCTGAATCTTTTGATGAAGACAGCATTACTTACATCGGACAAACATTTCACTAGTAATAACTAGTTTTATAAGACTTTGAAAATAAAAATGTCATTCAGAGTCTGAATATGTCCTGACAGAATCTGGGTCCAAATATTATGGGTTTTGTACACACACACAAACACACACACACATGCATATATATAAGCATATCTATACATTTGCAGACTTAAGATATGCATGTTAACATATATTGTCCTTTGAATATAATATTTCCGTATGAGAATGCCATTAACTAAATAATGAGCAGCATCTGGGACAGCGTCCTTTAATTCTGGCCTTGGCTGCTCATTTGTTGTGAAAGCAAACTCACCATTTCTTTCAGAGCAGTTTAGAGATCACAGGAATGCAAGATAAGCACCAGAAGATGTGAATATAGATAAGTGCTTCAGTTCAACTCTGCATGACCCTAAAAATCTTATTTTATATGTAAACATTTCATTAAAATACTGTACCGATTGAGAATAGTTCTGTTCTGCAGTGGCTGCTGGAGCTAATGTGTATAAAGATAAATCTGGACACAGACTTGACATTGAAGGCATTAGATGGGTCTTCTGAACCTCAATTTTAATTTTGTTTATTTTTGGTTTATGCTGAAAGGATAATTTAATTCAGGAGATAAAAAATGTGCAGTTGCCACACAGTTTGAATAGCTCACAGTGAGGAAACATCTAAAGGATCATAACCAGGCTAGTAGGTCTTCTCAGTTTACACTATCATTAAAAATAACTCATTAGTGAGCAATTTGTGCCTGTAGTAACTGTGGAGACAGTTCAACCTATTAGTTTGTGCTCTATACAGTTACACAGTGTTCAGCAGATGTACCATCCTATAAAGCCCAACTTTACTTCTTTCTTTGCCTTAAACATTTTGTCTGAAGGCCGGCTACTTGCTCCCTTGTTTTGTGGCACTGGCAATGAATAGTGGAGGGGGTGCAGCAGCAGGCGCTCCCCAAAGTCTGATCTTGGGATATCACTTCAGGGCCTCATTTGTGGCACTGAGTTCAATGGGAGGGGAGGTGCAGGAGCAAGCACAGGTCCCTACCCTTCCAAAGGAAGTGGTGATTCTTTCTTTTTCCCTCCTTTCCCTCTCTCTCTCCCCATTCGCTCTCACTCTCTCATTTACCTTTACTGTTTCTCGACTGGTATCAGTGTGTGCCGGATTGAATCCAAGTGATCCTGGCTGGGTTCAGGGATCAGATTGTGATATGAACAGATTGAAATCTGTTTTCTGCAACTTTGAGAAGTTGCACCCCCATATCTCGGCTGTGCACTGATTATTTTGATGTGTTTATTTTGGTCGAAGGCAGAATAAATTTTGCTTTTGATTTTTGCCCTGAGAGTGACCTTGTCAGCCTCCAGATCAATGCACAGATAAACAAATCACCTTCTTTCAACCGTGCAGGTCAGAAGAAGCCTTGACGCAAGTGCGTAGCTTGTGGATCCAGTGCACAAAATTTTATATTTGTAAACATTATCGGTTGATTTCTTAAAATAATTATACCAGAAAAAAACCCTAAATGTTCAACATTCCTGAAATATATAAAGATGACCTCAAAGATTCTGCATGAAAATATCCCAGAGAGAAATATTAAGGAGCACTGTGAAACAAACTGAGACAACAAATAGGTTCTAGCAATCAGGAAATTATAAAAAAAAAAAAATTCTCTTACTCTCAGTGAAAAAATATCTAAAAACCCCCTCTAAAAGTAGCTACTTAAAAGTAATTTTAAAATACAAAGTAGGTATCTACTTTCCCCTGCAACTTCCAAAGCCTTTTTGATCAATTTTGTTTAAATCTTCCTTAACCACAAAAAATCACCTTGCAGAAATATGTACTATTTTCATTTCAGCCTCTCTCTCTGACCAAAAGAACCAAAATAGTCTTTGTGTTTGCTCCACTGTTGTTCACTGCAGGAAGATTACATGTTGCTATTTCCCATTACCTCATCTAGTGGAAGGTATCCCTGCCTATGGCAGGGAGGTTGGAATTAGATGGTCTTCAAGGTCCCTTCCAACTCAAACCATTCTATGATTACAAAACTATTTGAAATGGCTCCTTTTCCAACTTGAAGAATTCCTAACAGTTGTTATGAGTTAAACAGATGAGGAAGAAAAAGAGAAAATCCATTCTACACAAAGTCATAGAATCGTAGAATCATAGAATGGTTTGGGTTGGAAGTGCAATGCTGTTAATGTTGTTGTCTGTATGATGTGCAACTCTGCTATAGCATTATCATTAGCATTACCTCTGTTTTCACATCATAAAGAGATAAAACAATAATATTTGGAAGTAAAAAGTACATTTTTCTACCCTTTCTCTCCAAAGTTATATGTAGAAGTAAAATTAGCCATATTGTGTCTTACAGATTTCAGTATTCTAAATTTTCCGAGGTTAACACAAATTACAATATTCTTATTAAAAAGGAGACTGTCTTTCATGATTATTAGTTAAAGAATTATTCAATAATCTCAAAAAAACCTGCCAAACACCAAAAGGAGTTGTAATGCACGGATGTTTTCTCTGGGTCCACAAAATTCTTAGTAGTTTCAAATAGAAGGAAGTCTGAAATATAGATCTGTTTCTTCCTGCCCTGATTAATTCTCTGACTTCGCCAGTCACTTAATTAAAAAAAAACAAACAAAACCCAAAACATAATACACTTCCAACCTTCAAAAATCAATTAACAAATAAATATCCACAAAAAGATTAATCAACTATTCTAAAGTTTTGGTGAAATCATAGTAACTAATATCTAGTCCTCAGTTACAATACCAGCAATAATGAAACAGTTTCCTGTGCCATGCTTGATAACAGACTGAGGCTTGTAAGTCTTATGGCAATTCTACCATGCTTGAAATCTGCCAGCAGAGCTAGTTGGGAATTGAAAGCTGAACAGTTAATGCAGCCCTCTCCACTTTAATCCACTGTGGTTACAGGGGGACCCCTGAACTCCAGGGCAGCCCCATTAGTCTCTTTCCTCTATGATTGCTTCCAGGAGTCAAAACCAACAGCGCTAGGGCACGGGTTATTTTTTCATACAACTCAATACCTTGGTGCCAAGTCCAACATTGTACTGATTTCCTTGTCCTCAGTATCTTGTCCGAGAGAACAGCAATTCTCCACCATGTGAAGGAGTGCAAGGACATTGAACTACTCACTAGGTCCCACAATCCTGTGCTACACTGAGAAACTGGACTCCTGAAATGCTTCATAGACAAGGCAGTGTATGTTGCAACATTGATTAAACAGATGGAGGATAAGGCACCATATCCAAAAATTTATTTTTCCCCAGGACAGTTCCCACAGCTCAAAATTGGGATCAAAGGGTCTTATAAACATAAACATAAAACAAAAGCTTATAAAACTAATAACTTGCAACATCTGAAGTCCTTCAAAAATCTGTGTATACAACTGTTTTTCCTCAATTTAGCTATTCTCATATAACTGGAGGTCACTCAACTAGGTCTCCTGCTTTACCTCATACATTTCCTGTGATGTTTTCGAAGATGAGCCTGAAAATAGAATATGTTATTTCTGTTGCTATACCTATTTCAAGTGCTATCAACATTTTTATCAGTCAAAAGGAAGAAATAAAAAGCAGTATGCAAGTATCACTGGTATGAATAATGCAGAAATGTTCAGATATTGACATTGTTTACACAGGAGATTGTTTGTCAAAGCTGGTTTTGAGACTACCTAAATCTTCACCTTTTGTAGCTTTTTACCCTTCTTAATCTTATTCCTTCAAATTACCAAACATAGCCAGTTAAGTTAATTTTTGTCAGTCTTGCAATTCCTCTCATAACTGCTATAGCCCCATTTGATGTTCAGACTGCTAATTTAACAATTATATCCTTAAAGAAAGAGAAATGCTTATAGGAAAGGCATGTTTGATTCCAGAAGGTGTGGAGTGCCCCATTTCCTCTGTTTTAACACATGGTTCGGAATAAGAGGTGTAAAGGAGTATCGGGTCACTGATGTAGGCAGTATTTTGCAACCTAAACCACATTGCTACCTTTTTAATGAAAGAGTGGAAATGATGGCCCAGCTGTTAGCACAGTTAGTATGGCAACAGTTGTCAAGCCGTGCCTGCAAATTATGAATACAGACTGCATGTATAAGATGTATAAGTTGTTCTGGCATCATAACAATGTTTTGTAAATGAGAGCTAATGAAAACAGACAGGAATATATTAATGCAGTTAAGATGTTTAAAAAAAAAAACAAATTAGTAGTTTTACTACCACTACATTTATTCCTGCCTTTTTGAAATTCCTTAGGAACAGATACTGAGCAGACTCACAATATCTATCATGAATTCAGAAATCAAAACATTTTGCTTTGTTTTTTAAAACCCCACTGAGTGCCCTTCTGTATTCTGACAAAAAGGAGCTTGTGCTGAGTATTTATTCCATAGCAAAATTCAGACTAGCTTTGTGATGAGATCCTGGTGGACTTGGAGGCTGTGATGCCTTGTGAGTGATGAGCATGTGCTGATGACTGTACTTCAGCATCCACCAGTCCCCAGCAGCAGGTTAAACCAGCCCTGGTGAGAAGCCACCTTCCCAGAGCAGAGAAGGTTCACAGCCTTTTGCAGACCACCACTACAGATACTATCAGTCATTACCAGGAGTGCTTGAGAAATGAAGAGGTCCAGCACATCTGTACATTCTCATTTGTTTCTTTTAGGGTATCCAGCCCATGCTAATTCTGTTACAAGGAGCACAGGAGGAAATACATGGATTTAGGAATTGTTCAGAAGAGAAACAACATCTTTTTTTCTCAGCTAATTATTTTCAGACTACATAGGAAAGGAGGAATCCTCCTCTCGTTTCACTAAAAACTACATGATTTATAATGTATTCCAGGGAAAACCAAGTATTTCAAAAGAAACTTTAAATGATCTGGTCTAACACATGTTATTGATGATTTTTAATGCTAGTAATATTGGGAATTTTCTATTAAAAAAATAAAAATCCATTTATTTACCATTAAAAAAGGCTTTGAATGTTTCAATAACAAAATGTGCAGTAACTTAGAATAAGGGTAATTTGACTGACCTTAAATGTTTAAGTTGTTGCTGAGCAGTGCTTACACTAAGTCGAGTAACTTTCAGCTTCTCATACCATCCTGACAGTGAGGAGGCGGGGGATGCATAGGAAGCTGGAAGGAGACACCGCCAGCACAGCTAACCTAAACTGGCCAAAGGAATATTCCATACCATTTGACATTATGATGAAAAAAAACCCTGTGGAGGATAAGGCCAGAAGGTGGAAACAGCTGCTTGGGGACTGTCTGGGCAGTGCATTGTGCCTCACTTATTTTGTATATTCTTTTATTACTATAACTATGATTATTTTCCCTTCCTTGTCTGTCCTATTAAACTCTCTTTGTACCAATCCACAAATTTTACCTTTTTTCTGAATCTCTGCCCAATTTCTACTGCAGGCAGAATGTGCTGGGCTAAACCACAAAATATGTTATTTTATTTTATTTTACTAGTAACAAACAGAAAGAGCTGTTTTAGAATGAAACGGGATAGAAACATACCAGGACTTCTATTTCCTTTATTTACTAAATTATAAATAACATTTCTGCCCTCTGAATTAGGCTTTCCTAGTATATATATCCTAATTTTAAGTCTTGATAAATGACAGCACTAAGCATTGCACCATTACATTGCTAAAAGATGCATATGAAGATATGTATATGCTTCACAAAATCTACAGCTTCAGGCCCACACAGGGTGTATGGTTTATTTTGTTTAATACTTTGTAAGCGTGAATAATGACAGCTGAGAAGGAAGGCTGAAAGTTCACCATTCAAACCAATTTTCAGATTATTTGTAGCAAAACAATCTGTGCTTTTTTTAAGGTTAAGTATTTCCAGTGCATAATGCCGATTGTTAAATAAAAGAATTTATTCTCATAATTCTTAAGGTAAATTTTATTAAAAGTATTAGGTTTTATTCAGAAAAAAAAATCCTTCATCATCCAAACAGAGCTAATAGTCTGATTAATAGACTAATTGCTTCAACATTATTTAGCATTAGGATTAGTAATATAATATGGAAAAAGACTCAAGAAAAACATGTGAAACATGCCATATCAGGCCTATGCTTGCACAACTAATTTTTGCATCTGTAAACTAGATTTAATACTGTGAGTATCTGCAGATTAAGAGATTTCCTTTAATAATAATCCTCTGCATGACCTAATCATCTGGTGATATTCCTGCATTAGTAATACATCATTTTATGCCCCTAAAAAGGACTATCAGAATTTCTAAGGTTGCTATGACTTTCAAATGATTGACAAAAGAGTTCTACTAGGTAAAACACATACAACCATGAAAAAATATTCTCTATTCTGACTTTGGAAGTAGTATCTCAGATCAGTATGGTGGGCTAGCAGTTGTTGAGCAGATTGCAGAAATATATCAGAAATAGAAAGTGTAAAGAATGTAAGAAAAAAAAAAAGACATGCTAGGTAGAGTGAATGAACTATATTTTATATTTGTAGCTTATTTGTAAAGTTGCTGCATGCCTCACAGGAAGCTATTGTCCACTTTCATTAAATTAAGAATCCTTCCAAATCCCAATACTTGTTACCTTGAACTGTTTTTTGTCAAAAATACAAGCATTTAGTTGGTGGAGATTTTATTATACGCTTTTCAAAAAAATCTCCAAAACATTTCTGACTTCATTACATGTTTTACAAGCCTTGAATATATTTTACAATATATTTTCTAGGTATTTTTTCTTGGAATCAAACATTTATTAAAATAATTCCAAGCTACCTAGCTTTATTCAAGTGCTGTATATGCAGAAATAATATTGAGTTTTGTTTAAAAGTGACGCAAATTTTTCACTGCTAAATGTTGCAAAAGTAAGCCTTTAACTACTTCAGCCTAGTTTTAATATGAGACCTCATAGTCTTTTAGAATTTCATAATCAAGTTGAGAAAACAAAGGTGCCTATGCCTATTTTCTCTCTCTCTTGAGGGATGAAGTGTTTGCAATAAACAGAAATTAGCTAAATCTAAATGTAAATTATATTACAAAGCTGGAAATAATATCCTTTCTTTCAACAACAGAACATACTGTACAATTATTTAGGAACAGTCATGGCCCAACTTGCCAAATTTTGCTTCAAATTAATTATTGTAAAAGAATTTAAAAAGCTCCAATTCTGTCAGCTCTGAATGCTCAAAATACTTATTATAGAAATACAGTAATTAACTTTCCAGGCCCAAGCCCATGGATTTTAATTTAAAGAAAATAAATGATAAATATCTCAAAAAAAAATGCTAGCGAGTAATCTAACAGTTTAGCCATTGGCATGGCAATTCAATGGCAGGGATAGAAATTGCATTTAGCTAACCTGGTCCAGCTTAGCCCACACCAATCAACCACCAGATCATTGAGAGTCCCCTTTTGAGAACACATGTGTTTTTACAGTGCCAAAGAAAATTAAGGGAGAAATTTTATCTTCACTAGAGTTTTTTATTCCAGCTGACTACCAATTCCCTGCAGTTAGTTTACACAGTAGCATTATGTTTGTTTTAACACTCACTAGTTGTATCAGGAGGAAAACATGCTGTTCAGAACTTCTCACACGCAGATTAGAGTGTTCAAACTCATACTAATGGACCATTACTTAACCTGATTTAAACTCAACTATTTTCTTTGAGTTTTATGGTAATTGAAGACTAGACCGCATCAGAGAGAAACCGCTTATGCATCCCTGTATATTGGCAAGCCATTATTCTAAATGGGAAAATGGCCTTCGAATGAGATGAACTATCACACAAAACACATTTGGTTAGAACTTAAATGTATTTTGGTAATTAAAAAATGGGAGTTATCTATGAAAATACACTGGGAAATCAAAATCTTTTTGTAGACCCCCTTTGGATGGATTTCATGGAGATTCACAACATACCATGTATTCCTTTAATTCTCCTGAACTAACAAGTGACTTGGCTGACACAGCCAAAAATCCTGTGAACAATGTCAAGCAGCAGTCACCTTCATAAGGTTCCTTTTTATGGCCAGCACTTTACGTGTAATGACTGAGTCATTTACTTGTCTGTTGTAGTCTTAAACATCGGCCCTCCTCTGTGGTGCCAGGTTCAATGGTAGGGAGAGGTGCAGGAGTAAGCAGTGCACCCTCCCCTTCTCTGCTTCACCTGCCAGTGGGCTCACTGTTCTTGGCAGGCTACTACAGAGTGGGGAGGAGGTGCAGCAGAGGTGATGCCTCCCCACCCCACCTGCCCCTGACTGCTCAGGAGCCCCCAGACCTTCCCAAAGGAGCTTCTGTGCTGACACCAAGACCACCCCTCAGATGCTAATGAGTCATGGACTTGCCCAATAAACAGAACTTGCAAGAAGACACGGTGTGCATGCCCACCACCCCAGTATAACCAGTCTGGAGAAGCGACCACGTGTTCCTGAAGAATTGCTGCTGAGGAATCATAGAATCATAAAATGGTTTGAGTTGGAAGGGACCTTAAGGATCATCTAATTCCAACCTCCCTGCCATGGGCACAGACACCTCCCACTAGATCAGGCTACCCAAGGCCCCATCCAACCTGGCCTTGAACACCGCCAGGGATGGGGCATCTACAGCTTCCCTGGAAAACCTGTGCCAGTGCCTCACCACTCTCATGGTGAAGAAATTCCTCCTTATATCTAGTCTACATCTGCCCCTCTCCAATTTATAGCCATTGCCCCTAGTTCTGTCACTAGACACCTTTATAAGAAGTCCCTCTCCAGCTTTCTTGCAGGCCCCCTTCAGGTACTGGAAGGTAGCTGTAAGGTCTCCTCAGGGCCTTCTCTTCTCCAGGCTGAACAACTCCAATTCTCTCAAACTGTCCTCATATGGGAGGGTCTTCAGCCCTCTGATGATCTTTGTAGCCCACCTCCGGACACGTTCCGACAGTTCCATATCCCTCTTATGTTGAAGATTCCAGAACTGGACACAATACTCCAGGTGGGTCTCACAAGAGAGGAATAGAGGGACAGAATCACCTTGCTCAACCTGCTGGCCACAACTACCAGACCATGTGTCTCTGAAGGAATTTCCATGCCCCATTAGAGTGGTGACCCCCTCTTTTTATTTTCCCCACATCCTACTTACATTTTTTCTCTCTCTTTCTTACTTACTTTACCGTACCTACTTTTTTCATTCCTGGCACTGTGGTGCGTGTCAGATCAAATCACTGTTGTGTTTTGCAACCTTGGCCCTGTTCAAAGTTTCAGATTGTGATCTGACCAGATTGAGATCTGGTTTTGCAACTTTGGGATGCCGGGGCTCAGAGTGCCCCTGAGTATCTGGTTTGTTATTTCGGCTGTCCAAAATAAACACTGCATTTGATTTCACCCTGAGAGATTTGTTGGTCTCTGAGTTGCCATGCTGATATCAAACAACCCTCCCTCTTCAACTGTGAAGGTCGAAGAAGGGCCTGAACACTAGCACTATTTCAGGAGTGTGTCCTGGCAGTGTGAATTACAAGTTCTCTCATTCTTGATATAAAGCTGGCAGTTCAGGTCTTTCCTGTTGCTTTGGGGAGTAAAATAGGAGCAGAAAAAGAAAACAGAAATAATTTATAACATCTTTGAACATGTAATGTGTGAATTTGTAATCTGCACTAGCATCCAA
This sequence comes from Phaenicophaeus curvirostris, assembly GCF_032191515.1. Lineage (NCBI taxonomy): Eukaryota > Metazoa > Chordata > Aves > Cuculiformes > Cuculidae > Phaenicophaeus > Phaenicophaeus curvirostris. The sequence goes on from NC_091392.1 coordinate 162,199,979, forward strand.
GTGAGAATGAATTGATAGAGCATTACTAGCAACTTTAATTGCTCCAACAGAAAAAAGAAATCATCATTCTGTCTAGTAAACCATTGTCTCTGAAGCAGTCAGATGTAGTCTTTATGAAACTACTTGTATTCCTGGGGGAAAAAAAAAGTATCATTACTCTGGTCTGCCTTTCTGCTAAAAAATACAGAGACCATTTCTGAAACAATTCCTTAATAATGTTTATCAATGAAGTCTAAGGTTAGAGATGTTTGAATAATTTCCATAAATGACTCCAAAATATTTCTAGTGCAATAAGGAATCCAGAGCTGAGGGAAGGAAGCACTGCAAGGAATGAAAAGATATGCCCATTTTCTATAATTGCATTGTTTGCCTTTAATAGGAAGACTTACACTGAAAATGCCATGAGAACACAAAAGTTTTCTTACTTTTGCAACAAGCAGAACATTGTAGGTGAATAAAATGTGCTAGAAGCCTCAAGAGGAACATCCACTGCCCTAGCTGCGTCCCGTAAGTGAAACAATAAGTTTTAACATGGATCAGGTTTTTGAGCTTACAGAACTTCCTCTTTGGTGCAGACAAGATACTTCTGCAGAACGATCACCTGTTCTATAACTACATGTCTGTCCCATAATCCCACCAATTTTAATATACATTGGGTCAACACTGAAACTTACAATTTGCTGTTTAATTTCTCTCGTTCTGTAACCATCTTGAGAATCTCTGAATCTAGTGTCCTGTATTTAGCATCCATAAAAGTCTCAGTCTTCAGGAGACATTGGACTCAGCTTTCCCAGACTAACCTAATGAAATCGACAGTTTCAAGGTCAGGATTCCAAGCAATCTTAATGCTGCTTTAAGAAAGGTTAAGTACTAGAACTGAGATTTGCGGAATCCAGCAAGCTGCAAGTGAACTCAGCAATGAGAACTGGAAATGCATATGACTAACACTCTCTCTGTCAGGGAGAATTTAATAACGGTGTGGAAGAAAACGTTGACCTCAATTCAAGATTCCCAACTATGGACTATATCCTTTTTGTTCAGGCATACAAATTTATAATCTTACACCAAAATGAGGGGGAGAAGGATGTCTTGACTGCTTTGTATGACATAATTCAGCACTTGGAGAACTTATATGGAAGAAATCTGTTTCAAAATTGCCCTCCTCTTATACTTGCAGAAAGTAGTTATATTTAAGTATTTCAACCCATATCACTGACTTGGCACATTCAAGGTTTTGGGAGTTGCAAATCTCTCTCAGTCTTAGTTATATCACAGTTTATTTGAACATCATTCAGAACAGGGACTGTGACCGACACCTCCTTTATGCAAGGTATTTAATGATTACTCAGCTCAATATTTAATTTTTTTTTTTTTCCAAAAAGAAAACAGATTAAAGCACGTGTCCTGTAGACAAGCTCTGGAAACATCCTGTAGGTAACCAAGAGGACCTCTTGTCAATGGGAGAGAATGTTCAGTTAATAGCATTAAGCTGTGACTGTTCACATACTTATCAATAAAACTTTAAGTACCTTAAAGAATTTGACCATTTCTAGAGCATTGAGAAGTACTCTTGGACTTTAATTTCTAAAGCAGAGTGTGGATACCAAATTCCACTTGTGGATCTTGCCATTTGCCATTCGTTTTGTCCCCCAGTGGCTAAACTCACAACAAAGTATCAATTATATTATGAAATCATTAAAAACTCTTATCTTTAAAAGTTTAGAAAGAAAATAAACACTAATAGATTGGGTTCTCTTTGTCCTTTATATGTATGATCATGTTACAGATATTCTTTTAGAAGAAAAAAGATACAGAAACTTTACAAGGAAAGCACTTTCTCAAAACAGATGTGAACGTAGTAGTGATCTGCTAGATAAACATTTATACATTTTGATTTTGTAACATACAATGCAGTTTGCATTCAAAGTTTATATAAATCATGGTCTCAATAAAATGACTATATGTTATAAATCAAATCCCCTGATACTTCCCTCCAGAAAACCTTGTTTTTCCTTAGGTTTCAAGCCAGAGAATCAGACATCTTGGTTCTAGATTAAGATGTCAAACCGTTGTTCTCCAAGTCAGTAACTGCCTCTCAGAAAGACCTTAATCTAGATGTGGGATCTGGACACTGCGATTAACTGCCTTTCAAGTATTAGCTGCATCCTCTCTTGTTATAGATACAAACATCACTCTTCAAGACAGAGGACACCTATGCTTTCAGTTAAAACCAGGATGTGGGTTTACTGTGCAGATAAAGCCATGGTCCTCTTGCAATTCTTATGCAGTATTCCTCCCTGAAACCTAATTACAGCTTTTTCTCAGGTATAGTGACAGAAAGATCCAGTCACGAGTTACCTCATGAAATTCATGGCATTTTTTTTATTTTTGAAAAAAATATTGAGTAGAAAAAAAACTACTTGGCTTGCAGTTTGCACAACATGGCAGTTTTTTCTGTCCAAAATTGAAGATACAATGTCATGTTTTTATGGAGAGATATTTTATTTTCATAAACTTCAGTAAACACTAACTGCATAAATCCCTCATAAGCAAAAATAAAATAAGCTTATCTTCCAGCTTATAGGAGAGAAGCTTAATATCCACTTCTTTCAGATAAGTAGTTTTGGAGCTGCACTGAGTAAACATTTCAAAAGCAATTAAAAAAAGTAATCCTTGATTTTTGATAAAGAAGAATTTCAACCTCCAGTGACCTGTGAGCATATTAAAATACTATTACATGTTCAAGATGGAGTTTTAATGGAAGAGACTGATGTATAACTACATACAACATATCTAAAAAACAAGTAAAAGATTATTAAACAGTGAGGCTGGGCATTTACTTTACACTTGCTTTAAAGAGTTCTTCATCTGCATGGAGATGAAACTTGTCATTTTTGTCAGCTGCAGTGGAAGCAGCTTAGCTTTCTTTTGCAAGCAAAAAACAGTCCTGAAAATGGTCAAGACATACATGGAAATCGAGAAATCCACATGAAAACAATGTCTGGATCCATACAATCCAGGGGTAACAAGTCCTAATTTCTAAGTAAAACATAATTATAGCCAAGAAAACAGTGACATTGGGACTAAAGATTTAATGAACAAACTCTGTGTCTGAAAAGGTTAACCACCATTGTAGCTTTAGACGAGGAAGAATATAAGTTTTGTGACACAGTCCTTAATTGTATCGTAAGTGGCAAAAATAAGTAAAAAGAAATAGGCAAATGCATTTTTTTTTCAATTGTATGCATCATATTTGAGGTCACTGAGAGAGCGGAAAATTATTCCATAAGATGTAAGATGAACTAACACAGAGACACTGTTATTCAGCAGAGAAAGAGAAGATGATGCAGAAACTTATGCTGTGCTTGGTTGAGCCTGAATAATTTGAATGTTCTTATATAAATAGAATAAAGCTATCCTCAGCATTTTAGAGCACACAGAGCATTATCTGGTTAAGAAAAATATATAAAGCTGATTGATAAAGCTTTGTTTAACTGGGAACAAGAACATTTTTCACTATTGTTCCCTTGTTTAGCCTCTGATTCCAATACTTTAACTCCTGTTTTCTTTTTATCTTTGCTCCCTAAATGATTCTGGCTCTTCATAGGTACGGTACAGTTTAACCATTTAAAAACAACAAAACCCCCAACCCTAAACAAACAAACAAGTACACCAAAAAAAATATCCAAAACAAACAAAATCTTCTTGCTGTCCAGTATCTCTCTCTTGCTGAAGAATAAGATGAAATTGAATGCATGTTTTTATAGTTTGGGTTTTTTTTTCCTGAATGGGATCCTGTAGTAAGAAGTATTAGCTGTAGGTTTTGACAGTGGTGAATTACTGTGTTAGAAGAGATCAGGGCCCCATGCCAGATACAGCCAGCTTCAGGTGTCTCCAACAGTCCCATCATGGGACACAGCTGAGCATTTCAGCCAAGTGTGTGGTGCCTCTGGGAAAGGGCAAACCACCAGGATGGAGGGAATGAGAAGACATCAAGGCCAGAGGAGTAGGAGGGGTTCAATGACAGAGCTGGTAACATCCCTGAAGGGACTGCAGCCTATGGAGGACACATGCTGGCGCAGTTACTTAGAATCATAGAATCATAGAATAACCAGGTTGGAAGAGACCCACTGGATCATCGAGTCCAACCATTCCTATCAAACACTAAACCATGCCCCTTAGCACCTTGTCCACCCATGCCTTAAACACCTCCAGGGAAGGTGACTCAACCACCTCCCTGGGCAGCCTCTGCCAGTGCCCAATGACCCTTTCTGTGAAAAATTTTTTCGAATGTCCAGCCTAAACCTCCCCTGGCGGAGCTTGAGGCCATTCCCTCTTGTCCTGTCACTTGGGAAAAGAGACCAGCACCCTCCTCTCTACAACGTCCTTTCAGGTAGTTGTAGAGAGCAATGAGGTCTCCCCTCAGCCTCCTCTTCTCCAGGCTAAACAACCCCCAGCTCTCTCAGCCGCTCCGAAGAGAGCGGGGCCCATGGAAGACTCACACCTGAGTGGAGGAAATGAGTAAGAAGAAAGGAGCAGTAGAAGAAAAGAGTGAAAAAAAAAGGAGTGGCAGAAAGAAACTGCTACATGCTGAAACCAACCTCCTGCACAGCACTGAAGGGGCTAAGTGTAACCTGTAGTAATAACAAGGGGATAGAGAGCAGGAAGTGGGGAGATGTATTCCGTAATTGTTTAAATACTTGTCTTTGTTTCTGAATACCTTAATCAATATTTAAATGTTTATGCTAATTGGCAATAAATTAAGTTAAATTCCCCAAGTTGCATCTGTTTTGCCTGTGACACTAACTAGTGAGCGTTATCCCTGTACTTATTTTGATCTATGTTTTTTTTCACTAATAGTCTTCATATTTTCTTCCCCATCCTGTGATGGGTAGGATTGAGTGACTGGGTGGGTGTTCGGCTGCTAGCCAGGGCCAAACCAACAAACAAGGTAAATGTAGAGGATTTAATTATAGACTTTTGAGGACTGACTGTCCTATTGTGCAATAGTTTCTGTCAGTGTAAAGTGAATACAAAAAGAATTCTGAGGGATATGAGACTTTGAAAGGATAGGAACTTCAAAGACTACATTATGATAGATGTTATGAAAAAAGACAATAATAAAGAAATCAGTTTGTTGCTGCAAGTATTATGTAGCCTCTCTTAAGCTGGTTCAGTTGTGAGATAGATAAATACAAAAATAACAAGGCAGGCATCTGAATCCTCAAAAAGTATTGTTTCTGTAAAAATGTAGATTTATGCAAAATGAAACAGGGTTTTATTCAGTGGAAAAATAAAAAAAAAAAAAGCTAAAAAAGAAGTGAATAGTCCTCACAAAGGTCTAAATCTGATACGTTAAGGTATGTTGCACTCTGTTGCTGGTTCCCACGAAGATAGTTCGTGCTAGCAACTGCTCTGGTCCATATGATATATATACTTATGAACAAAACTAATCTTGTGTTTACATGAGAATTATCTGGACGTCTTAATATTCTGTATTTTCAAACATATGCTTTCTCTCTGGAAAACAGCAACTCCCCACCTTGCCCCCCACTGCTTCTGTAGACATTTTATAGTAAGACCCGGAATTGTCTTAGAATGGAATTCCACAAAATCACAATAGCTTTAAACAGATCAGAGGCCACTACATACACTTACCCTAGCAGTACTTCAAGGGATAAAGCAATGATGTACTTGTACTTGGTAATTTTTTTTATGACACATAAATGTAAAATAAAAATCAAACGTTTTGTATTCCAATATACAATCACACACATTTAAAATAGTAGATGCAAACATTAACATTCCAGGTATGAGTTTTCATCAGAAATGTCTGCAGCTGACAAAGAAGTAAAATATCTTTGCTAAGAAAACCAAAATGTGGCTCCACCATGAAAGCTCAGTATAAAATACTTCAAAATAATGAATATGAATAAAGTCCTAAATTATTTGTTATTAAAAATTTACTTGCTTCTAAACTTATTAAAATCTTACTAGAAGGTGTAAATCTGTCGTATTTTATGATGTGAGCTGCTAAACACCTTGCTCATGCTAAACTGTGCCACATTATCTGAGTACTCATCACAAAATCCCTTCTAAGGTGGCACAAGAATAATGAAACTTTTTTTGTACAAAAGAATAAAACCAAGAGAACAGTAAAATAGATCCATAATCATTTACACATTTCCTCTGATTACCTCAAGAAGTTTGATGATCTCCAGAGAACACTTCTGACAAGATAGGAATGTGTATCTGCAATTAAAACTTTGCAATATGCAGAGGCTGGGAATATAAACCTTAGTTACAAGACACAGCTCTCATGCAGAATTTAATTCCTTGTAACCCATCAAAATCTGAGGTAGGCGGTAAACCGATGGTGAATTGTAAGATCAAGACTGATTACAAAAATATAATTATAAAACTGAAACAGAAACAAGAATGCCCCCGAGCTTTGAGTAAACAGACCAAGAAAAAAGCACATGACATATTTTCTGGAAAGGTGCTATAATACTTCCTTGGTGTTATTTCACGTCTCCCTGTAACACATAGAGTCAAAAATGAGGAAGAATTAGCTTGACTTCTAGCTCTGCTAAACTCTCAAGAACTATTTTGGGCATATAGATTGCAAGAGACAGTGTATGAATTCTTTTAACAAGAGAGAGTGTATGAATTAAAAATTAACAACGTATTGCTATGTTCTTAAAACTAACTCAAATTAGCAGCACTATAGCTGTCTTAGAGTCTAATGTTTCCTGGTTACTTATCTGTTTCAAACACTGTTAAGAAAAAAGAGTCGTAATATTTTCATTACATTTCTTGATGGTTTTAAAATGTTGTTCTGTGAAAATAGTATTTCTCAAGACAGAAAGAGAGAAGAGGCTCTCCCACCGGCAAGAAAGATATATTACAAATATGCATATATGGACAAAAAGGGGAGAGAAGAGAACGGGAAAAGAAAATAGACTTAATTTTTCCCCGTTTTACATTTTTTTTAGAAGTAAAGTAGTGGTTATTATTACCTGAAACTAGAGAACAGACAAAAACGTTTGAGAAACTCCATTTTAAACCATCTTCCAAGAATCCATGAAAGATATAAGTCTTTCAGGTCATCCCTTTGGCCTCAAGATTGAACAATGGCAAGCAAACCAAACTTTGACTTGTGCTGTTTAGCATTTTGATTTCTGGAGTTGGAAAAAAATGCTATTTTTCAGGCAAGCTATTAAGTATATTTATCTTATTTTAATGAAATTCTTATTCCAATGTGTCTTCATTTTTTCCTCATCAGTTATCGCAAATGTCAAACACTGCTGATTGAGTTCAAGATTTAAATGAACACATATTCTTTATGTGCCTGTGATGAGAGTGGGAACTATCATATATCTATTGAAAAGTGGTAGACTGAGAGACTAATCTTAGGTAGGATATCTCTTACCACTAGACAATGGTAGATTCCTAGTTTACACACTCAGTTAAGTGTCTAAGGTTAGATGGAATAAGCTTGGGCCTTAACACAAACATCTTTTCTTTGTGTGAATAAAGACTATATTCAGAAAAACAAGAAGCAGAAAGTTTCACTGATTACACTAAATAACACTATATATCAGCAGTCAGGGATTTGAAAATCAAACCTTGGTATTCCTATTACAGATAAACTATAAGGACTTCAATACCTTTAAATAAAATAACAGGTAATGTTACTTTTATTACTGGTCTACAGATCTGCAGTCACAGTTCACACAGCTCAACAGATACATTTCATCTTGAATTTATCCTTTAGCTGAGAAACCACCCACAGTTGAAAGTAACACCAGATAAGACTTGGAGAGAAAAATGTTTGAGCACTGCTGTGTTCTGTATTTATAGCTCCTGTAAATGAAATGAGACAAAGAAGAACACTATTTACTTATTCACCGAACAGGTTTATTGTGGTCTCCAGTATCAACACTAGCAATAGGAAAATTAAGAAAGAGTACGCTTCACACTTGCTGGACAGAGAACAGTTTGCACAGTACTGAGTTCCTGATCTCCCAAAAGCACCAGGCTAAACTATAGCACTTCTAATAAGGCCAAATCAGACTGCCACCCATACAGTTCAGTCCTACCATGACCAGCCATTGTTTTGAAATTAGCATCCGTGACCAAGAACTTTGGTTGTGACAGGTAAGTGGGAATAAAACAGAAAATATCTTTTTTCCTTCTTTTTAGAAATAACAGTTTAGAATGGGGATGGGTAAAATCTGTGCTTATTATCTTCCAAGACAGATGAAAAATCATAGCTTTGTCAGTCCAATACCTTTTAACGACTTATAAGGTCATATAGCTGGTCTCTTCTCAGTATAGATTATGTTACTGTGGAAGAATCAACTTGAAATATATTATTTTATTATTACATTATAACAGAGCAAATAGGTTATGTTATTGTGGAATGATCAACTCAGGATATATAATAACATAAAGGTGGTTGCACTCTTACATATCTATGTAAGAATGTAACTTAGAGGATTCAGTAATAGGAATGGAGAAAATTCTGCATATGCTTCACGTGATTGATGTTCAGTTTGTTTTTTCAAGGTAAATATAAGCAAAGAAACAGAACAATCTACTCTTGAAATATGCATGAATGCTTCTCTGTGATGAAGACAACTATGGTATAAAGTATCTAGCAAAAATGAGTAGTTTAGAAGCAGTTTGAGATATGTACTTTAGATGGATTGCAATTATAATTTTAGGGAATGAAAAAAAAAAGCAAGCAGTTTCCAAGGTGAAGGCCAGAGAATATTAACATTTTATCAGTTTTCAAGAGTCATGAGACTAACAAAACTTAAACCAACAACCTCCCTCCAAATCCTCAGGATTCTTGGAAGTTTGACTGTAATATTTGGCCCTTTCTTTATGTGAATTATTTGAGTTTGAAAACTTAAAGTCACATTATGGTTGGACTCAATGATCTGGTGGGTCTCTTCCAACCTGGTTATTCTATGATTCTATGATTAGCAACTCCATGCCAGAAAAAAAAACCAAAACACAAAAAAACCCCATTAGATTAGTTGGAGGTTTTTCAATAGTCCTACAGTATTTGTTAGACAGGTTACAAAGTTGAATAGAAACTTATTCAGTTCAAAACATCATAGTCTTGCTCTTATCGGGAAGAGCAGAGTGCAAGTGAACAGCATAGTAATTTCTTCCTGCTAGACAAAGCAGAGGGGTTTTTCTTCATTCAAGAGTTTTATTTTTTTAATTGACTTAATCTTATGTATTAAATTTATATGTCCCCCTGTTCCTATCCTCTTTGCTGAAGTTAAGACGGCTCTCTGTTACTCTGATTTAGCTACTTCAATATGCCATTTTAGTTGACTTGTGTGATTGAACATGTTTTTAATGTGCATTTCCACTGTGTTGCAGCCTTAGTCACCTAAGGATTATTTAGTGTCTACACTGCTTCAAAACATGTTCTGATAAATCCCACAGAATTTCTGAGGAAGGTGTCAGCCTCCTTCAGACACACAAAGGAGCACCAAGGCATGACAGCAGACGGTGAACCCAATAACTGAACCAGACACAAGTGCACCCAGCCAGCTGTCCCAAGGGTGCATCCAGTCTTGTGCAATCTTGGAATGTATCCCATAATGGGTCTCAGGCCCCTAGGCAGTAACCCCCATCAGTCTGAAAGGTGATCCAGAAGAGCATCTCCCATGGACTTCTTATGGGTGTCCATGAAACCTATGGGACTGGACCCATAGACTAGGAGGAACCAAACATGGAAAAAGAGAGGAATCAAGGTGGAGCAAACACGGGAAAGGAAGAGAGAAAGTTTAAAATGCATTGTTCACATGTAAACAGTGGCTGGTCAGGCCATGCCTTGCACCAGATCTGCACGGTTTGTCCTGTCTTCCCATTAAACTACATTTCCAATTTCTTTCCTGTGTGAGCGCACTCTGTTCAGTGTGCATGTGTGTATGGGGGTCTGCATGCCAGTAATAGAATCAGGTCTGGAGCTTAGTCTGTCTGTCTATGGTGCCAGCAACTAGAGAGGCCAATGAGCTTGCATTTTGCGTTGGTGTGTACCAGTGTGTGATTGCTGGTGAAAATCAAGCTGGACTAGCTGGGAAGTAGCATAAGAGATTTGGGATCCAAGAATTTGAGCCACCATAAGTTTGGGACAGACACTGTAGGCACCAGGGGTCGAGCAAAGTGGCTACTGAAGAGGCCAGGAGTTCTGATCAGCTGTTAAGGAGACTGCGGATACTGAGGACCAGCTACTGGTAAGGCCATAGGTCTGGTCCAGCTACTGGATATACCTACTGAGGACTAAGTTTTTTGACTGGGGAAAGACCTTACAGTGTTTCAGAGTCAGCAGCAGAAGCAGGAAGGGAGTGGATTCTTCTGTACTCCATTAATAAAATACTTCTTTGTCATCTTATGGCTACATCACTATGGATGAAGATTATCTGCTTCACTCCACCACAAAGATGGTGGTGAGATCATATTAAAGCACGGTGTGCAATAAAGACAGAATTCCTCTTAATCTCCATGGTGGCTGTTCTCTGACATGAGAACAACAATTTTATTTTCTTAGTTGAAAAGCTATTATTACTTAACAGTTCTATTAAAAAAGCACCCACAGGCCCTGATTTAGGTTTGGAGACTGTGACAGGCATTGCCTTCAGAGAGAGACAAATTTAGTTCTGGCCTTGATAGACTCTGGTCAACTGACAGGCTGAGAGATGAAGAAAGCTGGTCCAATAATTACTTAACACGTTTGCAAACAACCTATTTTTGCCTTTAAGCACACGGGAGCGAACAATTGTCTCTAGGTATGATGAAACTCAAAGTGTTCACATAATGTAAATATTTATGTGTTTATATTTATAATGTGTTTGTTTCTGTGTTGGTTGCATTATAAAGGCATGTGAAAAAGAGGACCTGATTATGTTTCATTAAATACTAGTCTATTTTCACTTAAGGATTCTAACATTTATTTTTTATAATATAGCTTTCAATTTGCAAATGTAACAAATATATTTCTTTCTGAAGTCAGTCAACATATTTGATGATGAAATATCTGCCATTATGTTTTCCAAATTTGCACACTAATGTGCTATCATTTACTGTAAAAATGACACTTAAAATTAAATACTGTAGTCATTTTACCATTGATGCTTAGGGATGTCAGAAAAAGGAACCAAAGAGCATGAGAGAAAAAAAGACAAAAGAGCGTGAGAGAAAAAGTGCTTTGTGGTGAATAGTGTGAACCAGCAGCATGACGCACAGATGGGTGGGAAGCTTGTGCAGGTTCTGAGAAGTACTCCGAAGACCACAGAATGGGGAAAGTGACATATGACTTTGCTTATGCAGGTGAACAGGCAGAGCTTGCAGCATGTGAAAACATCTTCTGAGATAGCTAAGAAATCCCATTAACAATCTCTCAGCTGCAGGCCTGTGAAAAGATGAGGTACAATAAACACTGATAGAAAACATCAGGAAAATGAATTTAGAGGAAAAAAAATAGTCTAGAGTGGGAAGTCAGATGACCTATTTAGCTGACAGTGCTTTAGCCTGCTCTTTTAAATAAATGGAACAGAAGCAATAATTCATCATTGTTCTACCTCCTTGTTCGTGTTATGAACCCTGAATATATTAGAGCTCTCTGACTTGCTCCTGAATGTTTACATTAGGACATGAAGTCTGATAATTCATGCCAAAAACGACTAATTTTTGTTTTAACTCATGGAATATCATTTGCTTTATCAATGCTGTGATGAAAAAAGCTCTTCACTACCTAAAGTAAATGGCTTAAGCTTGATCATGGTATAATTAACCCCTAAATGTATACAGGTATAAGTTTGTCATAGAGAGCTATGCAGCAATTATGACATCTACACCAGTTGTCTAAACTGTATAATAATTCTCTACTTTTGTTCCTTTTTGGAAAATGCCTGTTCATGCAAATCAAATTATTCTATTAAAACTCATCAGTTTTAAGAAAAAAAAAATCATTGGAATATGTTTCTTTGCTCCACAGTAAACATCTCATATACGTCCTTTTTCACATTAAGCAGGTAAGACAAACAAAAGACCCAAGCATATGACTTTCCACTAAGTATCTTGGAAGAGGGGCGTAAAAAGGATATCTTATGTACCAGTTAAGTTCTACATGTTTGCCTTTCACACTTCAGAAGTTTTCTTTATCACCATGATGCAGAACAAGAATATTTTCGAAATATGAAAGTTTCATGGGTGGGAAAATGAGTATTCATTCACTTCCAAATCAACTGCATATTGAAATTTGCTACAAGGGGAAGGTAGCTTTCTACAGCATGTTTTCAGTCCTGAAACCACGTCCATCAACATCACAGCAACCATTCATCCTTGTCATGGAAATACCTTGCGGAAATTATATGGAGAAGAAAGATGCAAGAATAGATATATTCAGACATGATCCACATTTAGAATTTAAACTGAGGAAAATAATAATCTGCTCTGATACAGAAGAGCAAGAACATTTAGTATTACTGATCAGGAAATGAAAATTTCTAAAGATTTTCTTTGATCTTAGTGAGATGTTGCATGAAGAGTGGATATTCAAAAATAATATAGCTACCTCAAGAATAAAAAGATGGACACATTCTGTAACTGTTGAGTATTTTTGTGGTATGAAATAGATATCACAGAACCCAACAGACACATACCTAATCTCCATCCTTCTCTCCTTGCTTGCCTGCTTGCTTCCTTCCTCACTGTCTTTTTGATTCCTAATGCTGTTAAATAAGGCATATGTTGTTTGAACGATATACTTTTACCCCTACTGCATTTTTCATTGAATTTCAACAGGAACAGCTTGTTTTCATCTTTATGTTCCCATGGGACATGAAATATCTTCTTAGCTTCCTTTTACTGAAGTAATAAGAACTGTTTGGTGAAAATGAGGTGAAAAAAGTAATGCTAATATTTTCCTGATTATAAATGGTTTTCCCAGTGACCAAACATAATAAAATAACAGCTTAAGCTAGGAGAAAGCTGTTTACTATTCATCTTCAAGTGTTAGGAGTGTACCTCTTTCTAAGAAACACAAACATTAATTTACATCACACAGATTTAATTCTTAATAAGTAGAATTTGTCCTGAAATAATTTGGTAATTCAGTTCTAAGATTCCTAGAATTTTTGGGGAGTGAGTTGGCAGGGAGGAGTGTGGGTGTTGTCCATATACATCTTCATATATATTTGGTGGGGCTTTTTTTAAGAAATAAACATATCTACATGACTTAAATATAAATAATGTTGTTCAATGAGATTTAGTAAGGAGAGTTAACTTGCTTTTGATTCCAATGAAGAAAAAATTAGTGAAAAACTAGTACTTGGGAAAAACAATGGGTCACTAGGTCATTTTTATTTTTAAGGAGAGGATGAAAATCAAATCAGAACCTGAAATATTTGATGAATATTTATTCTTTACCCCCCAAAAATTGAAATTTATTTGCTTTTAAGTTCCAGCCCTTTTCCATTTTTCCCTTTCTTTTTACCACTATATGAATCTGAAAAGCATAGGATTTTATGTTTATTTTAATCTTGATTTTTAGCTGAATTATTTCAGATATTTCAGATATTTAGTTTACTGTAGAGTTTCACTAACATTAGCTTGTTACATGGATGCAAGATGTCCATCTGTTCTTAAAATGGCTTTTCTGCCAGAGAAAACATATTACTGAATGACATCTTTGGTACCATATCCAAACAATGAAAGAAAGGAAAAGGGATACATTCCAGTCTTGGTTGTCTGGTGTACATTTCAAAACACGTTGGTATTATTAGATAAATGGAATTATTTCATATATTACATGACGTAGCTGAAACTTCATTTTTGTTCAAACCAAAAACTGACATGTAAAACAGAATTTACAGGCTAATATGTAATTAAAAATGGATTGAATCTGTGAGCAGAAAAGAATGTTTTTACTTTAAACCTTTTCTTGGTACAAGATCTAAGACAACTCATTTGTTTCACACTATGACAGGGAAAAACTAAAGATGATATATACAATGGTATGATTCAAATGAAAGAATGTAATACAAATACTTGTTTTGAATAACACCTACAGAATATAGAAGACACTGGCAAATTTATATAGTTCATTGCTGCAATGATCTAAGTGCCAGAATTTTAAAGAAATTATCCTGATTATTTTTCACTTGAAACATGCAATAAGAGATGCACCAGCCAATTCTATAGAAATATTTCAGCATGTCCTTGACACTTTTGTGAATAAGACAGACTTTGTATAGGGAAAGTTTCATAATCTCAGTGCTGAAAAAAGAAAAATATTTTCATGTGTAATGTCCTTTTTTGACTAAAAAACATGTTTAACTGTTCAGTGTTTAACAGAACACTAGATGGGAAAGCTAAGAGAATCTGGGGGGCTTGAAAGTACATTTTAATGGAGGTTATGAAACAGTCCCATTGTGGAACATTATGCAGGCATCAGTCTGTAAATTGTCAGGGGGGTTGTGACATTTCTCCAAGACCCACAACAAGAGCCTAATGGCTGCCCTTCAAGAAGGGATAGCCAGAACACAAGGAAGCACAACCTTAGAAAAGGAAATGCTTTGATGAAATAGATTTGTTTCCTAGTTGGAAAATTCCTAAGCTATCTATCTACTGTAAAAACTACTTTCTTACTTGAACCTGTGCATACTTGTTTGCTTCTGTTACCAGACATCCCTGAAGAAATGACTTGTAAACACAGAAAGCCTACAACATTGGATCACTAGAGAAGTTTGTAATTAAGCAGCAATGAAGCCAAAAGATGAATTTATGAGAAAGTAGGAGGATTAAAACTAATCCTTAGGTTTAAGGCAGTTGTGAAAAATTCCTGAAAAAATACAAGACAGCCTGCTGAGATCAGAGGTGCTAGTGCAGTAAGAAAGAAGTAGCACAGAATTTCTCTTTTTGTATGTTTGGCTTGTTCAGACATTTTACTAATTCTGTTTGGGACAGTGTTCATATGCTCCAAAAGTTCTGAATCAGTTACAAAATGTTTGATTAAGCTGCATTCAGTGAAGCTCCGTCAACAGTGTTGACTGTTTACTTAGTGAGGGATGCCAGATATTTAAAGGGCCTGGGGAAGGACTGTTCACAAGGGCTTGCAGTGATGGGACTAGGGGCAATGGCTATAAATTGGAGAAGGGCAGATTTAGACTAGGCATAAGGAAGAACTTGCTCACAATGAGAGTGGTGAGGCACTGGAACAGGTTGCCCAGGGAAGCTGTGGATGTCTCATCCCTGGAGGTGTTCAAGGCCAGGTTGGATGGGACCTTGGGCAGCCTGATCTAGTGGGTGGTGTCCATGCCCTTGGCAGGGGAGGTGGAATTAGGTGATCTTCAAGGCCCCTTCCAGCCCTAACTATTCTATGATTCTATGGTTCTATCCTAGGCCATAGAAGTGTTATTGTTTGAAAGAAAAGAGTATTAATCCTTTGCATAAATTTAATATAAGTAAATTTATGAGTGACTTTTGAATGGATAATTAATAAGATGGTCAGTAAAACCAGCTAAGTATTCTTAGGTAAAAAAGCTAGTTAAATTATATACTTATGAGGAGACAGTATATACCCAAAACAATGGTAACCGAACTCCTTATTTCAGAAAATGTTGGACTCAGAAAAAAAAATAATTTCTAGAAAATCTGTAACCCATAGTTCTGAAAAAAACATCACAGGCTGCTTGTGAACATAACTGTAAAATGATACTGGTTTGCTTCAATGCCATTTTAATGAGGCAAAACTTGCTGAGTCTCTGGTGGCATATTCTAAGTCAGGAACTATAGTACCACCCAAGAACAAGTGAGTGTTTCATTTCAAAACTGTGGGCACTCCATCCTTTAATACAACCTCCTCCTGGAAGTAAATACTTTGAGAAACAGATTATGCTAAACCTGCAGAGATAAACAACCTATGAGCTTTATCCAGGCAGACTGTAAACATCTTCAGTTTTAATTCATGTCAGTGGGAACTACTAGAGCTTGCTGATTTTGAGGATCAAGTTTTGAATGGAACCATCATCAAAGGAGCCACCTTTCTGTGTAGAGAGAACATAGAAATAATGTGTTTCTATCTAGATCAATCTATGCTGAAGATTCCAAATAATCTCCTAGAAGAATTATTAGTTTCAAATTACAACCATGTCTGAATATATAAATCAAGTTCAGGTTGTCCATAGTCTTCTTAGAAACTAGACAACAAAATAAGAAAAATCTTTATCTGTCATTGTTCCTTACAGATACAGAACTATAAGATCTCAAAGAGAATCTGTCACTAGCACTAGCTCTAGCAGACTCACTGAAACCACAGGAGAAAAAGAAAATTTAAGTCTAGACAGATAAGGGCAGGCTGACTACACTAAACGATTTTATAGTAGTGGTAAAGTGAAGAATACAAAGGATGTGCAAAAAAATGCACCAAGAAGTTAATTTATAAACAGAGAATTCTTAAAGCAATGCACTTTCTACAAAATGAGACTCGAGTTGTAACTGCTTTGACGAAATGAAAGAAAATATTCTCGTAATAGATGCTAACAACGTGTATGTAATAACTTAAAAAGACATTTCACTATTTGTTGTGCATATTATATATGAAATAACCATATATATGCATGTTTTTATCAACATCATGTGCTTGTGGTAGTTTTCTTATGAGGATGGAATGAATATTAAAGGACATTTTGGTCAATTGGCTATAAATCTACGTAACAAGTAACTGAAAGGATAGAACGTCTATGGAAAAAAATGAAAGCCTGCATGGGGAAAAGCTGTATGGGTTAGAGTCCCTCTCTTCTACCACAGACATCTGCAGAATGCATATTTTGTTCCTCCCAGTTTACATAGCTAATACTGAGTTAACTGAAATTTCAGACCAAGATATTCTGATATTTCTTGGACTTTTCTAAACCTGCTTACAACTGTATTTCTTCATTTGAGCAGGCACATTGACATGCATATCCCTAATCATGAAGTAATACAGTACTGTCCTCAAAACTTGTTGTCAAGACAACTAATTTGTTCTTCATTGATGAATATCAGAACACAAAATGGTTATAAATTCCAAGGCAGTAACTCTGAATCTGTTTGCCAGACAGTGGGAAAACAATGTTAAATGAAGAGTCAAGCAGGATCACAGATTTTTTTCAGTATGCAAGACATTTTTTGCTAATGATTGGCTCAACAAAAATATCCAAATATTTATTGTTTAATGACTTGCATTTTAGAGATAAATACACTGAGCTGTTTCAAAGTGATTTCTCCCTCTCTTAAACTGCATACAATCCTCTGTTAAGTATGTTGATTTCCATTTTTATTTGCATGAAAGAAAAACAATTATTTGACATAATTACGGGCATACTGTTGACAATTTGTCATTTGATTTATCCACAGTTAATATTTTCAAGGGCAACTATTGTGGTATTTTTAGCTTCCTTGTATAACAGTAAATGGTTGGTTTTTTTCTTTTTTTTCCCCCTTTCCTTTTCCGTTCTTTTCTTTTTCTTCTTCTTCGTATGATTAATGTTTTTGAGTTCTATGCAAGAAGTTTGTCTGTGTGTCTGTGTTCATGTAACACACTAAGAAAAAAAAAGAAAAAAAAAGGAAGCAACTGACTGTAAAACAAGCTATATTCAAATTTAATTTAGCAGTGGAAATTGTAATTGGTTTGAACAGTTGAAACACTTCCAAGCTTTTACTCATAAAAGCTCAAATGAAAATGGAAGACCTGCAATTCAAGATACAGAATTGTCTGCTATGGCATAGCTTCTATGACTGCAAAAAAGAAGCATCTGCTCTGGTTCCCTGAATTCATTTTAAATACGAGAAATAAAATGTTTCAACTACCTAAATGGTATATAGTATATTTTCAGTGTGCTTTTATGTCCTTTTTATCAAAACTCTAACCTTAGGCAACATTATCACTGATATAATAATTCACAGATTTTGTCTGAATTGGTTACCAAGCTCTTCAGGAACTAATACAATCATTACTTCAAAGAAAAGTTTTGGTATCTTTGGATTTCTGCTACAATGCTATTTTCAGTATAGGTAATGAAAAATTCTCAAGGATAGCTGTGCTGTAGGTAATATTTTATCACTGATAACTGTTGAAGCATTACAAATTTCCATGAAAATATAAATTCTGATCCTGAAAGGTGATATACACCCTCAAGTGCTATTACATTAAATAGGAGTCAAAAGCTTGATATACCTCATAGAAGATGCTTGGAATATCCACTCAAGCTAGAAATTAAAATGTAAAATTCATTCAAAACTTAATATGGGAGTATACCAACAGAAGTAATTTTCTCTAACTACAAGCTTTGCAAGCAAAACAGTCAGGGTTTTATTAAATCATAGAATCATAGAATAGTTAGGGTTGGAAGGGACCTTAAAGATCATCTAGTTGCAACCCTTCTGCCATGGCCAGGGACACCTCCCATGAGATCAGGCTGCTCAAGGACCCATCCAACCTGGCCTTGTACACCTCCAGGAATGGGGCATCCACAGCTTCCCTGGGTAACCTGTTCCAGTGCCTCACCACTCTCATAGTGAAGAAATTCTTCCTAATGTCTAGTCTAAATCTGCCCCTCTCCGATTTATACCCACTGTCCCTAGTCATATCAATACAAGCCTTTGTGAACAGTCCCTCCCCAGCTTTCGCATAAGCCCCCTTCAGGTGCCGGAAGCTTGCTATAAGATATCCTCAGGTCCTTCTCTTCTCCAGGCTGAACAACTCCAACTCTCTCAACCTGTTCTTGTAAGGGAGATTCTCCAGCCCTCAGACTGCCTTTGTAGCCCTCCTCTGGACACGTTCCAACAGCTCCATATCCTTCTTATGTTGAGGATTCCAGAAATGGACACAGTACTCCAGATGAGGTCTCACAAGAAAAGAGCAGAGGGGCAGAATCACTTCCCTCGACCTGCTGGTCATGCTTCTTTTGATGCAGCCCAGGATGTGGTTGGCCTTCTGGGCTTTTCAAATGTCACAGAGAGTGGCTTGGCAACCACATCAGCCAATTCCCTCAGGACTCTGGGACGTGTCTCATCAGGTCCCATAGACTTATATATGTTCAGGTTCCGCAGGTGGTCACAAACCTGACCCTCCTTTACAATGTAAGGGTGTTTACTCCTCTGGTCACCATCTTCTTGTGCCATGACCCGGGAGGAGTAAGGAGAGTGGTTGTCAATGAAGACTAGACGTTAGGCTAGACGTTAGGAAAAAATTCTTTACAGAAAGGGTCATTGGGCACTGGAACAGGCTGCCCAGGGAGGTGGTTGAGTCACCTTCCCTGGAGGTGTTTAAGGCACGGGTGGACGAGGTGCTGAGGGATATGGTTTAGTGTTTGGTAGGAACGGTTGGACTCGGTGATCCGGTGGGTCTCTTCCAACCTGGTTATTCTGTGATTCTGTGATTCTGTGACTGAGGTAAAAGAGTTGTTAAGTACCTCAGCCTTCTCCTTGTCTCTTGTTATGAGGGCATCATCTTCATCCATCAGCGGGTGTACATTCTCTTTAACCTTCCTCTTCTGACTGACATACCTGTAGAAGACCTTCTTGTTGATCTTCACTTCCTTTGCCAAGTTCAGCTCCAGCTGCACCTTGGCCTCCCTAACCTCATCCCTACACAACTGGCAAGCGTCCCTATACACTTCCCAGGTTACCTCTCCCTGCTTCCACTGCCGGGGCAGTCGCCTCTTTTTCTTTAGTTTGACCAGCCAGTCTTGACTCATCCATGCTGGTGTCTTCCCATTCCTGACTGATTTTCCGTATCTGGGGACTGAGTGCTCTTGTGCCACATGGAAAGCATCCTTAAATATTTCCCAGCTCTGTTACACTCCCTTGTCCCCACGGACCATATCCCAGGGGGTCCCACTGACTAAATCCTTGAAGAGCTGGAAGTCTGCTTTCCTGAAATTTATGGTCCTGACTATGCTCCTTGCCTGTCCTATATCCCTCCGGACCCTGAACTCCACCAGTGCCTGATCACTGCAGCCCAGGCTGCCTCCAATCATCATGTCACTGATGAGTTCACTTGTGTTAGTGACCATCAAGTCCAATACCGCATCCGCTCAGGTGGGGTTCTCTATCATCTGGATTAAGAAATTCAATGCACTCCAGGAGTCTTCTGGATTGCCTACAGCTTGCTGTGCTACTTCTCCAGCATATTTTAGGGTGGTTGAAGTTCCCCAGTAGGATGAGAGCTTGCGAACGTGAAGCCTCCTATAGCTGGAGGAAGAAGGCTTCATCGGTTGGCTCTCCTTGATTGGGTGGCCTGCAGTACACAACAACCACAAATTTCCCATTGATTCCTTGGTCTTTTATTCTGACCCACACGCTTTCAACCTGTTTATGGCTACACTTCAATGACAGCTTTATTGATTTCCTGACATACAGGGCAACATTTCTATACCTTCTTCTCAGTCTGTCCCTTCTGAACAGCCTGCAGCCATCGACAGCCACACTCCAGTCATGGGATTCGTCCCACCACAATTTTGTGATGGCAACTAGATTATAGCTTTCTAGTAGCACAGTAGCTTCCAGCTCCTCCTGCTTGTTAACCAGGCTTCATGCATTTGTATAGAGACGCTTTAGCTGGGCTGCCAGTCACATCACCTTCGTAGTGGACCTTTTATTAAAGTGTTTTAGAGAAGTTTCCTCCCTGAAACCTACTACCTCATGAGTCTCCCACTCATCTCCACAGGACTTTAGCCAATGGTACCATGATGATTTTCAAGCACTAGATATTTCCTATAAGCACAACAAAAAAGCCACACATTTAAAATTCTGAAAGAATCCATGAAAGCAGGTTAATCATGTCCTGATTTTTCCTTCTTACTGAGTAAGATATTATTTTGTATTTTTAAGTCCTGCACTATAATGTATTACATATGGTTATTGCCGTATTAAGGATTACATATGTATATCATTAAAATAAACTATTTTTACACCACTGTGTGGTGCAGGAAAAGTGGACAAAATTAAAGCCCCTCATTCCTTCTAAAAAACTCCTTCTCTAACTTTCCACTTAACGTGAACTAAAAGAATTATTTTTCTAAAAGGTCAATTTATTTTCTCATTCTTTTCAAGTGCAAATTTGGACTGCACCCATACAAAATTTAACAAAATTAAATTATTAAGCTGTGAGTCTCTATGTATGTAAGCAAGTAGCTTCATTTAAACCACTCCTGAATTTGTAGGCTGAGTTTGAGTCATTTGCTCTTATTAGTATTTCCTGCACAAAGTAGAAAACATCACTTCATTAGAAATGATTTTTTTAGGATTTAAGTGCCACTCTTCTGCTGTTCAGTGGAGAAAGATTTTCCAGCTTTTTCTCATTCACTGCTTATGTACCTGTCTGTTTCCTCAGACCCAGACCATCCATAGCACATTTTTTCTAAGTGTACTTGGGCATGACAGAGCAGACTGGGGAGGCATAGTTTGCACTTCTTGTATCTATTCCTCCAAAGACAGTCATTGTCTATGTGCAACATCTGACTTATGAGTCTGAGAAGTTGGAAGAGATTCTGAAAAGTCTGGGTTGTAAGTTTTTAGCTAAATTGGAGCGATTTGCCTTCTTCTGATGTACCTCGCCTTTTCACTCAGGAAATTGCTAAATTATCATTTCTGTCACACAAAGTAGTACTTCTGAGGAGGAAATTCTTACACTTCTAATGAACCAGATGGCTCCAAATGATACAGCTCTTAGAAAAGGATGTCTAAGAAGTCTTACAAAATTTTCTTAGCCAAGCTATTCTCTTGCCTTGACTTGAAAATGCAAAATATAGCTGCTTGGATACTTTTCTTTTTTACCATTTTATGGAAAGAATACTGTTTATAAAAATTATTCCCACTCCATATTGTGATGAGACAGAGAACATTTCACACTGAAAACATGTCCAGTGCCACTTGTTAGAGTATTTAGATGGGGTAGAAGAACACAGTTTCTGCCTTTTTTTTACATGTAAAGATGACACCAAGAATTTGAGCCCACAGTCTTCTGAATGTTTAGTTTGCTTGCTGTCCTGGATGTTGTAGAGCTGTGAGTGAGTAGGGGAGAATTTTTCTTTCTTATGACCAGAAATATCATTCAGGACAATGAAAAGAGTTAAATCTCCTTAAAAAGTTCTGCTCTCAGCAAAAGGACACTTTCTAATCCAAAAAGAAGCTGTAAATTTTTAATTAAAAAAAAAGGAAACCTCACCTAGCAAAATAAGTTTGTTGGTTCTGCTTCTTCACCCTAATTCAGGATTCAAAATTATGCATTTATCTTTGGGGAAAATAAACAAAACCAAACATGTCTAAGGTGTTTTTCACTCTACTCTTGTCTTACCTGCAAATTTAAAACAGAACTTCTGTACTCAAAAGAAAGCTTGCAGGTGAGACAACTGATGAAAGCTTATGCTGCTTGTCTCCCACTGAAGAATAAACTCTAGGCATCTCTTCAAACACCAACAATTAGTGCAGGGTCTTTTACTCCAGAAAAAAAAAAAATCCTTCTCAGCATGCTCTCTTCTGTGAATAGTTTTCTGATGTTCACTAACTCCTATATACCACAGTAATGGGCATTTTACCTGGTTTCAAAATTTTGTGACTTTGAATCCTTTTCCATCCTTGTCTTCTACACCCTGTTCATTTAATCCTGCCGTGAACTCATTGATATATGAGATAGTAGCTGCTCCATGAAGGTCACAGAAAGAAGGCACACTCGAATAGACGGCATATTGTTGAGTGCTGGATGCAATTTTAATACACTTATTATGGTAATAAATGTTATAACTTAAGTAACAGAAAGAAATCACAGCTAACAAAGGATATGATTTTTAAGGACAGACAAAATTAGGGAAATGCGGAGACTCTTAAAGGAAGAAGTCACTGTTCCTGACATTCTTATGGCATAAAAAATGAGACCTTCAGGGACAAGCTCAGGAGAAAGAGTTTAATTTCAAAGTATCCCATGGAGTGCTTGATTTCTGTAATCAAATGATAGAGATATATTTCTCTAGGTAAACCACTCCATATGGGATGTAAGCCCAGAAATACCTCATTGTTGTTGTTGTAGCCAGGTATTTCTGTATTCTGGGGCTTTTTTGCCTTGTTATAGCTCTTCTATTTTTTTACTTGTTTGTGAATCTGAGGAATATTATGATGCTGTTGGCAACTCTCTAGATTCTACCATGAAGGAAAAGATTATACAATCTGCCCAGCTTGAAAGTAACAGTCTGAAAAGACTAAAGAACTAAAACCTCCTTTATAACAAGTGGTTTTTTAAGCCTTGAAGTGCATAAGAAACATATAATGACAACAGATGAGTACTGCATATTGCAGCCTAAAATGACAGTGGCATTCATTCACCCAGGTGGAAGAAGCGAACAAAAGTCTGACATTCATCTACTGTGATGACCACTTTAATATTTTGTGATGCCATCATCCTAAATCAGTTCAGGCAACTTTATTGTGGAAGAACCTCCATTTCCACCAACTGCTTACTTCAACAAGAATTTATACAGAAAATCTGACACCTCTATCTCTATCTGAAGTCCTTCAAAGGCCTTTGTTTGAAGCATCTCAAAAGGCTCTCTTACAAGAATAAAACTTATTATTTATTTACATCAACTGGAATTCTTCCTTACAAGTCCATTTCTTCTGTTTCTCTGGATTTAATCTTCCAATCAATATTTAAGTTACCAAGTATGACCTTGCTAAAGTAGGAATCTGCAAAACTTGCTTGAGGCAAGCTAAATCTTTGAGTAATCTTTTAGCTAAACAGGCAGCAGCAAAGTCAGCAGAGAGGAGCAAGAGGGTGATAACCCTGGACTGATCAGGTCAGCTAAGAGGATGTTAATAGATACTATGACTGTTTGGAGGTGAGGAATAGAAGCTCTATACAATCAAAGAAAATGCTTTTGAGTACTTACATGTTCCATACAGAACATGCACCAGGATCTTTCCACTTAAATTACTTAGTTGGTGGTAACCTACAAGGAGTCAAACATCTGGTCCTCATAACAGGTCTCCCTCCTCTGCTAACAGGCAAAATAATCCCTATTGTGAACCTGTCATCAGTTATTTGTACATTTATAATATACATCTACACTACAGTGTGAAACAGCAGACAATGTTACTTCTATAGAAACAAATCCTCTATCTTTTGAATAATCAAGTTATGTGATTGGTATGTAAACCTCATCCCCAATGGCTGACACTACTGAAAGCTACAAGAAGCTTGTAGCATTATAAATTAACATTTACTTTGTGGCTTTATTGCACTACAAACTAGAATGAGAAATTTAAATATAATGTTTATAAGCAGTTTTCTGGAAGAAGCTTTCTTCCTCTTTCTTTTCTTCCTTTGCTTTTCTTCTTTCCCATCTTTCACAGCAGGTAATACTGATATGTTCTCAGTAGACTATTTTCTCTGAAGTCTCACATCTCTCCTATAAACAGAGTTACAGAAGATATGCAGCTTAAGGCAGCCATATTATTCCTGAAAATTTTAAAATCTGTATTTTTCAAATTCTACTTGAATAAATATTTGTAGCTGTATATCTGATGATAAATTACTTCCTCATAGAAGCAATGTTTTTTAAGACTATACATTGGATTTGTGATGGATAGTACACCTGCAATCTTTTTTTGGCATTACCAAGAAGTTTTATAGATTAACTAAATCTTATTTCCTATGCATAAGTTAGAAATTTGCACCAGAGAAACTGGCCTAATGTAGAAACAGACACCAGACTGGCAACAAGAAAATTAAAAAAGAATAGTTTGATTTGCAATGTTGACAAAGTATATTGGTAAATTCATGTCACCTGGCGAGACACATGGCAATGAACTGTGAAGTATAGTGTCAAGTAATTTAAAAATATCTGAAAGTGTGGTAAAACACCATCTGCACATGTTGTCATTGCTATATTAGCTGCAGTCAGCCCAGCAACAAAAATCAGCATACCTGCTTATCTTGCAGCAAATTTCTTCTGATGTTCTGTTGCCACAAAAAAAAAAAAGCCAGTCATATTCATGACATTGTTCAAGACTTTAGCTAAATTAATACAAAGCAATATTTACAAGAATGACTTTAATTAACCTGAGTGTGAGTACTTACTAACTTTAATGGAGAGCAATGATTCTGCAAAATATCTTAAAAAATAGATTTTGAGTAAATGCACGAACCTTAGGGGTCTGTTTGAATAACTAAGGTTTGAGCAGCTCAGGTTTGCACATATTGCACTGAAGAATTTGGTTCCACTCTACCAGTCATTGAGTCAGTTCCTAAGAGTATCTCAGAAAGTTAAATTGGATTGAACAACACTTTCTGTGACAGTAAGAAAAAATATACTTCAGAGACTGTTGCAAATAATGATAATAAAATGTTTACAAGGTCATCAATATAATACATGTAGCTTTGAGGAAATGATGTTTTTTAATTTGCTATATATAATATATTAATAAATGTTATACATTAATGTTAGAACCACAAACCAGGATGCATATTTGCCATTCATGTCTGTTTTGGGTTACTGCATTTTAATCAGTCCTTGTCAAGGAAAAAAAAAAAAAAAAGAAAGAAAACCAGTTTTGTAACATACTGAGAATTTATAGTCTTCACTGTTAATTCTCCTTCTGCATACACCTTAAATAAGCTGCTGCTTTGTCTTATGACAGATTTGATTTATGGCATTCAAAGTAAATACAGGAACAAAAGACATGAATACTTGTTATCTCCTAGTAAATTATAGGCTTTCACAAGCTTGTATTTTATAGCCTGATGCTAAGGAATATAAATATAAAGCACACTATAAAAGCTTTGTCAGTGATCACCCAAAGGACTTACTAAGACTGCTCCTAACAATTGTCAGATCTTTAACTAAAGGTCAAGTAAAATAATACTGCAAGTCGTGGGGAGACCTTCAAGTTGTCATGTAGCAGGACACTACCTTTTGGAGATTTCTCTGCTTACACTCATAAAATGGCATGAATGTCAATATATATATTTATATTACTGAGTGAAATGACATCAAGACAGATCTGGGAAATACCAGTGAGTAGGATAAGGAGAAGAATCTCAGGGAAAGTCTTTAATATCCTAAATGTAAATTTATTTATTTCTTTGTTGGTCGCTCTCAGTGAGTGTCAGGAAGCTGTGAAAATATTTTCAGGATATATGAGTTGAAGCTTTTGATAGTTTTTGCCAAGCTTATTTGAGGCTTGATTCTTAATGAAAACCAGGAAGAGGACCCAGCAGATTAAAAGGCAAAAACAAGCAGTCAGTTGGGAAAAGAAGAGACAGCAGTTCACAGTGGTAAGAATCTCTCTGTACTCAGAGGAAAGCTGCTTGCAACTCTTCTAGTATTTTTTTCCCCAGAAATGCTTGGTTGAGTAAAAGCGCCTATGTGAGACTTTTGACAAGCATGGGATTTCCAGCAAGAAACAAAGAAAAATCACTCCTGGGCAGCAAATAAATCAGACACCCAGAAACTCTGTGGCTACTAGGAGGTCAAAATTCAAATTCATAACAATCCACGCTTACAAACCGAACCTCATTCTCTTCTGCTTCAAGCAAATGTCCTGTTGGTTAAAACTCTTTAATTGAGTAAGAAAACTGCTCAGAGAAGTCAGCTGCAGAAGGTTGCTCAGGGTTGTAACCCAGCTTAGGTTGGAATATCTTGAAGCACTGAGACTCCACAACATCTCTGGATAATCAGTTTTCAACTACCCTCACAAGTAAATAAGTGGGTTTTTTAGTCTAAGCAAAATTTCTTGTATGCCAATTTATGCCTTTTGCTTCTTGGTTCTTTACTCACGCCATCAGAGATTTATATAAATGATGAGATCACTGTGCCTTCTCTTTTCCAGGCTGAATAATCTCATCTTTATTAGCCCCTTCTTGTATGACAGATAATCCAGTCTCTTCATCAACTTTGCAGCCCCATGCTGGACTTCCTGTTATAAGTCCATTTTTCCTGTCCTAGAGCCTATGACTGCATCCAGAACTTCAGATTTGTTTTACCAGTGCTGAGTAGAGTGGAAGGATCACCTCACTTGACTTGCTAGCAGAATTCTGCCTAAAGTAGAAATTCTTGATAAAGAATCAAAAGGTCTAAGTGAAAACATTTTTTCTGGATGGGTAAATTTCCCCAAGAACACACTGAAAGTGAAGTAGGTAGGATGATGGGGGAAAAGGAAGAAGTGGAAAGCTGCCAAATGAATTATCTTTTGAGTATCTAGATTCAGTCAGAGTATTTGCAGCTTTAAATGCTACATGGTTTGCAGGTATTAAGAACCGCACATGAATTAATATTACCAGGACACCAGTACTACATGTATCTGATTTATCAAGTTTTTGATATACTGTTTCTGCTACAGAGAAGAAAGTGGCAGGATTTGCTGTTGTTACTGCAGGCCAAAAAAAAAAGCCTTTGGAAAATGCTTGGTTTATGGGCATCAGGAATTTGGGTTTTTTAACTGTTATTCGTGAATTATCTCTGAGAATACTTGTATGTGAAAGGAAACACTTTCACTTGTACATGAAAGGTTTGGAGGTATACACATCGTAAGATTTTTCATCTCTGGTGACGATGCTTGTACCCCAATTCCCTGTCCTTACTCTTTCAAGATCTGTTGTTGAATAGAAACTCTCATTTGTCTCAGGTTTGAGGTGACCATGTGATGTACTTGAATTATGACATTGAGGAAGCTTCCTAAACATCAGCTACTTGAATTTGGAGAAGACTAAGCTAGGTGGAATACACTCAGATTTTTCCTGAAATGACTAATCAATTGTATTAATAAGAGCCATTGGTTCCCTTACACAGCTGGCCAGTTGTGGGACTAGTGCAAAATGTACTCCATGATTACACGCTTGGAGTCCAATCTTCATCACTGGAGTGATGACCAAAGTTATTTTCTCTACTTTTCTGAACTTATACGGGAACATGTTTGTAGATTACCATGAGCTGTTATGTCTAAGGAGAAAAGTGATTTTCAATTAACATGATCTGGGCTGAGTAAGCAGGAATTTATATGTTTGCTATAACTATGAACACAACCTATGACATTACTAGACAGTCTAAATATGGATAGCTTCTTACGCATACAGTCAGTTGCATGCAGATCTTCCTTATCGTACGCATAAAGAGAATTCCCCTTGCACTTTTAAATTGACCATTTGTACTCAATTGCAGTGAGAGCAGCAACAGTTAGACTGCACAAAACAGTTCCTTTTGTTGGCTTCATTATCTATGGTTTGTTAGCTCATATGGAACTTGCAGTATGTGCAACAGTTAGTTAAGCAGGTAGGGGACCAGTCTCCTCCAGGGTGGCTCCTGGAACTGTTCAACCCCAAACACAGTTGTGAAGTTATTCCTCTATTTTGTAACAGACCCAAGAGATATTAAAGGGACTTAGGAAGCCTTTGTGATGGGTATCATGTGACACAATATAAACAATCTCTTCCCTTCTTTCAGTAGACTGGAAAAAGCAGTATGTTCCATTTTAATGAAGAAAAATCGAGGTTCAGAATTGCTGAAAGCAATTAGTATCTTTATGGGATCTGGAAACTGAACTCAGACATTTTAAATCCAGAACAGGTTCAAAATCAAGTCTTGTTATGGTTTTCCCGGACTATAAAACTGAGTGAACTTTTGCAGTTAGCTAACAAGTTCCCTTGCAGTTTTAAATTTAACTGTTATACAAGCTCTTTACTATAATTATATTTTTAATTACTTGGAAACTAACTTTAAAACACTATCATTTTTATAGTAGTCTTCAGTCCACTTTTCTAATTTTAGGTTCTTTATCAGCTCTTAGCACAGTACAGAATTTCTGTATGAAATTAAGTTGCCTAGTTTATTTGATCCTGTACCCAAAAACAAGAGAAAAAAAATTTGCTAATGCTATTTCTTTTTTACATTTAGCTCTGAATTGTACTAACATTATAACAGTTTAACAGAAAAATTATGAGAAATTGAGATAATTACATTCATATATGTACTTTGAACCCCTAAGCATCAGTCGGCATTTTTTATTTTATTTGTATGTTTAATAGGTTATTACACCTTTTTGACATAGCTCTGTTATTTTTTCTTTCTTTTTTTTTAACCATAAAATTTTAAAACTAGATTGTCATCACTGCACAGAACATGTAGGATAACTCATCACATTTGGTTTGTGTTTAAGAAAGGACTTGATTATGCATGAGGAAAGGGGTCTGTACACACTCACTGGTTTTTTTTTAACTTCATGCTCTGTGAACAGCCTTTTTGAAGTTGGCTTCTACTTGAAGTGTACAAAGCTGAACATGCACACAAACCTTCATAAGATCAGACACTAAAGAGATAAGCAATGTCTTATTTTCCAAGACTTAAAATACAGTAGTTCATAAGCTGAGTTTTCCCCACACAGGTAAATTATGGCAACTGGATATCTGGCACTATTGCTGCTTCTTTTCCTGATGCTATTGCTTTTGTCATCATCTCTGTCTCCCTCACTGTTACTCTGATTGTTAGCATTTATGTTGGTGACAGGAGCACTGATAGCAGGCACAGCAGCAGGCAGCTTCAATCTGTAAGATACATCTTCATTTCAGACATCCTTTGGAAGGAGCTTTCCTTCCATATAATAGAATATGAGGAGTAACATAAGATGTGCAAGGTGGATAAAGGATGATTCACATATACTGCACTAAATTCCTTAAAAGCAGAGGACCAAAGTGTAGCAGGAAATGTAGTTTTTGCCTGGCATTCATATTTTATACATTTTTAGTAAGTTATCTCGTACTATATAAAAGCAGTCAAAACAGCCTTTGGTGTTCTCAAGGGTCTTCTTGTTCGTGTGTTAGAGCAACTCATTCTCAAGGAGGAAAATGCTAACGGGAAGGATTTAGTTATTTTGACTGAAACTATGAACTCTCCAAGGCAAAATAAAGGAAGAACCAATTGAGCTGCAAATGTGCAAAAATGATTTCTTCTCTTTTCCTGTTCATAGAGTGCAAAGAAAAAAAAAGAGAGAGAGAAACCAAAAAAAAACCAACCCAAAACCCCCCAAGCCACAGTCCATCTTCTTTATCTTAAGGGAATGCTTACACTTATCTGACATTTCACTTTTCTCTAGATGTAAGAAAAGGCAATTATATTTGCTGAAAGGTCTTATTGTGAATAAGGTAAAAGATTCTAAGTTGGAGTCTCACACAGCAGTGATACTGTGGTCACATCTGAGTCAAATAGGTGACGTTTTGTGACTGAGTTCATTAGTTTTCTTTGTCATCTTTATATGTTCATGGGTGGCTGACATTTATGGCCCCTTATTTCTTCATGCCCACTGTAACAAACTATTTGTCAGCTATAATTTGCTCAAAAGCAACCAACCAAAAAAAAAAAAAACTGCATACAAGAGTAAGGAAAAAAAAATAGCAAGAAGTTGAGGAGGTTCACAGAAAGCTATAAACTTTTAAGGTTAAAGGGATTTTTTAAAGACACCAGTAGACCCAGTGATTTTCACAAACTAATTCTAGCATGGCATTGCTTCCTTTTGCAAATTCCTATGGAAGGGAGTATTTCTCAGCACTCTGCCCAAGTGTTAAAGATGGTCACAAACTACTTGCACAAATCAGGGAATGCTTAGCTCCCTTTATACTTGGCATCAGTTCAGCTCATTTAGTCTGGGAATGGGAGCTTATACTTCCAGGTAGTAGTTACAGAAAGCTTTTCCTCCTTCACTTTAAAGCAGCAACACTGCTGCCAGTAATCAAAGGTAGTTAGTTGCTACCTGGCTTGCATAAGTCCTTGTGCTGATAATTATAGCACTTTCTTTCTCATTTTCTTTCAGGAGTTTACAGCTTCCCTGTAGCCTGTGAAGAAAGGAGAGAACGATCAACAGAAAAAGGAGCAGGGAGGGAGTCACAGAGGGACAGGTGAACACAAAAGACACTTGTGATTTCTAAGGGTTTGAGAGAACAGAAATGAAACAAAGCCTGATATTTTCTAAATGCTGAAGACAGAAAAGTTAGCATTTTAACAGAATCTGCCACCTGCTGCAGCATCAGTCATACAATTCAGAAGCACAATTTTCTAAGGTTTAACAGATGCAAATAAAATATAAAACCATTTGCTATAGGGTGATCCTTATATGAAAAAAAAAAATATGGAAACCATCTCAGTAAAAAGTAATAATAATGTAGAGTGCCCTTGACTTCATACTGCTTCACTATTACATGTGCCAGGCCACATACACAGTGCAAGCAAGCAGGGCTTGTAATAAAGGACAAATCATTTATTAGGCCACTGTAATATAGCTAGGGAAAATTTAGACAAGCTTTTGGGCACATACATCTTTCTTTAGGTCTGAAATAGAGGGAGCAGCTATAATTATGGACCAGAATTTGTCAGAGTTTAGCAAATAGTGTACTAACAAAATGTTGTCTGAAAGAAAAGGTAATCAGTACCAGTAGAATGAAAGAGATGTTGCAAGGAGAAAGAAAAATGAAACGAGGGAAACGAGATGCATTACAGTTACATTATAGGAAAAAAAAAAAAGAGACACGTATAGAGAGTTGCTGGAGGAAGGCTTCTTTTTAGAGGTATTAAAAACTAGTACCTCTATTAATTCAGCGATTTTACATTTGTTTACTGTTCCTTCTTATCTTAAATCATAATACCTACAGCAGCACCGTTACTGGGAAACAATATCTAGTACAGCTGTTTACGTAAATAATATGCTACTACATTTCAGTTGAGGTTGCTGGTTCTGAAGGCATGGCCAAGGCTATCCTGGACCTCATGCAGCGTGTCAGCTCCTTGAGACCTTCATTAATCAGATTTTTTCGAGAGAGTTTTTTTAATTGCCCTTGCACTGTACTGATGAATGGTCCGAAAGACCGAGTAAGTCTATTCTCATGTGCATTTCTTCATTGTCATTAAAACCTTCTTCGCCTCTGAAACCTAAGGAAAGCCATTGATTTTCACCACAGATGTCCGTTGTAATGCTCAACTTTCTTGACTAACTGAAAGGAAACACCTCAGATGATAAAACATTTATTTTTGAATCATTATTTTGTGCATGTTGTGTGGCCAGGAAAGCTGGGGATTATGATATTTTGCTTCATATTTTTTGCTGATATTATGAATTGAGTTTCGTGCACAGATTAACATGATCTTACACATTATCTGATTAACTTCCGTAACAGTTATAATGAGCTCATATTGTTACTTATCACAGTAATTGGTATACTGAATATCTGTCTTTCACTGTGTTAATTTTGTATTTTTAATAAAATTAAATCAATAACAAGAAATTGCCTTCTAAAACTCTGGTTCCTGTTATTGTCTGGCCTGTTGCCTGAAACATTTGAGAAAAAGGATGCTTAGGCGAAGAGGGAAGTATGTTTTTTCTCATGACCTGACTACTGCCTATACATTTGAGGTCATACTGAAGACATGGATGGGACTGATCATACTTCAGTGCCAACTGAAACACCATAATTTTCTTGACTTCATGACTATTTGAGAAAAACTAGTGTTTCAGTCCATAATTCAACTTTACAAGTGCAGATGTCTGGAGTAGCATGAAAAACTACATCTCAGACCTGCTTATGTGTTGATATAGACTAAAGGGGAAAAAAAGAGTTGTAAATGGAAATGTGCATCTCTGTTGGAGGTGTTTTCATTGCCCAGGGCAAGTCTGATGCCAGAATTATGGGGGGGACCTTAGAAAAAAGAAAATTGAAGTACTATCTGAAAACTCTACCCTGGGCTTCAAATTTTACCTGCTGTAATTGTCTTAAAAGTCCACACCACTATGTGTGATCCACAGTTTTATGAGGATACACACAGCGACTTTTGAATCTTTGCAAAAAAACTTTTATTATAAATTTCTGAGATGGGTTGATTTTCTCTTGAAACAAGAAATTTTAATTCTAATTCCCAGGAATATTCTCTTTGTTATGAAACAAAACATAAAATTTTAATTTTGAATGTCTCTAATTTACAATAAGACTTGCACAGTATTTCAGAGTTTTTTTCCTGAAGTTTCTATTTCTATGAATTAAATATATAAAGTAAAAAGATTTTAAACTTCAGGGATTCATTAATTAGCTTAGAAAATTTTAAGCTTTGATAGAATAAAATCTTGGCATGAGTAATTTCTTCCTTATGTCTAGTCTAAATCTCCCTCCCTCTAAGTTATAGCCATTTCCCCTTGTCCTGTCACTACAAGAGGTACTGCAATCCAACAGGTCATCTCCTTATCTGGCAGGTGACAAAAAATGAGATGCTTGTCAGAAGCACCCAGCATCCTTTTTTTTTTCCTCTTGTTAAACTATCTTTTTGCATATCTATTGTTTTTAATTTTCCAGTACTGCTTCCATTTCTATATATCCCATTTACTCAAGATTACCTGTAGGAGCATAAATTACAACCTACCAATGACTAATTAAAATTTACATGCAATTACTTTATATTTTTAAAACAAATTATACATCATTCTGTTCAGTCATGCTACATTAGTGGATTCAATAAATTCAAAACAAAGGCTTTTATCTCTCTTTCTCTACTAAATGACTTACCTCTTATCATGCAGTTTGTCTACAATGAAGTTAGGAATTCATTCATGTTTTTCTTTCTAATTCAAAATTCCAAAACAGATATGCCAGAATTCTCACACAAACAAGGTATACTGGATTCAAATTGCCTCTGAGAAGTCTTCTTCTTTCATTCTCAAAATCTTTTCTACAGATCTTATCAAGCAACTGCTTATGCAAAGAGAATAACTGTAACATTCCTAAAAGCATTTCACTCAGCTCTTTTTAGCTTCATTAAATACTGATTTTTCAGCCTTCTGTGAGTCAAAAAAAGGTCAAATTTATTAAATCATTCTTGATGAATATTAGAAACACCTGACACCAAAAATCTAGGCCTTACCAGCAGCTAAGTTCAAGGACTAGAGAAGTAATCTAGAAAGCTGGGCAGGTTTTTTTGGTATATTTTCAGCATCAAACTTTCTCTGTAAAAAGTTTCAGGAAAAACTAGCAATTTCTCCTTAAAAAAATCTCAGGCCATTTAGGGGAATGAAGTTATTACATTATAGCGAATTTTCAGATGGACCGAACTACACCAGCTGCTAAATCTGGTTTTGCCCAGAAGCCTAAGGTGGGAATGTAACTTACTCAGTATTTTATTCAAAGAATATTTCTTATCTCTTGATTACAAAGGTGACTAGCTCCCTTAAGAGATTTAAGCTGAATTATAAACATTCTGAAATATAAACACCCACAAATATTCTGGCTCAGAGTGGTTATTAGAGTGAGTTACTGTTAACAGGTGATAAAATCAGACAATCTTCACAAATTCTTTCCTCTAATATTTGACTACCTATTAAAAAAAATCTTCAGTGTAGTCACAAACTTAATACACACAATTACAGAAGAATATGATATTGGTTTCAGAGATTCTACTGTGACTGCAGTGACAATAGGAATTAGGGGTCAACTTTGAGCTTTGCAACAGCTGCTCCTTTGAAATCAGTCCTTTAGAACTGTATCTGTGCCCATCTATAATTACATGCATTCATCAGTAACAGCAGGAGCAAAATAATGCTAAAATCAACATGAGATCTTCCTTTCATTCATGGTACATTGGGATAATGCCCTGCTACGGTACATAGATATCTGTCTTCCAAAGAGAACATAGTCCACTGTGATGAATTTACAGCTCCCCTGTAGCAACCAGAAATGAAAAATAAAGCAAATCTAGGAAAAAAATGCAATATAATTAAAGAATAATAATGATAACCATACTGATTTATTAAATATTATGTAATTCAGTATTGCTTCAATACTAGTAAAATACAAGAAGATTACACCTTCTAAAGTTTTAGAGCAAATTAATGTCCAATAATTTAAGAGAATAGACAAGGTTTTACTAATACACACTGTTGGGAATAGTGAAGGAAGGCCAAAATCAAAGCTACTCAAACCACAAGATCTTTTCATGTTATAGGAAAGTCAAAATACCAGCATGTTTTTTTCTCCTTTCCCATTGTGACTGTTTCATGTACAAGAATATGGGGGCGGGAGGAGAGGAGAGAGGGAAAGAAAAGTGATTATGACCCCTGCAAAAATGATAGAGCAGGAGCTGGAAGTGAAATGAGAATTACTGCTAGTATAATAAATTCTAGACAGCAAAGTAAAAGCTTAACAGTCCCAAGGAACAACTTCTGCCTGAACAACTTCAACAGAATTTATCTTTGAACAAAAAGAGCATTACAGCTTCTGTCCTCTTCCAAAACAAACACTGGGTATACACACAAAGAAGTGTTAACATATTTGTCAATTGTTTTTTCTTTGTCTAGGGGAATTTTTATGTAAGTAAAATAGAAGATGGTAATAGGCAGAGTTTCTCTCTGCAAAGAGAACTCTATGTGACAAAACCAGAGGGCATGCTGCTAAGTCAGGCCTGAGATAATTATGGTAGTTTAGAAAAAAATATTTGAATAGCTTCATTTGGGGATACTTAAAATCAGAATTAATTATGGATCTACACTGAAGAAAGTATTGGAAAATTACTTCTGAATATGCTTTCAATTATGTGTCATATTTTTTATTAAATTAGGAAGCTTCCTTTGGTTTGGGTCCAGGCTGTTATTTTGTCCAACTAGTACTCTATCAAGAAGTCTAGCTGAATGAATTACAACCAGTTGCTGGAGTTTATAAAGAAAGCACAGACATTCTGTTGGATTAATAGGAGTTTTTGACAAAGACATATTTTAGTAAAATTACTGTGCTATTTTGGGTGTCTGTGTTTAAAAAGAGTTCGATAAATTACTTTTTAGTATTCAAAAGAATAGATTATTGAGACTGAAGATTCATTATTGTTCTTATAAACAAGTCCGACAGCTGTAGATTTGACCACTCAAAGCAATCTCTGAACATTTATTGCCTAATAATATCTCAAATGGAACCTCTTATGGAGAAGTATACTACAAACTACAGAAATCATTTGATGATTTGTGAGTACATGCCTGAAATCTGTCTGAAGTGTATAGAGACATGAGGCTATTGCTAAGAAATTCTCAGCATTCATTAAAATAAATGTTTCTATATAAACCAGTATTGTTTTACACTGCAGTCTGCCTTTTAGTGTACTTAAACTGCACTATTCAAATCAGAAGCTGATTAACATCTGGGTGCAAACCATCCTT
Source organism: Phaenicophaeus curvirostris (assembly GCF_032191515.1). Taxonomy (NCBI): domain Eukaryota; kingdom Metazoa; phylum Chordata; class Aves; order Cuculiformes; family Cuculidae; genus Phaenicophaeus; species Phaenicophaeus curvirostris. The sequence goes on from NC_091392.1 coordinate 162,236,207, forward strand.
TTACACACAAGCCATTTTGTCAATATCAATGACAATAACTAATAATAAGTAATGGTCAAAGGAACAGCTTTCAGGATTCATGATGATGAATATATGAACATATAAGATTGTACTTAAGTACGAGTTTCAGAGATCCTTAGAGTAAACTGAACATACATCGGAAAGATATTGATACTGGTTATAATTCAAAAGTTCCTTTCTAAAAGATGCCAATATACATGTAGTAATTTGACATAGAAAATGAGCTAAATTTTAAGGATCATTTAAGTTCCCATTATTTCGTGTACTCACTAAGTGCTGAGAATAGGAAGAATTTGCTTATATGTGGTAGCTATTTCACAATTTTCCAGTATAACTTTTCCTCTTACGATCATCTAACTACCGTTGATGGTAGATATGGTTCATTCATTCCACCTAATGTAGTTATTACTAATAAAGTATATATCCAGAATTGTTGAAATAAGGATATGATATTTAGAAATGACATAATAAACAGCTCTAAACATAACACATACACTATGATTACACTTAGTGATTCGTTAGCCCTATGATAACATAGTGCCCGTGTTTAACTCTGTGGTTTTACATAACATCCGTATTTTATCACAAAATTCTGATCTCTCAATTCCTGAAAATAGACTTAGCATTTTTACTAAGATTGCTCAAAATATTAGGCAATCGCGAATGAAAATATAAACATCTCAGTAATATAAAGTACCCAAATATTTTAGTGGTGTGCTTTCTTTTATCTGTGTCACATCTAGAAGCTGCAACAGCCAGGCAACAATATGTCATTGAAAGAATACACCATGCAATCCAAAAATATCTTCATGTATAAGATCAAAAAAACTCATGAGCATCAGATAGAAGTCAGTTTGAGCCTGCTTCAGCTTAAGTTATTATAATGTATCTAAAATTATGGTGTAGCTAACACTATAGAAATTATCTCCCTAGTGGTTCATGTTTACAACTTAAATGTATTATATTTTAAAATAATTTGTTGCAAGACTATTGAATGTTGTCTTATCAGATAAGCAAGTATATAATATAGCAATTGCCACTATTTGTTTCAACCTATTTGAAATTGAAACAAGGCGTCAAAAACCCATAGAAATCTCTGCTCTACCTTGGATATAGTACTGGTTATTTATTCAATAATGATTTCTTTGTTTGTGTAGATTTTCCTTTTTGCCTGTGTATCTGTAAACCACTATAACTGACAGACCCACAATTCTCCAGCAACCCTCCAGGTTAGACTGTATAATTGAAAAAAAATACTCTGCTCAAGTATAGTTTTCCCTTAGAGGAAAATTTGCAAATATATTTAATGACTCTGTTTATCACATTTCTTAATGCACATGGAAAACAACATGATTTCTCTTGCAAGGTTCTTTCCCATTTTTTTCTTTCTGCAAGCGGGGAAAATATTCTCAACTGAGAAACGGAAATGCTGCTAAAGTTGAGAACATAAAACTGAATGAAAGACTCAGATCTCGCACACAGTAATGGGGACTAATGTTCAAATACAGTCAAATTTTGTTCCTTTTGAGCCAGCCACTAATAAAGGAGCCAATAACCATTTAGGAAACATGGTTATGTTGATACACCAAGTTACTAGTTACAAAACAATACATGTTAGCAGTTCATTCACCCAAATTCTAATTCTCTCACGATACAGTGACTGACTACATTTGAAATGTACTTTCTTGTTGTGATTCTGAAAAGACAAACTCAGTTAAAGGTAAAATATTAGACAAAGTCCGTATTGGAAACTGCATATAAAAATTATATTTGATCTGATTTCTTCTTTAACTGAAAATAATATACTCTGCATGTTAAGTATAATCAGCATTTACTCAACTACATTCTGGAACTGGAGAAAAAAACCTGCTTTGAGCATCTGAACAGAAACTAAATAAATACCAGTGATCACCTTATAAAGACAGGCTTCTTATAAATTTTATCAGCACAGAATAATTTTAATCACATTAATCTAGGTCCTTAATTCACATATACTGTCACAAATTCTTGCTAGCAACAGAGAATGCCCCTGGTTTAAGACAAAAAGTGGAGGAACAATGGAATCATTCACTGATCATAGCGCATGAAAACACAAGGCATCTTAGTCTACAGATGACAGGGAAATAGCTGTTTTTTAATAGACAAAGCCGGCAAAAAAAAGAACATTCATCTGCAGTGTAGAAAAATAAAATCTAAAACCAGCACTAGATGAAATCAGATTGGATAACAAAAAAGTGTAAGTGGTCAGCCGCCAAAAACGTACAATAAAATAGAACAAAGCCAGATTAATGATAAAGTCATTGGGAATCCAAAATATTAGATAAATCTACAGTAAACATAACTGGTGATTACTACGGATAGAATATTGGGATGGGAATATTTAATTTGTTTGCAAATATGTTTACTGTATTTGCCCAGGATAATCCTTGAAGTTCTGCTGACATGAAATTAAATCTAAATAGTCAGTTGCCATAACAACATAATATATTAGTTCTCTAGTTTTATTTTTGATCCTTTGAGTACAGGATTGTTTGCTAAGAACTCTGTGACTTAATGCTTCGATGTTTTTCAGCATTACTTAAATGAAGACTCCTCATACTTATTTGATCTCAAGGATACTATTTCTTTTCCTTAAAGATGCAAGATAGCTGCAAAGAATCTGATACTTAAATAACAACACCAGAAAAAAAATATTGCACTTTCATTGACAGAATCATAGAAAATCTCAGAGAATAACACTAGATATATTTCATCCTTTTATGTTTTTACTGGCACTATTAGATTACAGCATCACATTTCTGCTAAAAAAAAATACTGAATTAGACTGCCTACTTAAAACCCACAGTTTTAAATACAGCTTTTAATTGCAATGTTGCCCATATAATCTTGCAAATAACCACATTTTAAGGGAGTGGTGTGTTCTGTAGACTGTGTTTCAGTTCCTGCTTTTGCAAGGTGAAACCAAGTTGTGTTTAAAAAACAGAAAGCAAAAACCCTTGACAATCCCTTGATAATTTTTGCCAAGTGGAGGAGATATCCATTTTAATGTATCTGTCCCAAAGAGCAAAATCAAAGGGAGAGAAATGTAACAGGTGTGAATTTCTGCCAATGCCTCCTGTCTAGTGAAAGCTATAGCAGGACTCCACAACAGCTGGGAGTAAGAGTAAAGCCTGCTCCATCAAGGTGCCTAAATTCCTATTAGTCTGTCTGCAGCAATGGGAAACAGGACAGCATACAAAACCTAGTGTTTAAGTAAATCAATTGGTAATGTAATGTGTTAAAGTAAATGTATAATGGTAATGTGTTAAAGTAAATCAATTGGTAATGGTCTACAGACTATTCATGAATATATTGGTATATGTTTAGTTGTAAAACTGATCAGTTCAATCTTAACTTTCTACTGATGCATCAAATATCTATCTGCCAAAGGATCAGCGAATAACGTAAATTGTTTATGTAGTCATATGTTTACATTCAAAGAGTAAAGTATACTCTGTCTCTTGTCTTGGTATGCATAAATTCATGTTCCCTCACATGTTCTTTGTTTCTCCCAAAGACATTTGCCTACACCCAAATTATTTCAAATATATTTTCTTATTGTCATCCATAATGATTACATGGTAAAGTAAAATACAGTCCCATAGATAGCCAAGAGAAGAAACAGGAACAGTATGGAAAACGTTAATAATTCCCAAAACTCCCAGTTGGGCTAAATTAAGATAGGTAGCTAGTCATTTAAGAAAAATAACTGCATAGTATCAAAACACATTCAATGAACAGATGAGAGGGGAGGTAGAATTAGCTCAGTATTTATGGCAGAGAATCTACATTAGTTATTGTAGTTTGCCATCTTTTTCAGTTTTACATTTTGACCTTTCACATTTCATTGTTAACTGTTTCATACTACGAAGAATCATTCTTATCTCTGGTTCTTAAGTTATAATAAAAATGGTAAAAATATCTGGTCCTTTATCAGCAGAAATACTCGACCATCCCAATTTAATCTAAAAAAGGTTCATTTGATTTGAACATTCACTGAGCAACTAAAGAAAATTATTAAGTGCTGAATCAGATATAAACTAATCCACTCTTTCAAAAGCATTACCTAAGCCTACAGTGGGAAATTGTGTGTGATTGAGATGTCTGAGCTAACAACAATCTCTGTTAGCTTGTTCAGTGCTGTGACCCCCAGGCAAGGCTTCTTCAAATCTTGCGAGCAATAAAACCTCATTAGTACAACTAACGGGCTTAGTCACGATATACTGTTGATAGTTCTGCAGATTGTTTATTATGTTCATTATGTGCCCTAACAGGTGTGAAGATGATGAACATTAAGTGATAAAGAAATAAGAAGAATCTTTCATATTTAATATCTGGATAGAAATTTCTCTCAAAGTAGTTTAAAAAAATGGCTAAAAATTTGCCAAATTTGTGTATGATTTTCCCAGGAAAAGTTTCCCATTAAAACATATGAGGGAAAGTTAGCAACACACTTTGACATTTTGTGGATCATCCATAAGCACTTTCAATTCAACTTCATACATTAAGTAAATCACCATGAATCTATAAAATACAGTAAAAACCTTCATATCAATTTTTAGTGTGAGGAGCTTGAATAAATCTATAATCATGCTGTGCAAAATTCTACAAACATAAACCAGAAATTCACATTTTGAGAAAGCCTTTAAATAACAAAACAATATACTCATCTGTTGTGAGGAAAGGAGTTTGTGGATGAAATAGAATAAAAGGGGAGCCATGAGCAAACTGCTAGGGTGGACAAGTAGAAGACAGAAAAGCACAATGTACAGTGACATTAGTGACTAGAGAGGGGAGGGAAATGGCAACTGAGCTCAGCTCAAAAGCTGAGGAGAGAGAAAAAACATTTTTGCTCTTACCTTCAATATTGTCATGAATCTCACAAAATTTTGGGATAATGACTGAAGAATTAGTTTTTATTAATCTTATTTAAATTTAATGTGTCTTTATTTAGCTGTCATGGTTATTACAGCTCTAAAATTACACTGTCTTGAAAAGGCAGGAAGTTGAACCAAACTATTTGTGGGAGGATGAGTTGACAATATATGTTCTCATACTAATGCCTCTGAGGAATACAAATGTGTAAAATATCATGTCATAGTCTGAATTGTACAAAGTTTTCTATTGCTTTCATCTAGTAGGAAGCTTGAGAACTAGAAGGCAACCCTGCAGCAGAAAATTTCTGCATGCCAGATGACAGAGTAGAAAAGGATACTTCACTGTTGAATGTTCTATAGCAGTAGAGAATAAATACTTGCTGCCTTATGAGAAATGGGAATTCAGCATAGTACAGAACAACAAACGCTACAAATGGGCATATTTTAACCAATCACTACCTTCAAGTTCACTGTTAAATAAGGAAAAAAAAAGGTAAAATTACTTTTGCTTGGATCTTTGGTTCAAAGTTGCCTATTTTGTGCAACTAAAATACCTAGAGCAGATATTTTAGTAGTCGTTGGATTAAAGACAAGAGCTAGGACTGGAAATCAAATGCTATTCCATCATTGCTATGGACTCTGCCCTCTAAGATGCAAACTCTTTACTTGTAAACTCTTGACAATAGCGTGCTGAGAAGTATAGTCACCAGGCTCATGTATTAACCTTCTTTGATAAAATATGAGTCTAAACTCTCCAAACCGAGAAAAAGATAGAACACAGATCACCTGTTTCTTAGACAATTATCTCAATAGTTTTATCAGAATTAATAGTTTCATCTCTCATCTCTATTTCATAATCAAATGATAATTTCTGTCTTCCCGTCCTTGTGTTTTAAACATAACTATGGGCACAAACCCTCCGGAAAGGATCCCAGGGAGCACTTTCCTCCTAGGAATGTTAGCTTAGATAGTTGCAAGCATGAAGAGGACAGGAGTTCTGTGGCACCCTTTTCATTAACGTTTTCAGTCGACTAACTTAATGATCTCTCTGCTTAGTACAAAAGTTAGTTGGATTAACCTTCTCAGACTGCACTGGAGAGTGGTGAACCTATGTATTAGACTTTGTATTACATGTGTCCAAACATTTCATTGATACTAACATTTCAGACTTTCTTTAACCTGGAAGTTCTGCTTCAAAATGCTCTTTGATTTGCTTTAATTCTGGAATGTGTGGATGAATTTCTACCATTTTCACCTCAAAACCCAACCAGTAACACACACACACAGAGATATATATATTTTTAAAGCAGGTGTTCTGATTTCTTGATTTGTGAAATTTATCTTAATTACTATGCTTCTCCAAGTTCAACATGCTTACTGATCTCTGATAGAATTGGATACATCAAATTTAAGGTGCAACTTCAATTTTACTTTTTAAGGTGCAACTTTAATTTTGTATTTTTGTGAGGAAATCCAAGCAGTGATTGCAAAGCTCAGACAGGATATTTGAGACCAGGTATTCTTTCTAGTAGGATTTAAACTCATACTTCCTCTATTCACTGCTTCATGCACTTCTGTACAGTGTCTTATACCACCAGACTACAGACCATTCAAGGAATGTCATATATGGGAAGGGAGGGACATGTTTGATCTCTTCTGTGCTGTGATAATAAATTAAATAATTTGAAATGTGAAATCCACTAGACTAAAACAAAAGCAGAAATCTGTTGAGAACTGTAGTATAATGTTTATAACACATTCTTGGAAGCTCTGGGTTCTAACCTAACAAGGTCTGACAGAAAATGCAAAACAAAAGATCATGAAACAAAGACCAAAAGCAGTCCCTCATCACTTTGTTACATTATTGTTGGGCATCAGGGAAAACACAGGACTGAGATGGAATTAATATATCAGCTATGTTTTGTAACTCTGAGCTATATTTCTGCTGTCTGTGGGCACTATCTATCATTTATTTATGCTCATTAAAAGTAAATAAAATTCTTAGTCCTGTCACCCTGATGATCATCATTAGTCACACTATCTGCCCCAAAGAACTTCCCTGACAAGAACTGATCTGTTACATGCCCCTCTGCTCGTGCAATGCTGAAGCTACCATGTCACCTTCAGGAAAATTAAGCAATATTCTCATATTCATGCTCAGGTAAATCCTTTGTTATAAAAATTGCAAGACATGAAATCCACTTTCCTCTGAAGAAGTTCCTGTACCCTCTCATACAGTTCACTTTTCATTACAGAAGAAACATTTCAAAAAACCAGATGTTCATGGATCTGAACAGATTACCTCAGAAGATCTGAACAGCTTCCTTCATGGATTCCTTGTCCCTCTTCCTTCAGGACTTTTTCTGGCCATGATTTCCCAAAGATGCTCCATGTGAAAAGCAAAAATTACTGGCAGCAGGGAACTTGTTAACAGCACAGCCTTAACTTCTCCTAACTTAATTTGGCAACTGTAATGAAGGAAGGTTGTGCTCAGGTTGGAGTAGTTCCTCCATCCTTAATGAACTATATGTTTTAATACACCATTGCTACTGATCTGCCATATATATCCTCATTTGTATCCACTTTGTTTTATATTCCTGCTACTCTGCAATACGGTTTCCCAATTATCCATCCGTGTTTGTCAAGAGGCACTTTTTAACTAGGAGTGTAAAGATAACTCTACGCTTTTCCATACTCTTGAAGTCTTAATTTTACAAAATTTAAATACACCAAGCTCAACATTTGAGGTATTTTTCTAGCAGTTTTATATGAGCAGAAGAGCTTGTTTCACATTAGAAACATGACTTCAACATACAATAATTGGTGGATCAGTCCCTTAGAATAATTTATTTAACAAGTCATTATTCAATCTGTACTCTAAATGACAATCCATTCATTGTAAGTATTTGTCCAATGATTTCAGTTAAAGACTGTTAACTATCTTTTCCCCAAAGCATTTACTTGGAGCACTCAAGGGCCATTGTATTGATATTTTGTAGTTGTGAAAGAAAGAGGCAAGCAATTATCCAATTTAAAAAATGTAGTGAGGCTCAGGTGGATTTAAAACCACAATCTGATTGGCCGATTATATTCAAGGTCTACATGCTGTAGGTTCCATACTTTAGAAAATGATGTGCTAGGTTTGCTGTTCATACCACTTGTGTTTTTTTAAATTATTATTGTTTGTACCAAGAATCTTAGGCACTTTCTAAGTACACTCCCTCAATCTATAGAGTGTTGTGCTACGTTGAATTTGTAGCACTTATTCCTGTGTTACTTGCTTATCTAGTTCCAGTGCCCTACCAGAGAGTCAGGATGTGTTTAATTATTTAAACCATTAGCAGTTTTTCAGCACTATTTAGGTATGGGTTTATCCTAAAAATAACAAATTGCTTACCGGTTTGCATCAGTGTTATAAACAAAACCAAATCACTTACATTTCTTCATCAGAAAATAAATAAATAAATAGAGCTTTCCGCTTTTAATAGCAATCAAGTTGAGCTTTGTTTAGAAGAATATTTCTTGACTGTGGTGAAGAGGTAATACTAACATTCAGGTATTTATGAAGAGTTGAAAGCCACTTCACTTTTTGTTATGGAAAGTACACTAATGTGGACAATTCAGATGGCATTCTTTTTTTGAGGAATCCATAGTATTTCAAGGTAGCCTGAAATTTGAGAAGAGTTCTTTTTTTTTTCAATAAAAATTCTTATTTTGTAATAGCAGTGGGCTTTAAGTATGTTTACTTATATTGGTGAAAAACAGATGCAGCTACGAGTGAGACGATAGCAAGTGAAAAAGCACAACATAGTTATAGGTCCCCCAAGCATACCTTTGAATATTTGATCACTTGGAGTTGAAGGCAAAGCACTGAGGGTTATTTTGGCTGTCAGCTTTAAATAACAACCAGCTTCCTATTCATTTTCTGTTTAGCATATGCTTCACAAACAAGGAAGATCACACTCTGCTGCAAAATGTTAGGCTGTAGTGATGGGCGTAATGACCTTTATAGTATGTCACATCCTGCAGAAAGTTATGTGCGGTGATGTATTAGATTATATATTCCTCTCTCACTGTACTACTCTCAAGTGGAGTTTTTTGTGGTTTTTTTTTTCCAATTCCTTAGATTGCCTGGGAAATTGGATTCCAGTTTACAAGCAGTCTTTTCATTGTTTTTTTGGATTTTTTTTAACTAGCAGCAATGCATTGGAAATTATACTTTATGTGCTACACATGAACATTTCTTGAAGTGTCAAGTATTTTGCTACTTGTATAACTTCTGACAACTATTATGCAATATACACTATTGTCCTCTAGACAATCATATTCACATCATTATATAAAAGCACATCCTTTTACTCATGTGTTTTGCTACTAATTTTGTGCCATACAGTATCTTCTTTAGAGGCTCTACTTTTCTAGGAAAGCTTTAGAAAGAAAACTAAGTAAAAGACAGCAACACCAACTTACTAGAAAATGTTATTTTTAAATATTCAAATCCTTTTTGGAATGCTTGATACAGGAAGATACAGACACTAGCCAAGTATTCGGTAGCATGCATAGGTTGGGGCTTTTTTTGGCGGGGGAGGAGGTGTGTGGTGTTTTTTCCTTCTCCCCGCTGGAAAAAAAAAAATCTATTCATGCTGAAACACTAACAATCACCTAAATTTTAATACGATTTTTTTTGAGGTAGACCAAAGCCTACATGCTTAATATGATCACATTTACTTCAGTGAGCTTTTGGATGCAGAAAGATTTCTTGCTACAGAAGATAAACTATGCTTAAATTACTTGTTAATTCTTATCTTTGACATTTCCAGAACTGTCCAGACTGAGGAAAGACTTTATGCAGCTTAAAATACCCATTGTAATGGACAAATCTTGAACAGGAGTAAACCAGCTGTTTAAATATTTCAGAGATTCAGTAAGAATAAAAATTAAAGGGAGCACTGTTTGTTTTTTTTTTTTCCCTCTGATGGTATGAGAGAATTGTGGGGTTTGGTAGCTTATAAAATATCTTCTCAGATCTTTTGCTATCATCTCCTTTTCCCAGTTAGTACTTGAGCATAGCCCTGAGCAACCTGACTTGTTATTAGGTCTGCTTGGGGCAGGGGGTGGACTAGGAGACCTCACAACTCCTCCTCTGTCCCTTAATGTATACTGCCACAGCAGAAAAGAATATTCCTGGCAGTTTTTTCTAGCACATTTACTAGGTGCTTTAAGAATTCCAAGCTGCTAATCTGTAACGTCCTCGGTATAAGCAATGAGTTCTTGAGGGTATAATATTAGCTGTGCTGACGGCATTTCCTTTTAATATACTGGCAAAGTCACTGCAGTTCTTGAAAACAGGCTAAGTGAAAGGGTTAGAAATCACTGGCCAGCACCAGATCCTCTAGCAGCACTACTTCCTCAATAGAGCCTCTGTGTACTTAGCTGCCTTCTTCAACCCTCTTGGCAAGACCTTGCTTCTAGACTGGAATTTCTCCTTCTGCTCCTATATCTCTCCTACCATGCTCTATCTACCTAGCTGCAGTTCTGTTTCTTTTTCCTCTTTTCAGGAACCAAATCTTTCTTAGTTTTAAATATTAACACTTTATTTTAGAATTGGTTTGTAAAGTTTTAGGAGGAAAAATAATATCTTGGAACTCCTGAAATGTTCCAGGAAAAGTCATTCCCCATCCCTCTCTGCCTCATTATACATTAGTGCATAAAACATAATTAACAGGTACTGTTGAGTTAAATATGGAAGATTCAGCTTTGCTGTAACTGAATGAACGTGATTGAAATTGTACTCTTACTTCCCACATTTTTACTAGGCCAAGCATGCTGTCTGCATCGTGTACTGGTAACTATCATATTTCCACAAGAAATTGTACCTCAGCTACCAGAAGTCTCTCCTATGATGTGTCACTATGAAAAGCTTCTTTTCCAAGTAGCTGATATTTTTCTTTCTCCCAGTTTCTAACCATCTTCTGACTTCTTCTCTATGATCCAGCATTTGATTTTCTCATGATAAACTGATACTATCCTAAAGTAAAGAAAAAAACACATTTGATAGGGCTTCACACTTTTATTCTCTGTGAGATATCAATTGTGACTATTCCTTCTAGTTTCTTCAGAGCTTGCTGGGATGCATTTCATAAAAACTTATGCTCATAGTGCAAATTTATTCAAATTTTCTTTCTCATTTCTGCTTCAAATATCATTTTTTTTCTTTAACTATTGGATTACATACTGCTAAATTAAGAAATAGCCTTAATCAGGACATTTCCCAAGGAATGGAATTAAACCTAATGATACTTATCAGCAAGAATTGCTGCTTAATTGGGATAGTAATTCACTTAACTGGGATGCCTGTAGGTTATTTACTGTAATCAGAAAAGGACATCTGATCCTTATTTTCCTGAGAAGGTTATCAGAAGTGTTAGTTCTAGAAAGATGTTGTAATTCTATCAATGTGGTATTTCAAGTGTGATACCATCATTCAAATTGTTGTTCACCTGTTCACAGCTGCACTGTATCTAAATACACAACAAGTATCCTCCTTTGAGACACAGGGGCTGAGGGGCCACATCCTAAGCCTTCCTTATTAAGCCTTAGAGCAGGACAAATAAAACAGCAGCTTATACTAAGAATGAATTTGGGAACACATTCATGAAAGCCAGGTGCTCACTTGATCTGCGTGACAGCAAGTTCACATAACTAGCCTTGGACTAATGGAATAGTCTAATAGTGGCTAATAATTACAACAGAGTAGCTAAAGTCAGCTAATGGATTGTTCTTGTAAGGTTCTTGAGGACACACATATACAACAACAACCTAAGCAGTGTTTCAGTGAGCTGCAGCCATTTTATAGCTGCAAATCAAAATTGCTCTCTATGATCTATTTAGGAGACTAGACTCTCTGGGGTGGCTATAGCAAAAGAGTGTTTGGGAAAGTGTTTCCATACGCTACTTTAATTCACTGTATTTTAGCTCACTTGGTCATATATGACAAAACTTGAACTGCTGATAGAAGACATGATATCATATTCAGCTCCTTAATGAGACAACAGTTTTGAGATGTGTAGGGCAACAGAAAGCTACTTCAGACTCAAAATAGCATTTTGCTAATTATACTCCATCACACCATTATGCAGATGAAAGCATTCAGCCTCTCAGTACTAGACATAATGGAACCAATCATGCAAAACAACACTGTCAAGATAGGTTGTTACAACTAGGATGAAAACCAACAAAAAAACAACCGTTTTTTTCATTATTAACTATCTTACTGCAAGTTGGGTGAACCAGAGCTTTAAAAGTTACAGCTAATGGACAATCCATTCTTGATGGTTATTGTCCTGAAATTCACTGTTACTCTTTTCACTTGTGTGCCTTGCTTTGCTTGGAGGTCAGGAATTTACTCCATCTAAGCCTGTTACTCCAGGTCCTTGGGAATGAAAGGATGAAGAATGACTGATTCCATTAGTACAGATCGCATATCCAGGCATTCAAAAATTAGTAAGAATGACAACAAATATGAAACCATGATTTCTACCTTGTAGAGTTAATGCTTGTCATCCTAATTTCAAAGATCTTTGAAATAAACCGCTTTTGCTTTTCTTTCTGCTATGGACATTACCGCTTCATTACACAGGACTGCACTGAGCCCAGAAACCATTTGCAGACCTTATTCAAAATTTTAGTGAAAAAAAGAAAGTAGTAAAAACTGGATATTTCCTAAAGCAGAATTAATATCTCTTTTTTTTTTTTTTTAGGTTCTGATGTAGGGAGCAAGCTTTGTAAATTCGGTGATAGTTAGCCTGGATTCACAACAATCTGCCTGAATGTTAGAGTTTCTCAGATGAAGAGAAGATAAATATAGCTTATGAGTGGTCTTATAGCCATTTTTCAGCTGCTAAGATTATGTTTTCCACTCAGCAATCTCATCATGACAGTAACTCACAGAGTCCATATGTCTTTGTTGAAGGACCTCACAAATACACAAAAAAGGCAAGAAAATGCATAAATGTGCAGGTAACCTTAAAGAAGCATTTATATATTGAATCAGATAGATATTCTTTTTGATCCCACTGCTACTGACATCATCTGACATGATATTCTCTACCTGATTTATTTACTCAAAAGAAATGAAATATTTCTGTTTAACAGTTCCATTTCATGAACACATTTTAGCATAGATTCCAAAGACAGTTTGAATAAAGAGCAACCTCAAGCTATTTTTGTATGCTTTTCTAAATTGATCAAGCTTTTGAAATGACTGTATAGCAGGGGAGATATTGAGTTCCTTCCAGCAGCCTCTAAAGACAGTGTGCTATGTGCAGCAATACTGTCCATTTTCTACAAAATATTCCTGGACATAAATCTTTTGACGGATATTTGTAAAAACTAATGCTTTTTTAGGAATTGTGTGTGTAAAGCTCTGGCAGCTGTTCTCCAGGAGTCTAAGGCAGCTGTCACTACTAGAGCTCATTTGAATTCCATGTTCTCATAGCAGAGCTCTGCTTGCACTCTTTACAAAGTAGCCATAATCGTGGAGCAAATGCACCTTTATCTCACTGTCAGATGAATGTTTCCAGTCAAAAACATGAGCAGTATCTAAAATCTGCAGTAAATGATATAGATATACGAGTCAGTTGTTGAAAACCAATATACTTGTCTCATCTTTGAACATTCTGTGGGAGCCATCTGAACCACATACACATGGTGGGACAGTGGTTGGATACCTCTTGCTCTATATTATAATCAGTCATTCTTCTTGCCTAGTAGCAACATACTATTCACAGTAATCCTTTTGAGGATTGGTTTTTGATTGCCCCGCCTCTCTCAGATAGGTATGTGAACATGAAATAAACTGTTCACTAAACTGTAGAGACCTAATGACCAAGAACACTGTTGTTGTATTAGATATGTATCACAAATGCTTACAAAACAATTCTGAAGAGATTTTCCTTGTTAGTTTCAGAGTAACTACGCGGAGTAAAATCCTACTCTGCTGAAGATGATCGATAGAATATTTTTAATTAGTTTCACTTTGATCAAAGTTTCACTGCAAGACTATATTGTCAGGCAAAAAAATAGATGTAATTTGGGGAAAAGATGTTGTACCTTGCTATGTGCAAAGAAAATTCTTTTGGTCAGCTCATTTAAATTCATAACAAGTTAAAAACAGATCTAGCGTGAATAGCAGATATGGTGCCGTCACAGAATGCAATGGACAGCACTTGGATCATACGACCATAGTGATAACCCCATAGAAAAATATCATTTCTCTTAGGCAGAGCTTGAAATTTAGTTCCATTAATGGTCAAAAGCAACAGAGAAGTAGTTTGCTGATGGAAGAGGTCTTCACCTTCCAGCCACCTCCTTTGTACTGCATTAGCTGTGGTATAAATTTGCAGTAAGGCAGATTACAGAACTGATCTCATCAAGAACAGCCCGATTGAAGGGAATGGAAGAAAACTGCTCTGCTTGATGACAGCTTACTGTCACACAGAAATTAAGTTCTTCTTGATAACAACTGAAGTACTGCAGATAAACATACTTTTGACCAAATTCAATAATTATGGTTACAACATTGTGCTGTGTGGACTAACTTGTGCCCATCTATCTGGAACTGATTGAGTATCAGTATTAACACCTTGTTGAGAGGAGATTTTGAGGCAATATGACACAAATGTTTTTCTTTTTAATTTTTTTTTAAAGCTGGAGGATATGGCATAATTAGAATATCTACTCTATGTAATTATTACACCAAGAATAATGATTAGTATTAAAAATTGTTATCAATGTGGATCTATGATGTTCAGGGTTCCATTGTGCTAGTTTTCTTCTCTATGCAAAATAATCGGCTAATTTCTAAATTAAAAGAGTCTCTGTGGAGTTGAAACAGACAAACAAACAAATATAGCAGATGGTTTCTTCATTACTAAAATCACAAGTAAAAATAATTCTATTTTTTTTGCAGTTGTTGTCCTTATAACAAAACAGACAGTCAATATTACAGAAGTAGCTGTAGCACATTAGTTACAATTTTATGTTTTAGTCAGTTACTGCAATTAATTCAACTTAGTTAAGCATGTTAATAATTCCATTTCATAGCTATTTCCAAGAGTTTGGATATTTAAATTTTTTAAATAGTGGAATATTGCCTGCTGTAAGGCAATATTTAAATATGCATTTGAGGACTGAAAATCAGGAGGTTTAAAACAGGATGCTGAGTAGATAATTTTTTTGGATTGGACCTAACCTCAGTTCTCCTGAATGTTCACACAAAAATGTCTGTATGGCTTACTGCTTAATTCCAAATGGAGGTGTGCTTAAAGCAAGCATCCCGGCTCTGTCCTTTTGTGGTCTGGACACTGGCTGGCTGGGGTTGTGAAAGACCTGAGGTCATGGACTACTTAAGTGTACAAAAGCACCAAAGAGTTTTTAGAGGGTTCCACCTTAAGATAAAGAACAGAACAAAAAAGTCAGAACACATACGGTCAACTGTGTAATGCTGGATGAAGAGACAAATATTATTTCTTGATCCAGGCACTGATCTGTTTATTCCCTGAAGCAAGAGATTATGAAGATGAATGAAATTCTCTTCATTGTCATTTTTCAGCACAATATGCCACCTGCATTATCTGACATTCACAATTCAACAGCTTTTTACATTTTAGAAAGTATATCAGACCTCACTGCTCTTTTCTTCAAAATTATGAGTTCAAACAGCTTTGTGGCTTTTTGTGTGAAAGAAAAACAAAATATTTTCCTATTATGAGATTAGACAGATCATAGACACTTAAAAAAGAGGTATTTGTACAACATACTTCAAAATATTTTTCCAGCTATAAAGATTTTATTTACAGCTGGCTTTGCACTTAAGTGATCTTGAATTTACGCATAAATAAAATCAGTAACTAAGGCAATTTTTTTTTCAGGCTATTAAATCTTTGCACATTCGAAGTACTAGGAGGCATAATCTTACTGTGACCTTGACACAGAACTGCATTACTAGCTATATTACGTACTGAAAAAATAAAGACATAAAATTTAATTCCAAGCTAAGAATATATTTCATTTCAGTACAGAACTACAGGATTTATCGTTACAGCGGAAGAAATATCTTGCTGTGAAAAACAGTATAAAAAAATTGATACTTTGGGGCACTCAAAATGAATCATAAGCTTGTGCCAAATTTGCAAATAACTTTGGCTCCTTTCATCCAAGTAAATATTTCATTGGGAAATAAAGATATAATTAATTAAAAAGAAAAAAATTTAGAAAATGCCAAAAGCCAAAACCAAATGGTTTAGATTGAATGTTATTTTAATCCAGCAACTTAACCCTATGCTACTTGAATGACAAATTGTTTAGTATTTTTAAAAACTCTTCTTGCAGCTGGTGTAAAATGAAACTATATATATAGTTGTTTTTTTCTTTTTTTGCATGTAGCATATCTACAAATAGGAGAGGGATTTTATTAAAGGAATGATGTCTAAAAGTCACAAATTATTCTTATTATTTAGCTTAATCAGAGATATTTTATTGTTTTCTTTTTACCTTTGAACAAGCCAAAACAAAAAGGAAAACAATAACCGTGATTGTCATATAGAGATTTTTGTCCATCATAAAGTATGAGTAACTGTTTCTTGTTTTTTATAACCATTTCTAACAACTGAGTCAAATTCCAAGAATGCTGATTGCACATAATTATATTCATGCAGTCCTGCAGGGAAAATCTTGAAGATCTGTCTCACAGATAAGTAAAGTTTATCTGTGGTAATTCCAGTGGCTCCCACTTTCAGCTAGCTTTGTTCGCAGGTATTTATTGAAAGTCATGTTTTTCACATCTGGATAGCTCAGTGATACATGAGCCAATTTACAGCCCTGCTTTCTAAAGTAAACAAGCCTTCAATTTCAGTTTTCCTTAATTCACCAGAATGTAATTTACAACAGTTTAGGAGCTGTCACGAAAGTATCTGAGTTGTGCTAGCAGTAGATGCAGAGAGATAACAGAGGAGGATTTGGAAAGCTGGAAAGCAATGCTTTGAATGGCAACTCAAACCAGCTAAGCCACTCTCAGAGCAAATCAAAGCCTTCAGACAGTAATTCAGTGCACAACAAGAAGGCAAGCCTCAATTAAATCATTAGCCATTATGCAAACACAAGTACACACGCAATTCTAATTAATCTTAAGTTATTAAATAATAATAAGTTAATTATCATTGAGGCAAATTATTTTTCATTGACTCCCACACAAGCTTGTATAGTCCAAGTACTTTTTCTCTTTGAGCTATTATGATAGCACTGTTTGAGCAACGCATATTCCTTTCCTTAAACCTAAAATTGTTCTGAAGAATATATCTTCATCAAAGTCAAAAATAACTACTACAAAATACACTATTAATTAATGAAAATTGTTTTCTTTTCTATTAGCACAGCACTGTAAGCTGGTGGTCATTGATTTGCTTGTGAATCTGTGTGTATTATTGAAGTACAGTGATGCTACACTCAGCTGGGCAGCCCAGAATGGCAGAAACTCTTCCTAGGGAAACTGAGTTTAGTATTAAAGAAGAAAACCCATAATCACAAATTTTCCTTTGACAGAATTCCTAACTACCTGAAATAAGATACTATTTTTGTTAAAAAGGCAATGTACTAACTCACCTGATCTTTTCATCTAAAAATAATTTTCCCCACCTATAGACACTATTTCAGTAATGCTCCAATTATGTATTTGTGTTTGCATCTGTTTATAATTTCTAACTGGAATACCTTTAATGATCGTACTCCAAAGTAGCAGCTTGACACTATTAACAAAGATCATGGTCAAAAAAGGCTTTTCCTTTACCCCTCTAAAGCAGCATCTGGAAAGCTATCACTTATATCTTTTACTACGAAGTTAGTCTGGCACATGCATTACCATATGATTAAGTCCTAAAATCCTGATAAGTATAATTAGTATTTTAATAACTTTGCACCGCACAATTGAATTTTAATATCTTTGTGATCAAGAGGACAATGTAAGCAAAACATGTCCTCACAATATTTAAATTAATTAATTACATGATTTAGCTGCTCTTACAGCACTGAAATTTTTGAAGCCTAGAATTCCAACTGAATAAAATCTTAACTTGAAGCGGTTTCCTACTAGTAATTCTCTTTGCAACTGCCACTTTTGAAATAATGTACTGGTGCAAACTCTTTTTGCTATACTAGTAAAACCAAACAACCACAGAACAAGAAAACAAAATATGTGTTACTTATCCTTTCTGCGCCTTAAACAAATTTGTCTGGGTAATGGCACAAAATGAAAAATAAAATCCATAGCTATTGCTGTCCCTACTCCCTCAAAGGTTGGAAAACACCTTATCACTTCTTTTGCTTTCTGTTTTCTTTTGCAGAACACTTTTATGTTATTCATATAAGTAAATGAACTTTAGGACATAAAAAATTTTAAGATATTAAATAAAAATAACCCACATTAAAATATGTACATTAGAATCATAACAACAAAATGCAGTGAGCATATGAAAGATTCATTTCTGAAAATTTTCCATAAGTAGAGCTGTGGAAAGAAACAAGACTGCTACTCAAGCTCTGGCTTCTTTTTGTGAGTTTGGGAGTTTCTTTACTGTTTGTGATATATCAGGAGTATCCTAGGGAAACAGAAACCTTTTATTAAACGTTTAAATTGTTAGCAATCTAAAATACAGTTAAAAATTAATTGATGCAAATATAATCATCCTTTTCCAAATTAAAGCTTATGTAGTTAACATATTTTACTCTCCTAATAGCGAAAACTTTAAAATGTGCTCCTATTACATGTTGATAGGGACAGCAGGTATTTTAAGCAAACACTTTGTGTATTAAAATTGGCTTTGAGATATCTAGTATACATCTGGAAACCTAAACCAAAGTGATATATGCCTGAGAGAGTAGAGTCCAGCAGTGCTCATGATACTGGGCTATATCTGTACATATTAACAATGGTCTCAGGTCTGGACACTACCAATACATATATTTTTGTTCTAAATACTGACATGAGAAACAAGTTTAATATTTACCATGTCATTTAATTTTGTAGCCAATTCGTATTACATGTATATACATACACATAAACAAAAATCCCAATTTTGCTGAAAAAAAATATGTTGTGGTTAGGTGAAACTGTACACTCAAATCTGAGGGAATATTTTCACCAAGTTCCTTTTCTGTTACTAAGGATTCTCCCCAGTATCTAAAACATGATTTATGGAAATGTATTTCCTCAATATTATTTGTGTTACTTTAAAATAAATTATCCTGGATTTTAATTTCTCAGAAAGACAATAGACTTTAGACTGATTCATGTAGACTGATGAAAACAGTTTTGAATTACTTTTCACTTGTGATACAAGATTAAACTCCCCACGCACATACAAATTTCTGTATCTCTTACAGGCAAATAGAGGATCATTTTCCTTCAGAACAAATGTTTTCCAATAAAATGATGAATAAACAAAAAAAGTCAAAAGCATACTCAGTTTTCATACTGAAACTAAACAGATTTGAGTTCAGGACACTGATCTCTTTGAAAGACTACATTGGCTAGAAAGAGCTCTGGCAAGGAAAGCTTTAAATAACAAAACCAATGAAGGGTAAAGCCATCAAAATGTGACCAAATCTATTCAAAAGGCATCAGTTCCCAGGGTAGATCATTACTGTGTTATTATTTCATATTTATAAATGAACCGAGTCACCGCTTTTTTTTTTTTTTTCTGACTAACAAGGACAGAACCACAAGCCAACAGCTTTTTTCCTGAGAGATGGAAATTCAGCCTCAAGCTGTTCCTGTCTGAGACTCCTGACAATGTGGAAAACACACTGCTAGCCATGAATTCATTTCAGTGGCCCAGGAATTAAACTCTTGGATCAGCCCCAGGTAAACTATCTTAGGAAGGGATATTTGAGACCTTGGAGTTTCCACAGGCAAAAAATGAAAGTACACAAGAGAAGTGAAATATGTATGCAGCTTGTAAATTACTTTTGCATAAACTATTCCATATAAATATGGTGCATTTTCACAAATTTGGCTTTAATATGAGAAAGAAGAATGTAAATACAAAGCATTTTCAGCTCTGATGAATTTCTCAGAAGAAACATGAGTAAAAAATGCAGATTATGCTTTAGATCATATATTACCTGGGATCAGAATATTGTCTGATTAAGCAACCGTTAAACCAAGTATGATACTGTAAACATCATTACTGTTTTCTGCAAGAGTTAACCAAATGTTCAACTATAATATTAGTAACTTTATTAAAATATGGTCTCATGCATAATTGCCATCCACATGAAATTAAAATTTCATCAATTGTGTTGTGCCTGGTTGCCTTCTTGGAAGCGCTGAAAAATACTGCATTTCAGCACTCCTAGTCACTGTAAATTAGTAAAACAGTAATTAGACACTTTAATAGCACTTTGGTTATAGTATCAGCAAGCCCAGTCATTAGACCTCTTTAGTTTATGTTTTGCAGTACAGTACACTCCCGCACAAACACACATCCGCACGAAGTAAAACCTGGTTAAAACCTCAGAAAACACAGACATGGATTATAAATACTTTTTTTTTTTTTACTGCAGATTTTTTATTCAATTTTGTAGACTAAAGAAGCAGTCATGAAGAAAGAGCTCAACAGGTTTAGCCACCACCAGACCTTTATGTTTATGTACTACTTTAAGAAAGTTTTCTACTGCAAAGTTTCTTACGATGTTTTCATACTTCAGATATCATTGGAAAACATGTGAGTGATGGTAAGCTATGTCTTAGTGAGCTTAGTACTGCAATTTTTTACCAAGGATAGTGCTTTCTACAGTGAGATTTTCTCCTCTAGAGAAGTGTGCACACATTTGCCTCATCTTTGAGGCAATCAATGATTGAAATCATTGCTGGTTTAGCTGCCTGCACAGAGATTACTGCCACTGTCAAATGAGCTGTTCCTTTGATTAGTAAGTGTCTGAAGACTTGTGTCCCAATCACTAACAGAAAAAGAGACACTTCAAATATTCATTTAGAAAAGTCTTGGTCTGCAAAAGTCAAATAAAACACCAACTGAATAAGGAAAAAAAACCCCAAACCTAAACATTATGCTTGACAGGTCATGTCCAAAAAAAGCCCTGCTAGTAAACCAAGTTACAATTTATTTTCTTATATAGATCTATTATCTTATACTACTCAGGTAAAAACCATTATTGAGCTACAAACATTATAGACTTTTTTGTATAACATTTATCAAAGCCAAACTCTTTAATGATACTCTTCTTTATAAATAAGCATTACACTAAAATCCAGAAACAAGGATAACTAGATTTGCCTTTAGGTAGTCCTGCCTGTAGACAGATCCAAAATTATGAGACTTAGCAAGGTTTCCCTGTATCAGAATATGCTTATTATATTAGTGTTATTTAATATTAAGATACCCTTCAATGTTGATATTAAATGCTTTAAATTATTAAGACACAAATATTAAGATACAGATATTAAATAAAATATACAAGTATACTTAATATATCAGCTAGTCATATACATGGTCTACTATATGTTAAACTCCATGATTGACACTATCAATCATAAAATTACATATAAAACATAAGATAATTTTCTAAGATGTTAATTCTATCTAATAAAGTTGTCATTCAAAATTATTTGAGACAGATGTGAAATTTCCCTAAAGAATCCTCCTACTAGTTTTGGATCAGGCACCCTGCAGTTTCAAGTAGTACTGTTAAAATGCCCATAATAATAAGAATGAGAAATAAGAACTTTAGAAAGAATTTCAGAAACAAGTTTTCTGTCAAAGAAAATCTCTTCCTTCATCAATTCACAGGAAAGTTTCTCAATGAACTGGTTTCCATTTCTTCCCCTTTAGGAGTTTTACTCCACTTTCCCCAATTCTGATTTCACTTGCTTACCACATATAGAAGTCTAATACCACGACTATGAGATTTCTGAGTTCAATTACTATATGACATTGCAACAGCACCAAAACTGCAAAGTCATGTCCTTACAAGTTATTTGATTCCAGACATTTTCATGAGTGTCCCATTATTTGAAAATACTGTTAAAGATACATTCTAGATGTATCTTTATTTTTAGAAGAGCAAGAGGGAACTACACAGGCAGTGCAAGCAGGGACAGGTAACCTGGGAAGAGTATGGAGATGCTGCCCCATTGCATAGGGATGAGGTCAGGAAGGCCAAGGTGCAGCTGGAGCTGAACTTGGCAAAGGAAGTGAAGACTAACAAGAAGGGCTTCTACAGGTACATCAGTCAGAAAAGGAAGGCTAAAGAAAGTGTACAGCCCTGAAGAACAAAAAAAGCGACTTTGTATCAACAGACTAGGAGAAGGCTCAGGTACTTAACAACTTTTTTTGCCAAACAGTCTTCACTTCCCTTGCCAAGTTCAGCTCCAGCTGCACCTTGGCCTTCCTGACCTCATCCCTACACAACCAGGCAGCGTCCCTATACACTTCCCAGGTTACCTCTCCCTGCTTGCACTGCCTGGGCAGTTGCCTCTTCATCTTTAATTTAACCAGCAGGTCTCGACTCAGCCATGCTGGTCTCTTCCTTTTCCTGCCTGATTTCTACATATGGAGACTGAGTGCTCTTGCCCTTTATAGAAAGCATCCTTAAATATTTGCCAGCGCTATTGTGCTCCCTTGTCCCCAAGGACCATGTCCCAGGAGTTCCTACTGAGTACATTCTTGAAGAGCTGGAAGTCTGCTTTCCTGAAATTTATAGTCCTGACTATGCTCCTTGCCTGTCCTATATCCCTCCGGATCTTGAACCCCATCAGTGCATGATCACTGCAGCGCAGGCTGCCTCCAATCCTCATGTCACTGATGAGTTCACTTGTATTAGTGACCATCAGGTACAATGCTCTCTACCACAGCTGGTAACCTGTGCACAGTAAAAAAACTGGGTGAAGTCTTAACTTTGATTCCTGCTTTCAGTATTGGGTTCACAGTCAGGAAATGAGTTCTAGGTGATAAATCCAGAGGAGGAAAACGGAGAGGTTTTGTGTCATGATCCTCCATTTCTAAACAAACACTGATTTCATAGTAAAGTTTTTCATAAACCAGTGAAAAATGAGGACATAAGCAAACTACTGAACTAAAGGAGGAGGGGAGGGAAAAGAATCCACGTAGTGCTTTGTGCAATCTCTGAGGCATGTGAATAGGCATTATTCCTCCATCCAGACAAGAGGCAGAGCAGGAGCACGTTCTTAACAAACAATCACAAAATATCCATTGTACTCATCCAGTAACACACTGAGTCAGCAGGATATCCTTTACCTACTATTTAGTTTAAAATAAAAAAGGAAAGAAGGATTGACATTATCACAGCAACCTCCTTCTACTCTCATGACTTAACACAAACACTCTGTCCAGGGACATGGTTTAGTATTTGATAGGAATGGTTGGACTCGATGATCCAGTGGGTCTTTTCCAACATAGTGATTCTATGATTCTATGAATACTGCATCCCCTCAGGAGCGGGTCTCAATCAGTTGGATTAAGAAATTCTCTTCAATGCACTCCAGGAGTCTTGTGGATTGCCTATAGCTTCCTGTGCTACTTTTCCAGCATATTTTAGGGTGGTTGAAGACCCCCAGTGGGATGAGAGTTTGCGATCGTGAAGCCTCCTGTAGCTAGAGGAAGAAGACTTAATCAGTTGGCTCTCACTGATCAGGTGGCCTGTAGTATACACTAATCACAAGGTTCCCATCGGTTCTTCTGTCTTTCATTTTTTTGCCACGAGCTTTCAACGTGGCTACTTTTCAACAACAGCTCTTCATATTCTATACCTTTCCTGACATAGAGGGCAATGACTCTACCCCTTCTACCTGGTCTGTCCCTTCTGAACAGCCTGTAGCCGTTGATAGCCACACTCCAGTCATGGGATTCGTCCCACCACGTTTCCATGATGGCAACTAGATCATACCTTCCTAGTTGCACAGGAGCCTCCAGCTCCTCTTGCTTGTTACCCAAGCTTTGTGCGTTTGTGTAAAGACACCTCAGCTGGGCTGGCACTTGCATCACCTTCCCAGTGGACCCTTTATTGTCCATAAGGTGTTTTAGAGAAGTATCCTCCCTGACACCTGACCCCTGACACCTGTCCTCCCACCACTTGTTAGAGGCTAGCCTGATGTTATCCCCCGACTCCCTCACATCAAGTTTAAAGCACTATCTACAAATCCTGCAAGCTCCTGGGCAAAGACCCTCCTCTCCCTCTGAAAAAGGTGGCTCCCATCTGATACCTGTAATCCCGGTGCCGTGTAGGCCATCCCATTATCAAAAACCCCAAAGTTATTGCGGTGACACCAGCCATGGAGCCACATATTAATTGACTGGATCTGTCTGTGGTGTGCAATGTCACCATCCGTAACTGGAAGGAGGGAATAAAAAAATCACCTGGGCCCCAGATTCCCTCAGTAGCCATCCCAAGGCCCTAAAATCTTTTTTAATCCCCACTGGGCTTTGTACTGCTGCTTCATCCCCTCCCACATGGCTGTTCTCCAGAGAAGTGAGAAGTCAGTTGAGATTACTTCAGGATAGAGGTGGATACCTGTCTTGGTTTCCAATGTCTGGAGTAGTGGGACTTCATCAGTTACTGCATAAAAAGAGCACCATCCTTTCCTCTGTTTTTTGTGCATGGACATTAACATTCAGAAGGAGGTCAAAGGGCTCTAAACCCCAGTTATTCTCTCCTGGAAGCCCATCTTGAGCATGTTGTATATCATATCATAGCTTTCCATACTGAACCAGTCGTGACAGGGTAACCAAGCACATTGCCTAATAAAGGCTTAATGCAGAAAACAGGATTAGCTGCAACTGCTTAAGCTGCTAGTCATCTTCTCCTGGCCATTCTGATTAGCCTGATGCATCAGGCATTATTAATTGAGCAAAGGAAGTAGATAAGTTGTTGTAGTATTACAGTCAGTCTTTGCAGTTGATGAGAATTGGGGTTTCTTAATTCCAAACATGATAAAGACTTTAAAAGTTAATGTGCATCTTGTACTGAATAAAAACAGGAAAATATTATAATGAATAGTTAATCATTACTTAATAAAATTTTCAGGATACAAGGGCTACTAAGCAGTTAAGCAAAAATTCTGTACTTAAGGGCATAATTAAAGGACCTTCCTGCTTCCTGCATACAACATCATTTAAAAAACTTTACATTTTTTCATAATAATTCCTACAAGGAAATACCTGTGAGGCAGAAGGCAGATTATGTAGCAACATTTCATTGTTTACTCAAAGCTGTCATGACTGAAAATAACGTCTTAAAGAATTTACATAGTCATCAGTCACAAAAGCAATTGTTCATTAAGTCTAGCATATTAAGGGTCAATGTCATATAACTAGATTGCAGAAATAATAGAATGTGCTCTTTTAACAGTTTGATACCTCTGACTGATCCATCACACTGTTTCATCTGTAGTTAATGAAGTCTGGCTGGCACGCGGCTTTTGAGCCTTGGCTAGCGGTAGAGTTTATATACAATCATAGAATCATAGAATAACCAGGTTGGAAGAGACCCACTAGATCATCGAGTCCAACCGTTCCTATCAAACACTAAACCATGCCCCTTAGCACCTCATACACCCATGCCTTAAACACCTCCAGGGAAGGTGACTCAACCACCTCCCTGGGTAGCCTGTTCCAGTGCCCAATGACCCTTTCTGTGAAAAATTTTTTCCTAATGTCCAGCCTAAACCTCCCCTGGTGGAGCTTGAGGCCATTCCCTCTTGTCCTGTGCCCCGTCACTTGGGAGAAGAGGCCATCACCCTCCTCTCTACAACCTCCTTTCAGGTAGTTGTAGAGAGCAATAAGGTCACCCCTCAGCCTCCTCTTCTCCAGGCTAAACAACCCCAGCTCTCTCAGCTGCTCCTCATAAGACCTGCTCTCCAGCCCCCTCGCCAGCTTGGTTGCTCTTCTCTGGACACGCCCCAGAGCCTCAACATCCTTCTTGTGGTGAGGGGCCCAGAACTGAACACAGGATTCGAGGAGCGGTCTCACCAGTGCCGAGTACAGAGAGAGAATAACCACCCTGGACCTGCTGGTCACGCCGTTTCTGATACAAGCCAAGATGCCATTGGCCTTCTTGGCCACCTGGGCACACTGCTGGCTCATGTTCAGTCGGCTGTCAACCAACACCCCCAGGTCCCTCTCCTCCAGGCAGCTTTCTAGACAGACTTCTCCTAGTCTGTAGCACTGCATAGGGTTGTTGTGCCCCAAGTGCAGGACCCGGCATTTGGCCTTGTTAAACCTCATGCCATTGGACTCTGCCCAGCGGTCCAGCCTGTTCAGATCCCTTTGCAGAGCCTCCCTGCCCTCCAACAGATCCACACTTCCACCCAGCTTAGTGTCGTCCACAAACTTGCTAAGGGTGCACTCGATGCCTTCATCCAGGTCATTGATAAAGACATTGAACAGGGCTGGACCCAGCACTGAGCCCTGGGGAACCCCACTTGTCACTGGCCTCCAGCTGGATTTCACACCATTTCCCACCACTCTCTGGGCCCGGCCAGCCAACCAGTTTTCCACCCAGGAGAGTGTGCGCCTGTCCAGCCCAGAGGCTGACAGTTTCCGAAGCAGAACGCTGTGAGAAACTGTGTCAAAGGCTTTACTGAAGTCCAGGAAGACCACATCCACAGCCTTTCCCTCATCCAGCAGCCGAGTCACTTTGTCCTAGAAGGCGATCAGGTTAGTTTGGCAAGACCTGCCTTTTGTGAACCCATGTTGACTGGGCCTGATCACCCGGTTCTCTTGCATGTGCTTCATGATAGCACTCAAGATCACCTGCTCCATGACTTTCCCTGGCACTGAGGTCAGACTGACAGTCCTGTAGTTTCCTGGATCCTCCCTGCGACCCTTCTTGTAGATGGGCACAACCTCAGCCAGCCTCCAGTCCAGTGGGACTTCCCCAGTCTTCCAGGACTGTTGGGAGATGATGGAAAGGGGTTTGGCCAGCACATCCGCCAGCTCCTTCAATACCCTTGGATGAATCCCATCCGGCCCCATAGACTTGTGGGTGTCTAGTTGGGCTAGCAAGGCTCTGACCACCTCCTCTTGGATCACAGGAGCCTGATTTTGCTCCTCTAGCTCCTGGGTTTGTACACAAGCTCCTGGGTTTGCACACAAATGGGGCATATGATGGGGCATTATGCTCTCTCAGGACAAGTATGTACATAAATGTGATATTTCAGGAAAATAGTCAAGATTTATAAATCAAAATTTATGAACTCTAGTATTCTTCAGCAGAAGGAGTTCTTGTTGGGAAATACACGCAAGCACTCTTGGGATTCAGGCCACTACAGTCAGTTCTCAGTCTCAGTGATTTTCACTAGTATGCATGGAAGAAATAAAGACATTTCAGGTTTTTTTTTCACTACAGATATTTCACTTGATTCAGACTCTCCCTTTCCTTCTTTCTCAATCCATCCTGCTATTTGAAACATTCCTGTCACTGTGGTATCGTGAACTGCTCAAAATTACTGGAGACTTTCATAAGAATTCCAATAAAATAAGCAGCCATCTTCAATTCTGTAATATATCTCTGCAGTAGCCATACTAAACCACTTCAGTAGGATGCTATAGTATTGGTATTGTCTACTCTAGTTTACCTTATAGACTACTTTTTTATTCCATTGGTCTCTTTAACCATATAATTTATTCAATTTCTCATGACAAGAATTATTAATAGAAGAAAGATAAACCTAGTTCTATGGAACCGTGAACACTAGCTAATGTAATGTGGCTATGCGATCTTTAAAAGAATGGTTAAACTGTATCATGTTATGAAACAATTTCCAACTTAGAAAATACAGAAAAAAGAGCACTTTTGAAGATTTTTATAGTTGCTTTGTTCTGTTTGGCTGACATTTTGATGCATATTTCCTTGGGCTTCCTCCTGGAAGGCAGATAGGCCATGATTATTCTAATTTTAGAGTGTGAAATGCAAAATGAAAAGGCATACAAAGAAGTTTTTCACTTTCCTTCATCAGAAAACTTATGAACTGAATGAGTCATCAGATTTCTTTGCTATTTATCCTACCAGAACAGTGTATTTGGACGTCAGGAAAATCATAAGCCAGTCCCAGTCTACACTTTCATAGATCTAAGTCGTTGCACAGTTCTCCCCTCCTACTCATAGTCTACTGCAAGACAAAAAAAAAAAATAAAATCAAACACAAAACAACAAAAAAACCCAACAAACCACCAAAAAAATCACCTCCATCCAAAACACTATGTAACAGCAATATTATAAATTTGCCAGTGCATTCCTCTGTCTCTCACTTTCTCTCTTGGTAAATGCTCATGTCATCACTAGCATACACCATCTAATCTCTTCATGAAGACAGCTGCCAAGATCCAAATGGCTTTGACAGCAATGAGTTTGTAAAATAAACCAATAAAAAGAAAATAAAAAGAAGTTAAAGTTTTTCAGTTATGATCTTCAAGTTTAAATAAGTGTTAAGCTCACATGCACTAGTGTTCAGTCTCAAGAGGATAGTTCAGCAGCAGAAAGAAGTTATAAATTATCAACATAAACTAATTTTCTGTTGAATCTTTCTTAGGACCTTCTAGAGTTCACATTAGCATATAGCAGTCTACCACTGTTTTTATGAACAGAAAGCTAATTTGAGGCTAAACCTACTTTCACTCCTTCACATCTCTCTACGCAAGAATCCTTAAAATGCAGAATAAATTTTATAGTAACACTGCATTTGAAAATTGCTGAGGAGTTCAACTTCGAAATTACAACTTATGAAACAAACACCTTGGTTGCTGAAAACTAGCAAATTCATATTGATTTAATGGAGATACCTTTCATTAGCCAGCTGCAGGTTTCTCTGTTAGGAGCCAAGAACACTTTCAACAGAATATTTTCTGAGGAATCTTTGTTTCTTCAGTACATGTTCTATTGGTGCCATGCAAGTGATCTGTAGAAAGGAACTTTACTGTATTCTTAAAAACTTAACTAAAAATTTGATTGGACGGTAGACTGGGTTACTTCTTCATAAAATATTCCCTAAATCTCACCTTTTTAGCATCTCTGTCAGGTCATTCATTTCCCAGCAGCCCTCTTAGCCTCTTAGGTAGGTGGTTCTTGAGCTTGTAAATTCTGAAACTGTCCAGCTTCCAGGGGACTGCACTTTGGAAATCTTGTATTCTGTAAAACTAGTTAAACTAAGAATTAAGTATATATGCTGCAACCCTTATTGTATCCCCTTAAAGTCCACTGTGGAGGCTACCATATGTTCAAGGCTTGCAGAAAGCCATACACATGATTTATTAGACTCCAGCATAAACCAGAACCTTAAGAAAATTTGATTTTGTCTAGGACAGTTTTGATCCATAATTACTGAAATAGAAGTAGAAACAAAAGGAGGAATATTTGTATCACTTATTTGTGGGGACCTAATGTAGCATGTAAAACTTCCTCAGTCCCTTTTGCAATCCATTGGGGGACAAAAAAAAGAGATGACAGGAGTTGAGTACTACAAACTGCCCTTTGAATAATCCTCTGTCTCTGACATTGTTTTTTTACTGACAGCAGAGACTCTGTGGAAAACAGCAGAGCAACTAAAATAGGTGATGTGAATATAGCTCAAAAAAGATTCAATTTAGGGCATTTCTATTTTGGTAGAGCAATTTGAAATCCAAGTATCTCAATTTTATGTTTGAATGAAAACAAATTCTGAAACCTTGACATTCTTTGTAAACCTTTCAATTGTTTACCTAGGCTTAGTTATACGCTATGTATCAAAATCATGCTCATATTTTGTGATATCTGACATCACTGATGTATATTATTAAAGGACTTTTAAATCACTTGTACATATGAACCTTAAAATCAATGAAGAGAAGGTAAATCGACACTGAAACGATTGCACAGGGTGCTTTAAATTCTTCGTCACCTGAAGTCTATATACTAAAAAACTAGTAATTTCTAAAGCCCTTTCCAACAGCAAATACAATCAGAATTCATCATATTTGAAGCAAGCACATGAACAGAAATGGAATTAACTGCAGATTAGTAACAGCAAGTGTGTAGGAGAAAACAACTGTGTAGGAATGAAAACGCTCCTTCCTTCTTCAAGAGAATATCCCTGAGGGCTAATTGAAGTCATTGCCATTGTTCCAACTAAAGAAGAAATGTCTCAGTGTTAAGTACCTGTATAATAATTATGAGGAGGAAGAAAGAATGGACTTTGTTGTTCTTTCTTCTTGTTCCTTTGCTTTTGTGTATCAACTTGAAGTTACATAAATGTCTTCTATTCAATGATCTTTTTGTCAGGAAAGTCTGGGCTTTTCAACAGTGCCATGGGATTCCTGTTCACAGAATTTCACTTGTCTTTGTAGTCTGAAGCCCATGATCTCAGAAATACAATACAGAGAGTCCAAAATATAAACATAAAGAGCAGCAGCAACAGAATACTCAAACCACAAATGTCTCAGGAACCACTGCAAAAAAAGGCAAGTGAACTAAATACTATTTCTAGTTGTCATATAACAACGAGTTCTCTTCTAATTATCTGTTCTGGTATAAGCAAAACCGGCATATGTTCAGATCATGTTTGAATTGTTCCTCCAAATAAATTCTTTTATTGAATTTCTCCCTCCTTTGTCCATTGTTTGCTCCTGAATTTCCTTCCAAAATACTTGCTAGATACTGCTAATGTTCTTCTAGATTAAATTGAGAATGGTATTTATAAAATTCTTTTCCAGTCTTGCCTTCTAGCTTCCTGGAGTAAAAATTGAAAGAATTTTATTTAACACCAGTTTTAATTCTGGTACACAGAATTTTGGAAATATGTTGTTAACCTAACTATAATTTACCAAATGGAATTTAAAAAGGAAGAGATTTCTTGATCAAACTCACTGTTAGGTTTTGGTAACTTCTGACAACATAAAACTGTGGAAATATTACTTTCATTGGAAAGCCATGAATAGCTTAATATAAATAATAAAACAGAGGTAAACCCTTCTAATCCAAGTCAATTAGGTTTTTTTTTATTATTATGAAAAAGGATAATACAATTTATGCCAGACAACATTGGGTAATAGAAAATACAACTTGCTCCATGTCCTTAATAATTCTTTTTGTTTTTAATAGAATAACAAAACTGACTGATTAGGTTAGTAGAATGAACACCATATTCATAGATCTTTTCAAAATAGTGATAAAGTTGCTATGTAAAGAAAATATAAAATTGTATGACTGTTTTTCTAACTCATACCTGTTTTGGTTTGCTTTTCAGATATCGAATTTAATTACACATAACATATAGTCATAAGAGTAATTAATAGAGGACAGTTTCTCCTGTGGCAATATTACCAAAAAGATTGTAATAGTCTTTAGATACCTGAACATGGAAAATATTAACTAGGCATGTATCAGTTATTTTATTAATTTATATTTAGTGGTACTAACATTTTTCAAGCAGTTTAAAAACAGTAATGAAAACCAATTGAAGACAGATCAGAAACAAGAATCTAGAATGATGAATGGACTGTAAAGCATGCCATTAATGTCCATTCAGCAACATTCACCCCAAAATTTATGTAAATTATCACAGTGACATTAAATAGTTAATTAATAACACCTGATTTATAGTTAGGACAAGCAGACTCAAAGCTTGAACGTGAAAGTTAGGTAGATTCATATGGAGGATTGGAAAAGCACTTTTTTGAATCATAATAAAGTTCTGGTAACATTTTTAGCAGTTTTATAAACTTTCTGTTAAAAGGGATCAATGAGACTTGAATTCTCGTGAAGTTCTTTTGCTTCAGTTTGGCTTCCAAATGCACATTCACTAACTCTGACAGTAATGGATTGAGTGAAGTCCTATGAGCTCTGTCTGCATACATGACCATACTAGTCCTCTGGACTATTAGATTGTGACTGTAGAAAGACTGTAAAATCAGTCAGTTCCCTGAGAGATGTAACTTTACAACTCTGCTAATGAGAGATGTTTTAGCTTTATGCTCTGAATTGTATGCAAACACCCTCTGTTTGAAAATATGCCTGATTTGGATTGCTCATTGTAATTTTACGTGTGCCTATCGCTTTTTTCCCTTGTCAGGAAGAGTGAATCTCATTTAACTTAATATGCTTGTTAGACTACTTGTACTGTTAATCTTAACATCCTCAGGCACAATCTTGGTATCCTCTTGCACTCTGTTGCTCATAACCAATAAAAAGAATTATAAAATTAATTTTAAAATAGATTGAATCCCATTACACTGAATGATAACTGGTTTTTATATTTACTGATTTGGGACAATTTTTGATAATATTTTAATAAAGGTCATTATAGTATCTTTTTATATGAATCTTGAAATTAACATCCAGGATTGACTGTAATTGAAAGGAGAGAATAACATAATGTATGCTTGCAGACAGAGTTAACTGTTTGTCTTATATGCAGGGCAAAGAGAGACATCCATATATTAAGTACTTTCAATAATGCATAAAAGTCAACTCACAGATTTGGGGCCCTGGCTCTGAAATACCTAAGTGTAAAGAGGGAATTTTTTAGGAAAATAAAGCATTCCAGAACAAAGGTGTTTTTCATCAAGCATAGAGCTGCAGCCAAAATGAAGACTGGGAACTTTGCGTCTGATTTAGTACTGAATGAAAGCAGTTCCTGGGCAGAGTTTTTGGAGGGATGAAAGGAACTGTCAAATGAAATCAGAAATTGGTGTGCAAATTGAGAACTGTAGAATGCTATAATTAATGAAAAGAACTGGCAAGCTTGGGCTTGATGACATTAGTGATCAAAAGTAACCTCAGAGATTTTGAGACTTTGTTCTTATTCTGAAATCTTAAAGATAAATTACTCATAACTACTCTTTGTATCTGTCTCAGTTCTTGTTAGACTATTGCGTTAATTCATTTCCATATTATTTGCAAATTGTTTTATTGCCACAAAAAGGTAAAATTATACTTCATGTAAAAGACCTCAAATTTATGCCTAAAAGATTATTTACTGTCATTTTTCTCTCATGGTTTTTAGTCTCATAAATCAATACACATATACCTCTAATGTGACCAAAACTAGTAATCATATTTCATACTGTATTATTTTGGGAAGCCAGTTTCTCTCTTTTGACCTCATTTGCCACCTATAAACATGAAATTACATGAGTACAATAATTTTCGGAAGGAAGGGATTCTGCTGATGTGCAAGCATTCACGAATGTGTGTTGGTGTTCTGGTTGAGCTAAAGCAGAATTGATTTTCTAACTTTACAGCTTAGCCTCATCTAAGTAGCTTCGTTTTCCTTAAATTGAGTACATGTTTTCAGACAGTGAGTGTCTCTAGAAGTGATAACACAGGGCACTGGTATGCAGAAAAGCCATTGCTTACATTTGTCCCTGTGAAGATCAAGGTCATCCTCAAGTTGGTGGAATTACATAAGTGAAGGGAGAGAAAGAGTCTCATTTGCAGGGAGGAGTAGACAGGACAGTTGCCACAAAACTAACCAACAGAGTATTCCATTCCATAAACATCATACTCAGTATAAAACTGAGGGATCACAAGGACCAAGTCCTCTTCTTTGACGTCCAGCATCCAGCAAGAACTCCATCTGTCTTTTTGCCCCTGATACCGGATCCATGCATTACTGAATCCTATTATCGAGCTCAGCTCTCGCTTGCTGCTGAGTCCAGCTGGGACCTTTCCTCATGCCTGCTTTGCAGCATCAGTGGTGACACAGTCATCACAGGGGATTCAATTCGTTTATATTTTATTATTTTCTTATTAATAACATTTTCCTTATTATTATTGTTTCATGAAAGCTATTTCAATTTTAGTTTTAGTTTCCAACGTACAAGTCTCTCTCTCTCTTTCCCTGTCAGGGAGTCAGGTGGAGTGGGAACTGTTTTCACAGCTGCTCATGTTTAGCTGCTGATGAGGCAGGGCCACGGCTAAACCATGACAGTTGGGTTTAAGGAAAAGACAGAAAAAAGGTACAGCATTTGAATTAAAGATTTTCTCCCCCGACATCCCAAAGCTCTGTGGAAATCAAGCACCATCATCTACCTCAGAGTTTGCTGAGAAGCAGGGGACTGGACTCAGTCCAAGGCACTCTTGGATGCCACCACCGGAGCCACCCTGCTGTCAAGCTTCAGACCTCCGGATCTCTAGAATGCAGATCAGAGCTGGATTCCCTACTGTACAACTTGCAGTGGGCTCCTTCAGCCTTTTTTCTGTTTCCAGAAACTACCTCACCAGTTTGTGCTCAGCCTTTTCACACCTTATACTGTGGGTAAGTAAGCCATATTCACAAGTACAGAAAATCTTTTTTCTACATGCCAAGTAGAAAAAACATCATATAAACAAGTACTCAGGCTCTACTAGTGTTTCCTTAGTTTTCAATATTTCGGTATTCAAAAGATATCTGCTTGATATAATCAAAGACTCCTTCTTCCAGAGGTGAGCCTTCATTAAATAATATTTGTTCTTTTTCCCAACACAATTGTGTTTATGAAAGAAAGAACTTCATTGCCAAACAAGTTTCAAATTTCACTGTCTGCTTTTCCCTTTCCTCAACTAGAAGTACAGTAGACACTTAATCTGAGGTAAATATTTTTGAACCCTGAGAGGTAAAAGCCAGCATGCAGAGTTACATCTCAAATAAATATAGTCAGTTGCATCTGACTATGTTTATATCATTTGTTGAAATTAAATAAACATTACAAATACCTGATAAGTAATATGATGTAAATAATTGACCAGTCTTGCCCCTGCAGAAATTAGGTGTTTCAGTGCTTACAGGGAAGTTAAACTAGTTAGTAGCCTCTGCACAAGAATGTTAGAAGGAGCAAGAAGCAGCACACCCGTGGCTGCTACAGAGGCATCTGGCAGGATGCCGAGTAGAAAGTTTAAAGTGATGCCACCCACAGAGTTCAATGACAAAAACAATTCCTCCCACTTTCTAGACTGTGCCTTAGGCTCTGCCAGCACAAGGTGAACCTTAGTTACAAACAAAATTTCAGCAAAATTAATGTAACTTCATGTAGACAGGTGACAAGTGTATGCTTCACTTTACATACACAAATTAACA
Organism: Phaenicophaeus curvirostris; assembly: GCF_032191515.1. NCBI lineage: Eukaryota > Metazoa > Chordata > Aves > Cuculiformes > Cuculidae > Phaenicophaeus > Phaenicophaeus curvirostris. Next base: position 162,271,262 of record NC_091392.1, read on the forward strand.
GCCTATTTAGCATCATTCCATAGTGCAACTTGTTGTCTGCATCAGGAACCAGAGTCCTGAGAGCAGTTGTCTGATTTCAGTTTCTTAATCTGGAAGCCCTAGCAAAACAAGTAATCTGATCTGATTTTGCTTGGATCTTGTGCATTTCTAAAACTACTGTTTATCACTTGAAGTACTAAAGAAGCACTCTGTATAAGATTAGATACATGCATGATCTGCTATCCTGGTGGAAAAAGAAAAGGCAGTTATATTGATTAAAAGTATCAGTAGCTAACATTCATTTTAACAATATTATTCATAAGAACTTATTCTTCCAAGTCTTTTGCTCTGCATATTTCTTTACTTGTAATCCAGCTTCTAAAACCCAGCTCCTTTGCTGTTGGTTCTTTTTGTTTGTTTGTTTTTCTCTCATCTCTGCTGCTATTCACAAAACTTTGAAACTTTGGCATCCTAAAAAATACACATAGAATAAGTAACACATCTACAAAATAGATCTTTACATCTGTGTTAGCTGCTGACACTATATTAGTAGAGAAAAAAAATCACATCATAAGTTAAAAAAATATCTAAATATAAATGTCTAAAGAGTGAATGTCAAGAGGATGCGGCAAAACTCTTCAGCAGTGCCCGATGACAGAACAAGGAGCAACAGGCACAGACTGGAGCACAGGAAGGTATACCTGAACATGAGGAAATGCTTATTTACTTTGACTGTTAGCGAGCACTGGAACAGGTTTCCCAGAGAGGCTTGTGAAGTCTTCTTCTCTGGACATACATAAAACCTGCCTGGACATGGTCCTGTGCAACCGTCTCTAGGTGAACCTGCTTTAGAAGAGGGATTGGACTAGATGATCTCCAGAGGTCCCTTCCAAGCCCAACTATTCCGTGATTCTGTGATATCTGATCCTGCAAGGCAAGTGAGTTGAACTCATTGAATTCAAGTAGTGTCTCTTTCTCTATGTTGACTATGCAGAGATTTTATAGAATCAGCCCAAATGCAGTCATATATTTTGTAGGCATCTAATCATACCCAAGAATTCTCACAGTATTCAAGTGGATGTCAGACTATTCATCAGGACAGACACATACATACAGTAGAATGTAGCAGATAGGGAATACAGAAAGACAAATATTTCTTAAATATCTAAAATAATTCTTCTGAAGAATGTCCCAGGGATTTGGGTTTAGGAAACATTAGCACCGAAATTTAACTCTAAGTTAATTTTTGTGTTTCCCTTTCATTTTAGGGCTAATTGTTTGACAGTTTGTACAGACAAGAGATGAGGGTTAATAAAGAAGCAGCATTTTTTGCAATATTTTACTACTGAAATAGGCTAAAACTTCCTACATAGAAGCTGTGATATTTGTATTTTCTGAACACAGATTTGAAGTAGATGACGGTATGTAGGCATTGACTACAGTTATCTTGCTGGATCAGCAATGGGCAAAAGAGGGTATGATTCTGAAAGAAGTTGAGCACTTCTGCTTGATTTATCTTCCCAGTCATGCTGAGCTTACAGTATTAAACAGAGTTTTGCTTCATTGTTCTTCCTTCTTGCCCTTATTCCCCAATTTGCCTTGACATCAATGATGTTTAAGTCTGCAAAGGACAATCACTGGATGCAAATTATGCACAATACGTGATAGCCACTTGTCCCTTAGAAATATCTTACCCCGATTTACATGTGTGTATTTATTTCTAAAAAAAAAAACAAAAACAAAAAAACCCTGAAAATGAAAAAGTTCATTTTTACTACCATTACTTGAAATTTCAGGTATTTCTTAATGTTTATATTCCTTCTTCTTCTAACAGAAATACTGTACAGCCTTAATAGTATTACATATATAATCACTCTCAGAAGACAAACATTAAAATCTTCCTGATGTATTTTACTCACTGTGGTATTCTCTTTTCTGCTATATTTCTACTTTCAGACAAGCTCCAGTTAACCTCAGCTTCTTAATTTGACAATTATATGGCCAGATTTTTGATGTTCTATGCTAAACTATAATTTTAATAGGAATACACACATGATGTTGCAAAGAAGGGACTAGGCAAAACTGACACTTTTTAATCAAGTAAATGTAATATTTATTTATCCTCAGAGTTGCATCTTTCTCTTACAACAAAAGCAAGAAGTGTTATTTTTACTGTTGTTGGCTTTCTAATACTCTCAGTAACAATGCAGTGTTTATAAAGAAATGAGACAAGAATTTTCCTTATCACACCCATTAGTAGAATTGTTAATTGATTTGATCCTTGTCTATATTATCTTTCTCTGATGAAATTTCTCAGTGTTACACAGCTTATTCTAGCACTATTAGTGAGGAAACACCTGCAAATTAAGAATGATGGCTCTCTTTGTACTTTGTTTACAACGTCATAATTAAATGTCAGCCTCATTAGTACAGGAGCATTTTCACCATTCCAGTTATTGCAGCAGCAGCAGTGAAGAATGATAGGGGAAGCAGATTACTGTAGATAACAACTTAATCTTATCTGTACAATCCACAACAAAATCAGTTGCTCTCATATAAATGAAAGAAGCTAGAATAATAATTATTGATTATATAACGTATACTATAATATTACTAGTTATATATTATACTACAATACAGAAAAATAAAAAAACGAGTTGAATTTTTGATTCACTGGCAGAGTGAATGCCAACTGGAAAAAATATATATATACACCTGTGTTGCTCCTGTTCCAAACACCACATTTTAATCTGGAAGTCACCGAGATGTGAAGAATCACTGAGACATCATGAAGATGAAATCCTGTCTTCACAGGAACAGCAAAGTCACTCCCTTACTGCCATGAGGAAGAGATGCTTGTAAAATATTTGCTAGTGAATAAGCAATTGCTGTACAATGACTGAAGCTTATAAAACAAATGACAACCACCTATCATCTGTTTTTCATTCTATCCTGCAAGCACTTAGATACAGGAACTGTCTTTTCTGTACACAAAACAGGCTCTCATCACTGAACTGAGGCATAACTGAAACATCATTAAATTTGTAAGTAAATCATTTAATTCATGCACTTGACACCAGATTCAACATCTAAGTTCAAAATTGGTTTAACTGAATGTGACCCCTGAATTTGAAATATGTGTTTGTTTCTGTTCCTTTTTTATCTAAAAATAAGTGTCAGTATTTTGACCTAGCTAAATGCTTCAGTGATTATGTCCGTGATAGCATTAAAAGTTATTATGTATACAGCTTTGAAAGTTTTCCTTTCTTAACTGCATCTCAATAAATGCATAAATGGTTCTTCATCCACTTGATTTGTAGATTCAGTAAGTTCATGAAATGCTCATCAAATTAATTTCAAATTTGCCTCCAAGGTCATGCATGCTTATGTTTCCTTATTTTGAAGCTATTGTTTGTTAGTCTAGCAGTTCCCTCAAAACACTTTTCAAGTTTTTCAGTTTTACTAAGTTTATCAAATCTGGAATGAAAATAATCCTGAAAATTGGCTATTTTCTCTCAGGTATTTAAGAGCTAAATCTATTTTATAGCTATTAAAAGTCTTATTTTAAGATTGATCCTTCTTTTCCCTTGTCTCATCAGTATAGTGGCATTTCATTATTCCCTTCTAACTCACCAGCCGAATCATATTCAGAATCAAATTGGAAATGCTTGAATCATGTATCTAAAACATGAAAAAAGATCTAATAACTTATATTTTGTAGCACATTTTAAGTTAATTAATTTACTGTGAACAGGAGAGGAGAATTCAGAATTTAGGAATACAGCAAAATTAAAAGACAAAATGGCCCTAAAGAGCTTTGGGACATATTTGGTGGAACACATGCAAGTAACCCTAATTTATGGTCTTAGTGAGAAAAAGAAACATTTATTCAAAGAGTGGTTAGGTCTTAAGGCTATAATGAAGGTAAGAAGCTGCTTTCATATTTGCTTATTTTCTATTTCAATGAAGGAAGAGATTTTCTTTTTTTCTCCCAGTGAAATGGGCAAAAAGTTGTCATGGGAAGGCTAAAAAGTTAGGACAGAGAAGGAGAACATATTTCTTAAGTACTTTGTTTTGGCCTTTAGAAAAGGAATAATACAATTCAGTCAATGTTATTTGTGGCACAGAACATGAAAAAAATGATACAAAACATCTCAATGCATTTCATAAAGCTGAAGACAATTTAATTGGCTGCTTTTGAATGAAAGGCTCTTTTATGTGTCAGTATCATATACCTACATTTTAATAGGCATGCATTTCCCTAAAAGTTGTTTCCTGACATCTCTCCTCCGAATTTTTAGGATGATACATAATCGGTATATAAAATCCTGTAAATGGAATTTTTAAATCTGATTTACTCTGCTTTTAACTGCTTTCTTCCTCACAGAGGAAACAAAGCATTTCCAAATGAAACAAGAATGTCTTTATTCAAGGCTTCATTGTGAGTCTTAGGTTATGTACCATCTCTGTAAAAAAGGGTGAAAATGCAGAGGCTCTTTTTCAATGAAGTAGTGGATCCTTGTTGCAGGAAATCAGATAGCATTAGCGTTTCATGTCCACATTCCACCTCTGTATGAAGGTTAAAAGGATCATAAAGGCCAAAGCCATCAAGAATGGCTTCAGGGCAATTGGGAAAGTGATGGAGGGCTCTGGGGCACAAGTAGTATTCTGCTCCATCCCAATGCTAAATAGAGAGGAGGGGGAAGCCAGGAGGAAGAATTCGATTAATACCTGGCTCCGAGCCTGGTGCGAGGAGAGGGGCTTTGGTTTTTTTGATCATGGAGGGGCTCATGCACCCCCAGGCTTTCTCGCTAAGGGCGGAACACATGGGTCTCCTAGGGGGGCTAAAGCCCTTGCCAGAAACCTAGCCAAGCTCATAAATCGAGCTTTAAACTAGATGTGAAGGGGGAGGGGGTTGAGCCCAGGCTAGACAGGAATGAGCCTGGATGTGGGGAATTGGTGATTGGGAGAGGGTGCGTGGGCGAGGACCACCAGTACCTCACCGCACAAAAAGTGGGGGAGAACACACCTCGGGGTGTTAAGGGAGATGCAGGCACTCTGGTGTCAACTGATCCAGTTACCAGGCAGTTGGGAACGAACCCTGTTCCCTCTAGGAGGGCTGAAGGCTCGGCAGCTCAGCTGAAGTGCATTTACACCAATGCACGCAGCATGGGAAATAAGAAGGAAGAGCTGGAAGCTGTCGTAGGGCAAGGGGCCTATGATGTTGTTGCCATCACGGAAACGTGGTGGGACAACTCATATAACTGGAGTACGACTATGGTGGGGTATAAGCTTTTCAGGCGGGACAGGAAGGGTAGGAGAGGAGGTGGGGTAGCCCTCTTTGTAAGGGAGGACTTGGACATCACTGAGATGGATTGTGGAGATGAGGAGGTTGAGTGCCTGTGGGTCAAAATCAGAGGAGCCCACCAGAAGGTAGATTTTGTGATGGGAGTCTGTTACAGACCACCCAACCAAGGAGAAGCAGCTGATGAGCTCTTCTATAAACAGCTGGGGTTAATCTCTAGATCGATGCCTCTCGTTCTGGTGGGAGACTTCAATCTGCCTGATATCTGCTGGGTGTACAACACAGCAGAAAGGAAGCAGTCTAGGAGGTTCCTGGAGTGCGTGGGAGATAACTTCCTTGCACAGTTGGTGAATGAACCAACCAGGGAAGGTGCCCTCCTGGACCTCCTGTTGGTGAACAGAGAAGGCCTTGTAGGGGATGTGGCGGTAGGTGGACGCCTAGGACTAAGCGACCATGAGATTATAAAATTTTCTGTTCTAGGTGAAGTGAAGAGGGTGGTTAGCAAGACGGTAACATTAAATTTCCAGAGGGCAGACTTTGATCTCTTCAGCAGGCTGGTTGGTGAAGTCTCATGGGAGACAGTACTCAAGGGCAAGGGAGCCCAGGAGGGCTGGGAGCTCTTCAAAGGGGTGGTCCTAGCAGCTCAGGAGAAAGCCATCCCCGTGGTCCGGAAAAAAAGCCGGCAGGGGAGAAAGCCAGCTTGGTTAAATAGAGAGATCTTGAGGGATATCAAGAAGAAAAGAAATGTTTATGGCCTCTGGAAGAAGGGACAGGCCTCTTGGGTGGACTACAGGAGGGAAGTGAGATTGTGTAGGGAAAAAATCAGAAGGGCTAAGGCTCAGCTAGAAATTGGATTGGCCAAGTCAGTGAAAGATAACAAAAAATCTTTCTACAAATATATAAATAATAAAAGGCGGACTAGGGAGACCATACAGTCCCTATTGGACACAGAAGGGACAACAGTAACAGGGGATGAGGAAAAGGCTGAGGTACTTAATGCCTTCTTTGCCTCAGTCTTTAGTCGTAAGGAGGGTCGTTCCGCCTGTGTACAAACCCAGGAGCTAGAGGAGCATAATGAGGCTCCCATGATCCAAGAGGAGGTGGTCAGAGCCTTGCTAGCCCGACTGGACAGTCACAAGTCTATGGGGCCGGAAGGGATTCACCCTAGGGTACTGAAGGAGCTGGCGGATGTGCTGGCCAAACCCCTTTCCATCATCTTCCAACAGTCCTGGAAGACTGGGGAAGTCCCACTGGACTGGAGGCTGGCTGATGTTGTGCCCATCTACAAAAAGGGCCGCAGGGAGGACCCAGGAAACTACAGGCCTGTCAGTCTGACCTCAGTGCCAGGGAAAGTCATGGAACAGGTGATCTTGAGTGCTATCATGAAGCACATGCAAGAGAACGGGGTGATCAGGCCCAGTCAACATGGGTTCACAAAAGGCAGGTCTTGCCAGACTAACCTGATCGCCTTCTATGACAAAGTGACCCGGCTACTGGATGAGGGAAAGGCTGTGGATGTGGTCTTCCTGGACTTCAGCAAAGCCTTTGACACAGTTTCTCACAGCGTTCTGCTTGAGAAACTGTCAGCCTCTGGGCTGGACAGGCGCACACTCTCCTGGGTGGAAAACTGGTTGGCTGGCCGGGCCCAGAGAGTGGTGGGAAATGGTGTGAAATCCAGCTGGAGGCCAGTGACAAGTGGGGTTCCCCAGGGCTCGGTGCTGGGTCCAGCCCTGTTCAATGTCTTCATCAATGACCTGGATGAAGGCATCGAATGCACCCTTAGCAAGTTTGCGGACGACACTAAGCTGGGTGGAAGTGTCGATCTGCTGGAGGGTCGGGAGGCTCTGCAAAGGGATCTGAACAGGCTGGACCACTGGGCAGAGTCCAATGGCATGAGGTTTAACAAGGCCAAATGCCGGGTCCTTCACTTGGGGCACAACAACCCTATGCAGTGCTACATACTGGGAGAAGTCTGTCTAGAAAGCTGCCTGGAGGAGAGGGACCTGGGGGTGTTGGTTGACAGCCGACTGAATATGAGCCAACAGTGTGCCCAGGTGGCCAAGAAGGCCAATGGCATCTTGGCTTGTATCAGAAACGGCGTGACCAGCAGGTCCAGGGAGGTTATCCTCCCTCTGTACTCGGCACTGGTGAGACCGCTCCTCGAATACTGTGTTCAGTTCTGGGCCCCTCACCACAAGAAGGATGTTGAGGCTCTGGAGAGAGTCCAGAGAAGAGCAACAAAGCTGGTGAAAGGGCTGGAGAACAGGCCTTATGAGGAGCGGCTGAGAGAGCTGGGGTTGTTTAGCCTGGAGAAGAGGAGGCTGAGGGGTGACCTCATTGCTCTCTACAACTACCTGAAAGGACGTTGTAGAGAGGAGGGTGCTGGCTTCTTCTCCCAAGTGACAGGGGACAGGACAAGAGGGAATGGCCTCAAGCTCCGACAGGGGAGGTTTAGGCTAGACGTTAGGAAAAAATTCTTTACAGAAAGGGTCATTGGGCACTGGAACAGGCTGCCCAGGGAGGTGGTTGAGTCACCTTCCCTGGAGGTGTTTAAGGCACGGGTGGACGAGGTGCTGAGGGATATGGTTTAGTGTTTGGTAGGAACGGTTGGACTCGGTGATCCGGTGGGTCTCTTCCAACCTGGTTATTCTGTGATTCTGTGTGATTCTGTGTTCTGACTGCATTTTAAACAAAAAAAAACCCAGCCAAGTATCACCTTCACTACCTGAAAAAAAAAAAATCACCCCTCCCATATTTTCTCTAGTGTTTTTGATTAATATTATCCTCTGAATTAAAAAACAAACAAACAAACAAACAAAACCCCCATGGTGAAATGGAGAGACAAGTCTAGATTGTTACATTCAATCTCTCCAGAGCTGTGCTGGAAAATAAGCCAAGGGGTAAAAAAAAAAAGAAGTTACAAAATATCACCCTGTTTATCTCCCATAAGGAGAAAGTTGGCATGTACAGATTGTCTGTGATAGTGAAATTAAGCAGCAAACAATTAAATTACACATTTATAAAAGACAATACACATCTGAGCAGATGATGGCATACATTTATGTGTTGAAATCCTACACATACCCAAGTACTAAAAAACAGAGATCTATAAAAATAGATTTTAAAAATTCTAGATTTCTATGTTCCTCTTGCATAACACTCAAAAGTTATTACCAGTAGAGCTAAACTGCTGCAGAAACATTCAATACACCCTCAAAATAGTGAAACAGGCAAAGAAAATACATACACTGCTGTCCGCAAATTGGCTGCATCTAACCTCATTGTTAGTGGTTAGGGCAGCCCACTGCATCACAGTATGTCAGACTGCAATGTCTTGATCTGAGTGATGTGGATTAGATTAAACTAGAATTAGGTATGGCTTTTCATTGTGTTGTTCAATCATACATTAGCTCCTGGAAGACCATCACTACAATCTGATGGATTAACTGACCCTGAATGGGTAATGCACGTGCCTGGATTGTTACTTGAAGAAGAAATTGTTTATTTTCTTTTTATGCTGGGCTTTCCTAACCTGCAATCAACCACTAAACCTATTAAACTGAATTAATCACGAGACCTGAAAGTGTTGCGTATTTTCCACAGTTCATGCAGCTAAATATAATCTGCTATATAATTTTGCCAGCTCATATACAGCATTTAGTATAGCATGGATTTCTCTTTTTCCTTGGCTCATACGTAACAGAGGGACAGGAAATCACAGTGTAGTTCAGTTGAAGTTTATGCCATGGTGGATCCTGAAAATAGCTGCAGGATGTAGGACACTAGCTGCTGACACACTCTTGGTCAAGAAAGCCCAAAACAGCAAAAGAGGACAGTAGCTTTTCAGGATCTATTTCACATGGTTAAAACACGGAAACATTACAAGGCACTCCTTCTCATATTTTAAGATTACTACAGACGAACAGTGTTAACTTGGCATGCAGTGTCCTCCACCTGTAGTGGATACCATCTGAGGCCTCAAGCAGGACTGAATGAGGTACATCTACTTAAGCATTTTTTAATGTCATCAGATATATAAACAGAATAATATAATGCCTACTACTAGCTGAATTTTAGCCAATAATATAATAAATGTGATTACATTCCTGAGGCATTTAATCCTATGATATTAACTTTTATCAGCCTGTCCATTCTGTAGACAATGAAAGCGTTCATCAAACATAATTTAAACAAACTGAGGTCTAAGTATGATATATAACTGTAACTCACAGCGACACTGAATATACAAAAACCAATTTGTTTTCCATGCACAGGAACAAAGGAAGTCTGTTTTCTTTCAGATTTATATCCAATAGCCTTTATGTCACATCACCCTAATAGCTCCATGCTTTTTTCCATCCCACTAGACTTTGTAACATAGAGTTGGTAGTTTCTATATATATCCCTGCTCCACTTTTCCCCATGTCCCCTAAAACAAATCTCAGTGTATGCATTTCCCTCTTTTAACCACAAACTAGAGCTAGACCAGTAGCAGTGTATGTGATAGTTCCAGGAGCACTTACTGACTGGTTTGAGTTCAGGGTGCAGCTGAGCTGATTTTGCAACTTTTCATCCACGGAGGTATCGAGCGGGAATGCTTCCCTCTCTCCATCAACCCACATGATACTCGTACAGCATACTACTGAAAAGGCATTTAATCTTTTGTTGGATTTTACTAGAATAGGCAGGAGGTTTTGAAATTAAGGGAGGAGGAAAGTCAGAGATAATGAAAGCAAATTTGCACAGGCCTCATTTCCTCAAGAACTACATTAAAATTTGGTTCACCTAAACATGCATGAATCTTCACAAAATACTTTAAGAAATATAGGTATCTCAGAAATTTAGTACAGGATTATGAAAATGTCTAAGCTTACAGTATTAAAGTACTTTACAAGTCTCTGCAGATGAAAATATATGCAAAATACCTTCTGAGACCATTGCAGGCTCATAGTGCATACTGAATAACTTACGCTGTTTTTCAACTGACTATGATTGAAGAGGTGCAGTTGGAAGTATGTCCCCAAGTTCCATGTTTGCATAAGATTTTTGTAACCAAAGATATCTTAGCCAGGCACAATTTTCTCTGTCCAGCATGAAGCTGCATTTGATACAAACTCTTCTAGACAGAATGCAATAAAAATTGCTGTTAATGGTCAGAAACCAGGGTTCCTAATAGTCAGAAATATTAACTTTTCTGTGTGAGGTTGTTTCACATTAATCTTACAGTTTGATTCCCAGGTAATGCGGGCATATATTCAGCATTTTCTTGATGATCAAAGTACAAGATGAAATTTCTGGTTAAAAACAGACAGGAATTCATTCCAAACCATATCTGAATGCCCAGCAATCCTGTACTTAGGAAACACGTTTAAGAGAAGGAAGAAATAAATTCCCCTGCTTTCCTAATTCAAGTTCTTTATTTTCACAGGTATAAACCCTGACTTGACATCTATAACATCTGTTAGAAGTAAGTACCAGATGCTGCCTCATCAGAAAGATGGGATTTTAGGTCCATTTTCACTCACTTTATCTTGGTGTAAACACCTGTGCAGGCTTCAGATTAGTACAGAGCCCACAGACTTTCAGCTTTGGTGGACAGGCCAGCTTTCTGTTCATGGAAAGGCAGTCTATAAAGATACCTAACAAGACACTTGAAAATTTATTTCTTGGATTGCTGTGTAATGCCACTAGCTTTGTTAAACAGCCATCACATCCCTGTGTGGGCTGAGAAGATTTGTACACTAGACATGTTTACAATGTGCTTCAAAAGGAGAGCAGCAAGCAGCACAAACATAGAGAGCATCCTTGAAGCCAAAACCTGACTCCCTGTCAGGCAGGTGGCAGTTTCCTATCCACTGAGCTGTCCTATCTGTTACAGGGTGGAAACATTCAATAAGTGTTGATAACTTGGACTTGTTCTGCTAGTTCATTAGTTCACATTCAGTAATGGAAAATCTATTGCCCATGGCAAAGAAAAATAAATGTTACATTATAGAGGATCTATAGCTGTGTAACTGGCTTGATTTTATGAACTCTTACTACCCTGAAGCAAGTGACATGGACTCTGCATGCTGCACAGCATTACTTGAAGTAAGATCCTCCTCCTTCTCCTGCTGCCCAGGAACCTGCACAGACTCCTTATAATTTCTTTGAGTCTCTGCTTTCCATTCAATTCGCACCTTCTGTACTCTATTGATAACATACATTCTATATCATAAACCAAGACTGTGTTGAGGAAAGACATTGCAGGTGAAAACATTATTGCATTGTTTTCAAGAAGTGGAAAGGTAACTTTGGTCACCATTTACTGTTGAATCTTTAGGTCTAATGTTTCTTACCGTCAATAAGCTTTCACTTATTTCTGCACCCTCCTGTCTCATTATTTGTTGAACTAATACTGACCTTTTTATGTCCTATCTCCTTTTCAGAATTTAAATTCATGTATTCATTATGCCTTTTCTGCTAGAGTAACACCAACATTACTTACTAAAGGACACATATTTTTTAGCTAAGCATTTCTGCGAAGTCATTATTTTACACTGATACAAAAAAGGTATCTGACAAAATCCGACTATAATTTTGAAAGGGTAACAGCTGAAAGAAGCTGAATCTAAAACAGATGTCAGTCATGTTCAAATCAGCTGGAGAAATGTAAACAGAATGATGGAGGGGGGAATACTATGAATTTTACAAACATCTTTTTTTTTTCATCTTTTCTCCATTGTGTTCTTTTGCTATTTATCTTTAATTTGTATTCTTTTGCTTGAAAATCAAGATCATTCTTCTGTATTCTTGAGAGCAAATGATTTCTCCTGTCTTTCCTAACTGGTTTGTACTGATACACAGGGAAGAATTCACTGACAAATAGGAAGAGTTTTAAGAGTAAGGCAACTTGTATAATTTTGAACCAGAAGAAGGAAGCAGTCACTGACTCTAATAGGAAACACCAGGAAACACTAGGTGATCTGTATTACAGACTGCTTGGCTCCCCCTTTTTTTTTTTTTGCAAGTGACCTTTATGGTTTGGGTGTTTTTTTTTTTTTATTTTTTGGGGGGAGGTGGGTTTGTCATGTGGACACATAAGCAAAGCCACATCCTTTTAGAAAATGAGAAAAATCTAACCTAATGTTAGCCTAGTGAAGAGATGATCAACCACCCAGTACTTTTCTTGGAACACATCCACACTGACAGCCTGTGAAATTTTTTTCAGTTGCTGTAGCTCTGTTTCTGTGTGTATGTCCATTTTAACTATTAAAGATCTATAAATATAATGTACCACTTATATTACTATGTAACACAGTCAGTGGACAGAACTGACTGACTGTAGTCAAGTAAATTCCCACAAATAAGATGCTGCTACTGTCTGAGACAACATTTAACACTCTCTTGATCCAATTAAGAAACAGTAATGTATATTGAGATAGCTGTGGCTCAGCTGCAGGTATGGTATCCAAAAAGCAATAATCACTTCAAAGAAAAATATATGTAACAGAAATATCCAAATGACACAAGTAGAGATGTTGTTCTTAAGGACTTTGGTTGCTTAAAACTGGCAGTAACCACCATAATTTTTGAGATGCTCCACAGAATCTTACATATATTCAGTTTTAATTAACTATACAAACATTTTTTCCACAGATTCTGAGACCTCTCTCTCTTTCATGTGAGCTTTTTCAGGATGGTACATAAAATAGCATGCCAAAGTAAAGCTCTTCAGGAGCTTTAATGGAAGCTGCAAAACAATATAAACAATAAAAATGCTACTGTGGAGTACTAAGAATAGTTATCTGTATTTCATCTTCATGATATATTATTACACTATCTGAGCTGTAACATTTTATTAAGCCAACCCCAGGGTATTCCAGATCTCTTATAAATGGGGAGTATGTTTTCTGAAGTGAAGGCAATCCTTTTCCTAATGATAGATTAATCATGAAAATGGTCCACAGGGAATAAAATATCAGATTCATACCAAACTTGCATTTTTAGAAACAGATTAAGAAGTGCTATCCGAAGAGGCTGGGAAAGCACTTTTGACTGGAAATTATACATAAAATTTGTATGAGTCCAGAGTTTTATCTGTAATTTTCTTATAAGAAATATATACATTTTCTTGAAAGAAAGAACTGCCACTGCATGGACTACCCTTTGGGGAACATCAATTATGAAAATATTTAAATGCTGCCCCCACTACTTAATGACTGGAATTATAACCTCTTTGGAACTATAACCTGTTTCATCACCAGAATGACAATTTATTTTCTCTTTCCCATGATTCAGTAAACTTTCTCACTAACCCAACTCACTCATCAGCCTGCTGCTTGTATTTTAATGGGTTAGGTGTTGACCCACGGAAAAACTGACCACTTGACACACTTAAAATCAAATCAGAATCAAAGCACTTTATTGATTTACTTAAATGTCTGTCAGCATTTCCATTATAAATACAGTTTTTCAAGAGTTAAAACTCAGCTTTGAAAATCTTCTCCTGGCATAGATCTGACATTCAAGACTCAGCTTGGGAAAGCATTTGTTTAGTGTCAGTTATCTTACATACCCTTACAGCCCCATACTAGCTTTGACCATCCCATTTAAATTTTAATGAACAGGGAAAGACCCAAATATTTTCAAACATTAAATTCCACTCTCTAAATTGTTTTGAGAGTGTATTTGTGAGGAATGCAAAAAGAACGGTGGGAACCAATCATGCAGTGTTACTGTAGCGGCCTCTAGTAGTTTGGGAAATAACTCAGCAGACAAAAATGTCATTCAGACTACTTAACTTTTAACTTAGACCTCAGTATTTTTCTTTTGAATTATTGTTCTTATCTTCTGTTAGTGTTGCACTATCTAACCCAGATATCATGAAGGATACAGAACTAGAAACACTAGCAGATTTTGCTCAGCCTGAATTAGACAATCAAGGGTCAGGCATCCAAGTATGAGATAAGTGTCCATTTCAGTCAACGGACAGACACTTCCATAAGAAAAATCTCTTTCAAAGACAGGTTATTGAAATCGACTTTTTCAAACTTTCTGTTCTAAATAGGGTAAAAAAATAAAGCAAGAATTGAATTATGAGCATTTTAGCAGTTCACTTCAATGCTTTGAAATGACTATATAATTAAACATTTCAGTTTGTAAGTTATCCTCAAATTTGTACATCAGAATTTTAAATTTTGTAACTTTTAAATACTTCTCATCACTTAGAAGCATTCAACAATAATTTTACTGCAAAAAATAGAGAAATTATATAAAATTTTGACAAGACAATTCAGCATGTATCGAACCAGCAGTTTCGTGATGGTGATTTCTCTGCTTTAGACATACAAATTTCACAAATTGTTCACTTTTGTAAAGTCTCATAGAGTAACACAAATTCAATTAGGAAGCTTATTTTTCTGATCTTTTAAAGATACCTTTATTGCTATATATATGCGTGAGTGGCAGACAGAGAAAGAAGTGGGGGAGGATAAGATGGACTGCTTTGGAAACATTCCCATTGGACTATACTGTAAAACAGAAAGAAAATGGATCAAAACTACTTTCATTCCTAATTGAGTTAAATAGTTCTTTCTTATGTGGGCAGTCTATAGGACTTCCATGGAGCAGCCTTCATTAATTTCATTGGGAGTACTCATGAAGTATTAAATGTGAAGAAGCTGGAGAAAATGTGAGCAAGGTAATTGCATAATCTAGGTCTGGGTACTGGTCTACAGTGAAGTTTTAGCATATCCAGCTTAGGTTTAATAAAATTAATTAAAGTGTCAATAATAGAGCAGAAGTAACTTTGAGAACTGGAGTCACAAGACCATATCTGACCATCTTCTCAACAGCGGCTAAAAATAAATACTTGACTTGAAACTTGTATTGAAGGTAGCTGAAGTATGTCTACTTGCCTTATGTTGGTAACCCTGATTCCTCTTAATTAATTGAATAAAAGCTGGGAATAATGACATTTAGAAAGCTATAAATGCATGTGGTAGGTTTTATTGCAATGACAAACTCTGGGCATTGAAACTTTCACTCCTAATATATAGTGATAAGAGCAAAGTTCAGATAAGCTACCAGCTATAGATAACAAAAATGGGTATGTCACAGCCATTCTTGGCTGTGGTTTTCTTGTGTGCCAGTGCTAACCTTTGCATCCGTGATATTCGTAGCAACATTCTTCCCTCCTATATCTTCACTGCAATTCATGTAGGGGTTTTTCCGCCTTGAGGGGCAAAGTTTCATCATGCAGTCTTTGAAGTAACATTAAGTTTCACCACTAAGACATTTCAAGTTTTTTTTTCACAGCTAGAAATGAGAAGAAAACTCTTGTTTGTCAAGTATCAAATTACCTTGACTATGATGTTCCTAAAATATAACTAAAATAGATGTGTTTATGTTCTTCTTGGGAGAAACTATAGTAAGTGGATTTATAGATTCGTGAGAGACATCTGTGTGACTGGGAAAAAATATACAGGAATGTATTGGTTTTGATGAAGGGATATAGGAAAGGGAATCTCTCACTGTAATTATACGCAAGTAAATGCACAAATATGTACACAAAATGAGCATATTTATTGTTCCTCACATAAGAAATAAATTAAGAGAATTTAGTATCAAGCTGGAATAAAATTCAGTTGTATATGTTTCAACAGTTCAGAAAATGGAATTGATCACTAAAATAATTTTAGAAAGATAGCAATTGTCAATAGGTATTGATGTCAGTAGATAGTTGGAACTGTATCTGGATCCACTTTTGGACCATCTTGAATGAAAGCTGAAATCCCAGCTTCAGACATATAAGTATAGTAATTTTGCCTTTAGCACTGCAGGTGTTGAGGAAGCTGGACAAAGCTTTTTTTCTTGGTATCATGAGAAAATACTAAGTGGAAGAGTAAAATTCAATAAGAGAGAAGACTAGCAATTGCAATGAAAGTCAGGTTGTTGCTGGAAAAGACACAAGATAGCAGTCTCTGCGGATGTAAGCCAGCGTAAGAGGTGTCAGGGAAATAGTGTGATAGGCATTTTTTCTTCTTTTTCTGGAGTAAAGAACTACACCAGGAGTCCTAAATCCTAGCTAATCTTGTTCATCACAGGAGGTAAGTGTAGAAATTTCAGTGTTATCTGTCTTCATATTCTTAGCATAATCACATGCCTTCAAGTTTCAGACATTGATGAACTGAAGTACTAGAATATCATAAAGATATTTTCAGTGTTGATTGCTATTACAACTTTTCACATCTCTTGAAATAGAAAAAGAATAAAAACCTGTTTTCAGGAGAGAACAGGTCCTTAAAATTTTCATGTTAAGTCATGTACAAAAAGTCTTTTAAACTAAGCTTGAACAAAACTGGCTCAATACTGTTGAGGTTAGACAAATAGGAAAAAACATACTTCTACTACAGAAAAAGGTTGTGACCTATTTTTTTGGATATTCAGAAGTAGTTCAACCTATAAACTTGATATAAACATATTCTTATATGAAGAAATCAGCTCAAGTCACAAGAGGTTTTTTGCTTCATTTACGAAATAAAAAATTATTTATGTGTACAAACTGTGCAAAAAACTCTAGTAAAACCTATCCACTGTGCAGAACTGCAGTATACAACATAGCCTTAGAGAGACAGGAAGAAAGAATTAATTATGTGAGGATATGTAGGCAAAAATACTGTCGTTCCTCTCTTATCCCTTTCTCTCAACTCCCAAACAGAGGTAGAGAAATTAATCTTATTCTTTAATGAATCAGGTTAGAATTACCATCTCTAAGAACTGGTGAAAAAAAGGTGAAGTGATGGAAAGCCTATTCCATTTACACAGACTCAACGGTATGACTGCCTTGCAAAAGAAAGAAGACATCTCCAGTGAAGGAATGATAGGATGTGCACCCTCTGTATTAAGACAGATTTTTGCATCCCCATGGTGCAAAATGCTTTGCTGGGCTCCTGCTAGGGTGGCATCTATGCCATAGTCCTCATGCCAGATTTAGAAAACAAACCACCATCTGTCCTGGAGCTTACATGTAATACCAGTTCGATAAGAGATTCTCATTCAGTTATTTGTTTCCAACTATAGGTTTAAATATCTTGTCTAAATATATTTATTTTTGCAATTTTCAGTAGAGGACAAAGGCACTCAAAATATCAAGCTTGTAATTCTAATTAATTGTGTATATGTCTACAGTAGGCCTTCATGCCAATGTGCTATTACAGCTGTTTTTTTAATACTTGTTTTACTTCAGAAGTGTCGCCCTGAATTTCTGTTGTTCCAAGAGTTTTTAGAGAAAACACGTACTATGAGCTCCCTACTTTCAGATTTATTGTCCTAATTGAATAAATGGAGGATCTTTTGATGTTGTAAAAGTGGCTATCACAAGTCATCATCTTGCTTGCAATGAGAATAGGAAGATAAATGAAACCAAAAAAATCATACATGAGACACAAAACTGCTGTAAAAACATTAGCTATTGTAGACAGTGGAAATTTTTGATAAGGAAACCCATAAAAGTCTGTAGTATTCATTTTACAGAACAATTCCAAGATTTACACAGTTAAATTAGTGTTATAGTCTTCTAAGGGACTTCTTAATTTAACATTGTTATTAACAAGAAAATTAAATTGATTACACACAGACCAGACATTTTCTTTCAATAAACAAAATGAAAAATAGGATTTATGCCCCCTCTGTCAAAAGCTTTCTCAAGGGACTGCAATTAATAATTCATCTGTGAAAGATAAAATAAAGATCTGCACGACCATATAAGGAGCCTTCCATCTGTGACGTCAAAGAGAAAATTCTGTCTTCTTGTGTTGCTTCTATTATTCTCTGTTCTGCAGAGGCTACTGCAGTTCTAGTGCTGCATAGTCATATTTCTGTCTTCTAACAATGCTCTTTAACCACTTCTCAGCATCCTGGCAAGGCTGTCCCTTTTCTTGAGGAGTTTCTTCATAACTCCCAAAATGTTCTTTTCATTAAGAATGCTTTCAGGGAGGAGAGGCACAGCTCTGATCAATCAAAGGTTCTGGAGCAATCAGGCAGCCCAGGAATCCCTAGTGGCTGTAGAAATGAAGTAAAGCACTTCCCCTGTGCTTGCAGAGGTAAAGCCACAAACTGCTTGTCATGGACTATATGAATAGTACAGAAACTGCTCTTAAGTTATATGTTCCTTAATTTATTTTTTTAAAAAATCTACATATGCAGAAGCAAACTATGTAGTATGACACACAAACAACTACACATGTGTGATCAAAACCACAATAGATATTCCCAAGGTGGACAGTCACCAGAGGACTCTAGATACCTCAAGAAAATGGACAAATACACACAGAAATAAAAAATATCAGAAGAATATAAAGCATCATATCTTCAGACAAATATTTTCCTGTGTGTGTAGGAAAAGTTGGAAAAGAAAAGATTCTGCCCCATAGAAGTGACAATCTCGAACTGCAATCACAAAAATAAATGACTGAATTTGGTTCAGACAAGGTGAGTTTAGGATTACTCCCCTATAAAGCTGTACTCAGAAACACAGAAACTCAGAAAAACAAGGTGAGAAATATTTTCACTATTCTTAACATATCCTTCTTCGAAGTGACCATCATGATGGTCTTTGATGACATTTCAGAAGAGATGCAATACTAAGTCACCACTGCTATCTTCACTGGATAAAAAGAACAGTTCCCTCCCTCTGAAGATAATCTTTTAGAATTACATGCGTATGTTGAAGTAGATAGGCTAGATAGATTAAAGCAACATATCTAACAGGAGTAGGGGAAGGGTTATAATTGTATCCTTTCCATATACCAGCTATGCTAAAGAAGGAATTTTGCACATTATAGATCATAAAGCCATTGTACAAATGACTGTTAACAACAATCAGCATTTCTTTGTACCTTTCTTAGCCATCACTGTTCTTTACTGTAGTAGAAGTAAAAGTAAAGCTGATATTTCAGTTGCTGCTGAGGGAAAATGTAATATATTCTGACAGCAACTGCTGTTGCTCCACTAATTCTTTTGTAAACAGGTAGTCATGATCATTATGACACCAAGAATTATACTAGAGAACATGTTTTGAAAAATGATACAGAATCACAGAAGAGGCCATTCAACTAATTTTAGAGCATTATGGAATATATAATTAAGGAGCTTCTCCATATGATAAAAGCTCATCATTCTGGCATTCAGCGGCTGGAATCATTGCTAGAATGTTAGTTAAACAGTATTTTAGAACAGAATGTCATAGTAATAAGTACTTCCTTCTTCCTGATTCCCCTTTTTTAATATGAAAGAGGAACATTCAAAGCACAAATAATAGAATATAATAAAAGTGATTCCCTAGTTTTTAGAGGTCAATTTCCTTTACAAACTATTAGAAAGGATTAATAGAAATAGCAATATGGCATTAAATTAGGCCATTTGTCCAAACAAGGCCATTCCACTGTTTATTAGATTGCCTAACTACTTTGCACAAATTTCCCAGCAGATGTTAAAAGCCAATATTAAAAAATGGAAGCAAAAAAATGAAATGGAAATAATACTGCAAAATTTTCTGCTGGCTTTAGATTCTGTCATTAACTGTGTTTAGATATTACAAAAGGAAGACACTTACAACCACTACTTGATTAAGGATATTTTGCTCACTCAGTACCTAACTCTTTCCAGGCTTTTACAGGAATGTTCATGTTTCCTCCTGCTTCTGTA
Source organism: Phaenicophaeus curvirostris (assembly GCF_032191515.1). NCBI lineage: Eukaryota > Metazoa > Chordata > Aves > Cuculiformes > Cuculidae > Phaenicophaeus > Phaenicophaeus curvirostris. Next base: position 162,291,234 of record NC_091392.1, read on the forward strand.
GTCCTGTTCTGTGAAGAAATTACATTTTCCAAAATGCTCAGCTTTGCAGCCTGGTCCTGTAAAGTATTTGGCCATGTAGTTAGAGTTAATCACCAAGACTTGCGGTATTGATTAAGGCTGATTCTAGATCAAAAGTAGTCTTAAAGACAGCCTTCAGAGAAAAATTATAGGTTGTTCATAGCAATTATAGCAAGGGCTGCATGCAAGGTTTACTCCTTGAGTAAGAAATAAACCTTGTGTGCAAGGCCTTATGAGGAACGGCTGAGAGAGCTGGGGTTGTTTAGCCTGGAGAAGAGGAGGCTGAGGGGAGACCTCATTGCTCTCTGTAACTACCTGAAAGGAGGTTGTAGAGAGGAGGGTTATGGCCTCTTCTCCAAAGTGACAGGGAACAGGACAAGAGGGAATGGCCTCAAGCTCCACAAGGGGGATTTAGGCTGGACACTAGGAAAAAATTTTTCACAGAAAGGGTCCTTGGGCACTGGAACAGGCTACCCAGGGAGGTGGTTGATTCACCTTCCCTGGAGTTATTTAAGGCACAGGTGGACGAGGTGCTAATGGGCATGGTTTAGTGTTTGACAGGAATGGTTGGACTCGATGATCCTGTGGGTCTCTTCCAACCTGGTTATTCTATGATTCTATTCTATGATTCTAAATGTATGCTTATTGCTTGAACTAGTCATGGTGTTACACCACCTGGTTCTAGAAGTGTGCTATCTATCTATTGATGATGTCACATAAACAAAGCTTGGCAGGAGGATGAGATAATTACAACTTTTCATGGCAGAGCTAGGATAGTGCCTGCCACAGGGCACATTTTGTATGAAAGAAACCCTGTTTCAGTCTCCTGTAAAAGCTGCTCTGACGTGTCTCAGAAATGCTTTAGGCTCTCTACCACATTTCTGTCAAACTGAAAAAGCACAGCACTGACATAGTTGAGATGACTCCATAACTTCCTTTCCAGCATCTCTTGTCTCTAATTGTCCACAAGAGCTGACAAAAAACCCATAAGAGACTGAATATTTGTCCTCTTAGAAATCCTGCCTTTAAAGATCCAACCCAGCCCCAATCCAAAACCAAACACAAAAATGGAAAGATTGCTCTCTATAGCTGAAGGTATTCAGGAGAATTGAGGAGGAAATTGATTTTCAGGCCAGCTACCCACTCATAATTAGGAGACTGACAGTAGCTTTTTAAGTCTGAAGCACAGGTCTGTGTAATTTATGCCACTGAATTTGTAAGAGCATGGTTTAAACATGCTATTTATTTATGCTTCATCAAAATAAAATCATTAAGCTGTCATGAAACTTTACACAAAGCAATACTTCACTTGCTGAACCACAACCCCTCTATCTTTGAATATTCGAACAAAATGGATAGTGGATATATCACCGTGTTTTAATCCTCCTCACATGTTTGAAATCCATCTCCAAAAGCCAAAAAGTTTTTCTCATACATTTCTCTTGGAAACTAAAATTTGGACAACAGGTGGAAATGACTCAGAGCAGGATTCTGTATCAAATTTACATTATCTTCATCCTATCCGTGGTAGAAATACACTGAAATAAGCAATCTGAATGTTATTGTCTAATAATTATTTCATTTCCTGTGAGAAAGTATTCTTCATTCTGCACATTGCACTTAAGGAAAACTGGGATATAGCATCTGAATTTGCCAGGAGCGGAAAAAAAATCTTGCAAGAAAAAAAATGGTTTAAGTCCAGCAACAACAGAACAGTCAGTGACAGACAGCAGCAGACACAGTAAGTGCTGCAGCCAGGCATTAGGTTGAGGTGGGAAAACATACTCTGGGGAGCAAGGGAACCCCAAAACAGGGAGTGAGGGACAGGAAACTCCTAACTCTCAGCCCTAAGAGCTGCCACGTGGTGGCTGACATGGGGGTGGTCCCAGAAGCAGCTGCAGGAGATTTAAACAGCCCCCAAGGAGCACAGCGAACAGGAGGATGCAAACAGGGGTGCGCCTCATCAGAAGGGTGGGCTCGGCAGTTTGTGAGAGCAGTCCATGAAGGAGGGCACAGTCTCTGTGCTCAGGAGACAAGTTCAGTCCATGAGAGGGAGCCCAGCCATGGTGTCCATCTGGCAGGAGGCTGCATCCTCTGCACCTGCCAGCAGGGATGCGTCAGCCCAGACTGAGCTCCCAGGAAAACATGCAGCCATCCAGGTCTCAGGCTGCAGGGAGTGTTACCAGTTTGCTCTGGAAAGAGAGGGCAGCAGGGGCAACAGCTGTGTAAGGTGTGAGCAGGTGGACGATCTCCTCAGCCTGGTGGCAGAGCTGCAAGAGGAAGCAGAGAGGCTAAGGAGCCTCAGCAAGTCTGAGCGAGAGATAGACTGGGGAAACCCATCCTGAGCTCCAGGATACAGAAACAGAGACAGCCACCAGAAAAAGCAAAGTAGTGAGTGGAAGCAAGTCCACCAACGGGGACACCACACTAACTTTGGGGGTTTTGACAACAGAATGGCCTACACAGCACCAGCTTTATAGGTATCAAATGTGAGCCACCTTTCTCAGAGGGGAAGGAGGGTCTTTGCTCAGGAGCTTGCAAGACTCATTGACAGGATTTTAAACTAGATGTGATGGGGGAGGGGGATAATATCAGGCTTGCCTATGACAAGCTGCGGGAGAACACACAATGGTTGGAGGGATGGGGTGCTGGGATGGGCCCTCCACCTGCTGCCCCACAGCATGCTGGGGACACCGCAGCACAGTTTAAGTCCTGTGGAGATGAGTGAGAGGCTCCTGAGGTAGTAGGTGTCGGGGACGAAATTACCACAGAACAGTAAATAGGAAATAAAGGCTCTTCCACTAAGAAGGCGATGCGGCCAACAGCCCAGCTGAAGTGCCTCTATACAAACACAAGAAGCTTGGGCAATAACCAGGAGGAGCTGGAAGCTACCGGGCTACTAGAAAGCTATGATCTGGTTGCCATCATGGAAACTTGGTGGGACAAATCCCATGACTGGAGTGTGGCTATTGATGGCTACAGGATGTTCAGAAAGGACAGACTGGGAAGGAGAGGTGGAGGCATTGTTCTCAATGTCAGGAAATTGATAGACTGTGAAGAGCTGTCTTTGAAGAGTAGCCACAAACATGTTGAAAGCCTGTGGATCAGAGCAAAAGACCGAGAAACCAATGGTAACCTTGTGGTTGATGTATACTACAGGCCACTTGATCAAGGAGAGCCATTCAATGAATCTTCTTCCAGCTATGGCAGGCTTCATGCTCACAAGCTCTCATCATACTCGGGAACTTCAACCACCCTGACATATGATGGAAAATTATCATAGCAAGCTGTAGGCAATCCAGGAGACTCCTGGAGTTCATTGAAGATAATTTCTTAATCCAGCTGATAGAGACCCCCACCTGAGGAGTTGCAATACTGGATCTGATGGGCACTAATACAAGCGACCTCATCAGTGATACTAGGATTGGAGGCAGCTTGGGCTACAGTGATCATGCACTGGTGGAGTTCAAGGTCCAGACAGATATGGTACAGGCAAGGAGTATAGTCAGGACCCTAAATTTCAGGAAAGCAGAATTCCAGCTCTTTAAGGAGTTAGTCAGTAGGACCCCCTGGGACATGGTCCTTGGCAACAAGGGAACAGAACTGAGCTGGCAGATATTTAAGGATGCTTTCCATAAAGCGCAAGAGCACTCAGTCCCCATGTGTAGAAAACCAGGCAGGAATGGGAAGAGACCGATGCTGCTGAGTCGAGACCTGCTGGTTAAAATAAAGATGAAGAGGGAACTACACAGGCAGTGCAAGCAGGGACAGGTAACCTGGGACATGTATCAGGATACTGCCCAGTTGTGTAGGGATGAGGTCAGGAAGGCCAAAGCACAGCTGGAACTGAACTTGGCAAGGGAAGTAAAGACTAACAAGAAGGGCTTCTTACAAGTACGTCAATCAGAAAAGGAAGGTTAAAGAACGTGCATCCCCACTGATGGCTGGAAATGGTGACCTTGAATCAACAGAAGAGGAGAAGGCTGATGTACTTAACAACGTTTTTGTCTCAGTCTTCTCTGACAAGCACTCTCCTCACCCCTCCTGGTCATGGGTCAACGAGATGGGGATCAGGGGGGTAAAGCCTCTCCCGTTGAAGGGGTGGATCAAGTTTGTGACTACCTGAGGATCCTGAACATACATAAGTCTATGAGACCTGATGAGACGCATCCCAGAGTCCTAAGGGAATTTCCTGATGTGGTTGCCAAGTGACTCTCCATGATATTTGAAAAATCATGGCAGTTAGGAGAAGTCCCAGCTGACTGGAAGTAGGGTAACATTGTGCTCATTTTAAAAAAGGGAACTACTGACCTGTCACCCTCACCTCTGTGCCTGGGAAGGTCATGGAACAGGTCTTCCTACTCCGAGAGACTGTGCTAAAGCACATGGAGGATGGGGAGGTGATTAATGGCAGCCAGCACGGCTTCGCCAGGGACAAGTCTTGCCTCACCTACCTAGTGACTTTCTGTGATGTGGTAACAATATCAGTGGACATGGAAAAAGCAACTGATGTAATCTATCCGGACTTCTGTAAAGTCTTTGACACAGTCCTTCAAAACACCTTTCTTTCTAAATTGGAGAGATATGGATATAATGGGTGGACTGTTCAGTGGATAAGAAATTTGTTGGATGGTCTTATTCAGAGAGTGGTGGTCAGTGGCTTAAAGTCCAGGTGGAGATCTGTGACAAGTGGTGTCCCACAGAGACCCATACTGGGACCACTGCTGTTTAATATCTTCATCACTGATAGACAGCAAGATCGAGGGCACCCTCAGCAAGTTTGCAGATGGCACTAAGCTGAGTGGTGCAGTTGCCACACCAGAAGGACAAGATGTCATCCAGAGGGATCTGGGCAAGGTGTAGAAGTGGGCCTGTGTGAAACACATGAGGTTCAACAAGGCCAAGTGCAAGGTCCTATACCTGGGTCAGGGCAATCTGCAGTTTCAGTACAGGATAGTGGATGATGTGACTGAGACCAGTCCTGCAGAGAAGGACTTGGAGTTCTGATTGATGAGAATCATAGAATCATAGAATCATAGAATAACCAGGTTGGAAGAGACCCACTGGATCATAAAGTCCAACCATTCCTATCAAACACTAAACCATGCCCCTTAGCACCTCGTCGACCCGTGCCTTAAACACCTCCAGGGAAGGTGATTCAACCACCTCCCTGGGCAGCCTGTTCCAGTGCCCAATGACCCTTTCTGTGAAAAATTTTTTCCTAATGTCCAGCCTAAACCTCCCCTGGCGGAGCTTGAGGCCATTCCCTCTTGTCCTGTCCCCGGTCACTTGGGACAAACTGCATATTGAGGAGGAATAAAGAGCAGGGAGGCAGCAGAGCACACATCGGGTGACATCGTGTTCTTTGTCATGGCACAAGCAAGATCCATTTAGTTCTTGATACCACATCATATGATTCAAATCCTCAAATCAAACAAAGAAGCTTGACAAGAGCCTGCAATGTGCACTTGCAGCCCAGAAGGCCAACTGTGTCCTGGGCTGCATCAAAAGAAGCGTGGCCAGCAGGTTGAGGGAAGTGAATCTGCCCCTCTATTCCTCTCTTGTGAGACCCCACCTGGAGTTCTGGAAGTTGGATGAGGCCTTAAGCAGTCTGGGCTAGTGGGAGGTGTCCCTGCCCATGGCAGAGGGTTCTGGAATTAGATGATCTTTAAGGTCTATTCCAACGCAAACCATTCTATGAACTGTATTCTTATGCATAGAAAGCTGGTTCTAATATCCCATCTTAGCCTTTTTACAATCATAGTTATTATCTCTCAATTTGAATGCCAGGCAGGCAGAAGAGGGATAATGAATTAGCTAAAGCATGGAGATCATCAGCCAGTGAGGATATTCACACTTGCACAATGGTCTTCCCCTGGGCTTGGTGCAGAAGTCGAATTGTATATGACCCACATTAATAACTACATTAATTTCACTGAACATGATTACATGAAGCAATGATGCAGTCACTCACACACAATGCAAGTAATTGTCTTTAAAAAGAAACACATTTCATTATGCTGCTCTATTGTCTGCCCTCTGTCCTTGTAAGAACCATGGCACAGTGTTGTCAACTGTCTTATCTGATAACAGTCCAATACTGGTGCCTTTAAAACAGTCTTTAGAAACTACAGTAGAACTGATACAATAAAAGCATCCCAACACAGTATCTCTGTGAACAATATGGCTGCGATTCCTTACAGTCATATTTGCATGTGGATTTATGACTCTAGTAAGTTCCTTGGTTTACCAAGTTTGCATTCTAATACAGACATTACTTCTGTGAAATATTCTTCCTTTGCCTATGTATCCTACACTCCTCAAGGTTTCTCATTTTAACAGCAATGTGAAACCTTTATGAGAATTCAAGTTAACTGTTAAGCAGTCTTCACTAATGACTTAAGATACACATTTATAACTTCAGCCTATTTTAAGGACCAAATTTCACTACATCTCAATATTCAGGTCAAGAGGAACACATAGATATTACAAGTATATTTCCTGTCCCTTTCAAGGGGTAATGCATTTAGCAGAGATTTAAAGGACATGCTTAAATAGTTTGATGAAAAGGGATCATCTGGAGAATCAGAGTTAAGACAGGAGGAAACATTAAGGTAGCTTTAATAGGTATCTGAAATTACTTTTAATTATAATCAAAATCTGTAAACATCCACATGTTATAGTTCAAAGGCTTATACATTCTTTTAATAGACAAGTCCATAAGGTCTGAAGTATTTTAGATTCAAGATGAAGCTGTTAAAGATTCATATGCATTTAATACTGCATCTCACTACAAGTAAAGCCCATAATTACAGTTGTTATTTTGTCTATTTGGGGCAAGTATTTCTTAGTCTAGCTGCCAGCTGTCTTTGCTATGGTTCTTTGTGAACAACAGAACTTCTCCAAAGGATAGAAGAGTTGAAATCTTACAGTTGCAGTACAATTGATGTATTGAAATAAACCCATACAAGCTATACTCAGTTTAAATCATTTAAGTACCCATGTCTTGGCTATTTCTCTGTGTTAAACCATGTACTTTCTACTTATTAAACCATTAAGTAAGATACAAGTCAGTTTGAGTTTGCAGTTGTCATTATGTAGGTTCAGTTATAATTCCTTGAAGTTTTCTGATCAGAATTCATTTATATTGGATCTTTAGGTAATGGCAAGTACTTGGAAAATTTGAAATTAATTCACATTATATGAGTCAGGATTTTGAAAAATGGGAGTATTTTTATATTTTGAAAAGTGTCCTACTTTTTGTTTTGAAGAACCATGTTTCAAAATTTTCCCTATTCTAGGAATTCCACGTTTATCTTATTTGCTCATTTATTTCTGAAATTATTCTTTCCAGATTAAATTTTATATCCCTTATTCTCATTTACAAATTAGTTTTGTTTGTTAAATTTCAGGAAAATCTACAAATGTAATGCATTGGGAACAAAGCTGTAAGACGATTTTTTTTTTCTGTAAAAATAAACTGAAACTAGATTATTTTTAAGGTTACTTCTCAAGTTACTTAAACAAAATCAACTGCTTCAACAATCTGCTAGGCAACAAAAAATTTTGGAAATTAACTGAACTAGTAATAGGCAGTGGAATTAATAACTTTGCAGCAATTAAAATACACCATGCTCACTAAGTTTTAGAGTTATGGCAATCTTTCATTAAAAACCTCTGTTCCTTTCCCCAGCTTTTTTGAGGCATAAAGAATGCTGTCAGAAGAGAACGGACAAACATCAGGCAGAATCCCAAAGAAGATAAGTAATTTCTGTGCTAATGGAAGGTTTCTTTCCCTAAGCGTGGTTCACATCCTTAAAGTTAACAGGATGAGTCCTTTTGCTTTCTAAGAGCTACTTTCTTCATTGGCAAATTTGTTCTTTTCTTTTTTTAGTGTTAGACTTAATTAGCTTCAGCCATTTTATTCCCAATTACAGGAGCTTCATGTTCAGGACATTATTCAACTGTTCACATTTTCATCAGTGTCTCCCTCCTTTCACAATCTAAATGAGATTTATCCAAGTGTAGAGGAAAATATATAACCTCAGATTCTGAACTGGTACATAATTCCAAACTTTCATCCACTTCAATGAATATAAACTGACCTGTCACTGAATGCACCAGTACAAGAAGATCCTTAACTTTGGAGCACTAACATTATCATATGACATTTCACATATGTTTTAACTTCAATGAAGTGAACATAAAACTCTCTCTCTATATATATAATTTATTTTAGCATAAATTTTAATATTGCTGTAATATATATATATGTGAGATATAAGCAGAATTTGGTTTCCCAAACAGAAACCTTATGACATAAAAGACCTCTTAGGGTGAAGCAATGCATTTCCTTTATGCAGATTAAAATACGTTTCGCAATGACCCTATAAAAACAGTTATTGAACAGTTGCTGCTAGAGATAGTTTGTATAAGTCTGTTTGCTCTCTTCTTCCAGCTGCTGCTGTTAAGGGTACTCCCAGATTCCCAGAGAGGCAAAATATATTTGATCTTAGGACCTCTTGCTTCCCAAAGCTGTTGTCAAATTAATGACACTTGGCAAAAGAATTTACAGGGGTATTAACTGAAATATTGGCCAGCCTTTCACAAGATAAAATACAGCAGAGGAGACATTTTAATTAAACTTTTTCTGCAGGAAGATGTCCTCAGGCAGCAAAAGCTGGGCTCCCCCTTGAATCTCTGGTCCTCATGATAAACTGCAGAATCCTGTGTGTACAAAAGGCTACAGATTCCCATGTGTGCAACCTGTGAACAAATAACACTTACGCTGTTTTTCCAGTCACTGTCACTCCACTGCAGCTTTTTTTTTCCCCCAAATTTTCTTCTCAGTTTAAAGCAATACTCCTAAAATTTGCCCAGAAGACATAATGCCAATAAAGATTAGATCTTCTATTTGAATTTGCTGCTGGAGTAGGATGGGCGGGGATGAAGGGAAAACTATGCCTTTGCCACAGTCTAAAGAGCAAATTTTTCTCCTCAGGGACAGTATTGGCCTGAGAGAAAAGATGTATTTCCCATTATCTCTCCTCTCATCAAATCCTTCTGTTATACTGCTAGGTGATGCAGATTGACTTGTACCCTTTAACAGAGCCAATGAATATCAGACCTCCTTTTGTAATCATGCACAGATTTCATCTCTGAACAAGCAAATGACATAGATTCTACTGCAACCCACACTATAACATAAAAAAAGAGTAAAAATGCACTTAAATATTAATAGTGCAATAATTGCTGTCATATGGCAATAACAGGAAGACCTGATAAGACAGAATATTATTATTATTTTAATGTATCTTATTTCTCATAAACTTTGATGGATAAACACAGGAAATTCTAGTGCAGTATACAGTCAGCTACATGTATGGCAACTGAAAATATGAAAGACCTTTTAAATTATCTACTAAATATGATCTGTTGACCAGATACTGTATCAGGCTTTCCTTCTGAGGCCTATAGAAAGCTAAAGTTTGTAAATCCTCATACACATATTGGTTGCATGGATAAAATATCAAAAGTCATTTCAGTGAGAATTGCCCTGCTCAAAATGTTTCAGGATCAAAACCCAGTTCTTTGAGCATTCCTTCTGTTTTCATTGAGATTATTTGAAAAGTAAGATACTACTCAGGCATTCACGCCATGTGGACAACTTAAAACTCAAGAGATACTGGGAACATACAAGCTGTAGTTTAACATCCATAAAACTAATAAACTTATTGTATTTGGCATTAAACTTGAAAAATATTTTAAATAATATCTTCGGATTCTAGGCACAGTAACCCCTTACCAAATCAAAATTAAATCTGGGTTTGGGACACTACTGAGAATGAGCAGGAAGCATTTGCAAAAAGTGACTGCACTGAAGTGTGAAAAATCAATTAAAACTTCCAGCCACCTCTGGATATAAATGTTTTCCATAAAATAAAATGTTGGTAAAAAACTCACGTTATAATTACATACCTAAAAAAGAATCACTTTTATTTTTAAGAAATGCTAGGAGATTAATTTAAATTGAATAGACACAAAAGATTTTAATTACAGTTTTAAATGGGATCAATGGGGAATTTAATATCATACCCACAATTATTATTTTTAGCATACATTTTCTGCTTTATATTTATACATAATCCTTCCTTACATAGCCAATCTATTTGGAACTGACCAGGCAACCTTAGATAAATGAACACTCCATCTGATCGGTGGAGCCAAAGGCCTGTGATTGCTGCTGTGTAACTGAAGCCCCTGTAAATCTGAACATCACCATAGCTTCTGTATTGCTCTGTAGCTTTGAACATAAAGCCTTCTGTCTTCACTAGTTCTACTCTTCAGCTCTTCCTGTGCTTTTTCGACGACATCCTCTTTACAGCAGTCTCTCAAGATTGTCCCGTCATTGCTTAAGCTCATTCTCCTGTATTTGGAGCATCCTGTACTGAGGGTAAGGAGTTTGAGTGAATCCTTCAGTAGTTTCTCAGTTTAGTAAAACATCTTATGGAAAAAGACAGTGGTCTGAAGCATGTAGTAACAGGGGACAAGTGGCTGTTCAACTGTTCCAATAAGTGAACTGGGAGGACTCCACTATGAATATCAGATGAAGAGACGTTTGTTGCAACTCCTACTGTTAACAGCTAAGTAGTTGCCAATTTGTAATTTCAAAAACTCTGGGAGACCTTTTACTTTATTTTAACCAGGGAAACCTTACTGAAACAAACAAAGAAGATAAACTTTCCTTTACTATAGTAATGTCTACATTTCTCAGAGTAATATTTTTGTACTGACAGACCTACCACTCAGTCCTCAAAGCAGATTAGGACAGAAAAATTAACATCTCACTGGATCAAACCAGCAGGTTCAGAAAGTTTAGTGTCTTCTCACTGACCATATGTATAGAACGCAGTCAGGGGAACATTTACTGCACTTATGGAAGTACTGAAACTAGATTTAATCCATCTAGTTTAAGAAATAAGTGTGGTGAGAACGTGCCAAGATGCATTCATACAAATCTGTCATAGGCTGGGAATACAAGTTTACAGTGAATACTATACTGCTGAACATTTTTTTCACCTGTTTTGGGGGGTTTGGTTTGGTTTGATCTGGTTTTAAGCCACATGGATTTTAAAAAGCACTAGTATGCTTATTGATGCTGTCATTACACTCCCAGTAATGGCAGGAATCTTAGGCAACAATGGTGTGCAGAAAATATTTAAAAGGGAAGTATAAGAAACTCATCAGCACAGGAATGCCTGAATCAGATTCACAGTAGAAATTTCTTTAAAACTTAGATGGTTAAAAATATCTTAAGACAGTTTAATACACTTTCAACTATTGTTTTTCCCATCTTTAGTATAACAAATATGGACAACACAATATAGTTAATTTGAACAGAGTTAACCCTAGAAAATTGGACACAATATCCGTTAAAAAAATTACCTGGTTTATACAAGGTATTTTTCAAAAAAAAACCTGCTACTAAAATGAAGAAAATAAACAACACATTTAGGAACATGCAGAAAGACGATGTGATTTTGAGGATTACTTCAAGAAAGCAACAGAAAGGAGAAAGCTAGCTGATGAGTAATAGCTGGTAGCTGAAACTATCCCGTCACTGTTAGAAAGCTCATACCAGTTTAGCTCTGGCATTTCTGTATAGGTGATTCTTATACTTCATATTGATTGACCTTTTCTTGAAATCCATGTCCCAAGGAATCAGCTACTACTGTGTACAAGGAGTAAATGCCAGCCTATGCTGTAACCAACTGCCCCAGCTCATCTCTTGTCAGCCTGTGCCTGTTAACTTTGCTGCCACAGAAAGAAACATTTTCACCAAGGAAGAGAAACAAGGAATGGAAGAGAAAGTCAAAGCTGCAGAACTTGTGCTGGGGCTTCATTCATCATTCCTGCCCAGGATATCTTCCTGCTTCTTCCTTCCATAACCCTAACAGGACCCAGCTAGAAAAATGTTCATCTAATTTGTACAACAGACCCCAAACACAAAAGCTGAGAGCCAGAATAAAAGCAGGTGAATATAAGTATGCATGAAATAGCATTGGGTGTTGATATTCTCCTATGCCAGAAGCAGCACAGGCAGGTGCAGCTATGACGAAGGATTTTCATAGGTCATTTTTTTTACCAACAGTCACTTTTCACGAGCAGGAGCAGTCAAAGCAGTGGGGTATATGGAACAAGTTTACATGAGACAAAGCCTGGCACTAACAGCATCTGACAAGTTTTGACACAGTCCTGCGGGGAAACAGTTTAGAAACCTCTTGCCTTTGAAGCTGAGGAAAACGGAAAAAAAAATCTAACAGCACTCTTACTATATGCGTAATACTTAGAAATGTTTATTGACTTTATACATCTTATGCTTTCACTTGCTGTAGGATTTAATTTTCTTGTATAGGCAACAGCTGACCCAGTAAGTCTACTTGGTGAGGCTGCTATGCGAGTCTAGGAAATGTAATGCTTTCTGGTGCTGACATTGTGTCTTCCATATCTTAAACAAGTACATGCCAATGCTTCTTATTTTTGGATTAGTAATCACATCCTACACATTACAAACCATCAGATCTCAACTGCTAGCAAGCAGTTCCACGTTATCCAAGCAATCCTTGATACTAGATCATTTGATAGTTGCTTGGTTGTTGCTAAGGCAGAGTCTTGCTAGGTCTCATTCATACAGAATATGATTTATCCACTGCTTTCGTTTCCAAGCTGTCTTCCAAAATAAGGTTCACAATGGACTCGATGACAAGTAAAAAAACTACATCCTTGTTCAGAATTTTTCAAGAAATCCCCTTTATTTCAGTGTTCACAAATAAGTGGGACTTGATTGTGAAAAGCTTCAGACAGAAATCTGCCACAGAAACCTGAATCTGAACTTTGCATACTGTTTGGTTTTCTGCTTTTCAATCTATTTAAGCAAACTATGCCCCTATTTCAAAAGGTGTCTCTAATCATATTATATGAAACCATATATTATTTAGCAGGATCCATATTTCCCTCTTATAGGTTGTAGTTCCTAAGAGACAGAGATTTAGCTAAAGAAAATCTAAACTGCTATTTAACTCACTGCAAAAAGAAACACAGCATTGCAGTCCTTATTTCATTCATGCGCTGCTGAGCATAAAAATCAAAGTGAGATCAGGAACACGGGAAAGCCACTTTGTGTGCCATAGCTCATCTGTTTCTAATACACCATTTAATCTCACGATCACTTTCACACTGTCTGTTCTATTTCAGCAAAACAGTAGCATGTTTCTGCTTTCATAACAACAAATTTACTATTAAAAACAAGTAAATAAAGTTAGATATGAAATTTGTCTTCTGCATTACTCAGTTGCAAAGGGAAGACAAACACACAGGTATAAGCTTAACACACTGACAAACTTTTCAAGTATTCCTTTAAAGGTGACATATATATGTTAGAGAGAGCTTTGATACCCTCGAGCTCGATTATGGTGACTCGACGGGATCGAGTGCCTGTGGGTTAAAATCAGAGGAGCCCACAAGAAGGTAGATATTGTGATGGGAGTCTGTTATAGACCACCCAGCCAAGAAGAAGAAGCTGATGAACTCTTCTATAAACAACTGGGAGTAGTCTTATGATCTCTACCTCTTGTCTTTGTGGGAGACTTCAATCTTCCGGACGTCTGCTGGAAGTACAATGCAGCAGAAAAGAAGCAGTCTAGGAGGTTTCTGGAGTGTGTGGAAGACAACTTCCTCACACAACTGGTGAATGAACTGACACGGGAAGGTGCCTGCCTGGACCTGCTGTTTGTGAACAGAGAAGGCCTTGTGGGGGGATGTGACAGTTGGAGGACGCCTGGGACAAAGCGCACCTTATTTTAAAGTAAAATATGGGATTTTTCTCGCAATTTTTGAAGAGTCAGAAACTTTTCCACATAGTAAAACTATAACAAATAAGTTAACTCGAGGGTATTGGATCCAGGGAACTACAGGCCTGTCAGTCTGACCTCAGTGCCAGGGAAAGTCATGGAGCAGGTGATCTTGAGTGCTATCATGAAGCACATGCAAGAGAACCGGGTGATCAGGCCCAGTCAACACGGGTTCACAAAAGGCAGGTCTTGCCAAACTAACCTGATCGCCTTCTAGGACAAAGTGACTCAGCTGCTGGATGAGGGAAAGGCTGTGGATGTATCTTCCTGGACTTCAGTAAAGCCTTTGACACAGTTTCTCACAGCATTCTGCTTGAGAAACTGTCAGCCTCTGGCCTGGACAGGCGCACACTCTCCTGGGTGGAAAACTGGTTGGATGGCCGGGCCCAGAGAGTGGCGGGAAATGGTGTGAAATCCAGCTGGAGGCCAGTGACAAGTGGGGTTCCCCAGGGCTCAGTGCTGGGTCCAGCCCTGTTCAATGTCTTTATCAATGACCTGGATGAAGGCATCGAGTGCACCCTTAGCAAGTTTGCAGATGGCACTACGCTGGGTGGAAGTGTCAATCCGCGGGAGGGTAGGGAGGCTCTGCAAAGGAGGAGAGGGACCTGGGGGTGTTGGTTGACAGCAGACTGAGCATGAGCCAGCAGTGTGCCCAGGTGGCCAAGAAGGCCAATGGCATCTTGGCTTCTATCAGAAACGGTGTGACCAGCAGGTCCAGGAAGGTTATTCTCCCTCTGTACTCGGCACTGGTGAGACCGCTCCTCAAATACTGTGTTCAGTTTTGGGTCCCTCACCACAAGAAGGATGTTGAGGCTCTGGAGAGAGTCCAGAGAAGAGCAAAAAAGCTGTTGAAGGGGCTGGAGAACAGACCTTATGAGGAATGGCTGAGAGAGCTGGGGTTGTTTAGCCTGGAGAAGAGGAGGCTGAGGGGAGACCTCATTGCTCTCTATAACTACCTGAAAGGAGGTTGTAGAGAGGAGGGCGATGGCCTCTTCTCCCAAGTGACGGGGCACAGGACAAGAGGGAATAGCCTCAAGCTCCACCAGGGGAGATTTAGGCTGGACATTAGGAAAAAGTTTTTCACAGAAAGCGTCATTGGGCAGTGGAACAGGCTGCCCAGGGAGGTGGTTGATTCACCTTCCCTGGAGGTGTTTAAGGCACGGGTGGACGAGGTGCTAAGGGGCATGGTTTAGTGTTTGACAGGAATGGTTGGACTCGATGATCCTGTGGGTCTCTTCCAACCTGGTTATTCTGTGATTCTGTGAAATTAAGATACGTATTCGTGTTTTCTCTAAAACAAGTTTGCAAGTTGCTGTGATATTTCAGTGTACATTTTATGCTCTCGAATTTTATACAAGGCTGCTTGTTTCCCCCACATGACATTTTAATATCGAGTACTTGAACTTGCCAAATTATCAAAAAATGAAGGGTCAGACTGCTAAGGACAACATTTTATCTCTATTATGAAATTTGGTCAAGATACAAGGAAATTTGTCAGACAAGCGTATTTTAAGTACAGCTAGTTCAATTTGTATGTTTGAGGGTCTGTAAAGAAAAGCTGTTATTCTTTAGAAGCAGAAATTACACAACAAGGGATGCTCCAGGGTACAATTCTTTTGTATAAAATCTGCCTTGTAGTACAGTTCTCTACAATTTGCTTCATGTTTATGCATTATAGGTGAAGAAGGTGTTATGTGTACAAGCCAACACAAAAGCATTGTAGGCTGCAGCTGTTCCCTGCTTGACCTATCCAGGGTGGGGCTACCCAGAAAGGAAATAAAAAAAAAAAAAGAAGAAATATGAGATCAGTCAGAAATAAAGGCCCATTGGCCCATTTATGATATTACGATGCTTACAACTGCTGTGCCATCCCACTCATCCATTAATGCACTGATATGTTCTTGATCCCCCTTCACTAAGCCACCTTTCACAATACAACAGAACCAAAAGTCAGTAGCAGTTCATTACAATTAGAATGAAGTTACCTACTCATCGATACAGTACATTGAAAAGTCTGAACTTAAGTTTTGATGCGAGTCTGTCTTTTCTAGCAATATGTATCAGAATATGAAAGCATGTACCTGTATCAATAGGCACATGAAGCACTCTGATAAAATTTGTTGTACAGAGAGCACATAGGAAAAGCTAGCACTGCAACTGGAAAAAGGCTTCTTTTTCCCTTGGGGGTTTTGTTTGCTTGTTTATGATTGAATTGAAGCTAGAATGCAGCATGGTACAGCATAACAGAACAGAAAGTCTACAGACACAGTTAAGAAAAGGAAACAGGAGTTACTGTGAAAAGGAAGTTATGAATAATAAAACAAACACCAAGTTATACCAGAGGAATGAATGCAAGCAGTGAAAGGTGTGGCACATCATAAAATCTTAAAAGTACAACAAGAGGTTTTATTTGAGTAAGAACAAGGAGATGCCAGGGAAGGAATTATTGTACAAATAGGCATAAGAAATATAACTGCTTTAAAAATTAGCATTTCCTTTCTTTTTCCCGTTTCTCTGAATGGTTTCCTCCTCTCTACATCTTTATTTATGATACACCAAGAGAAGGCTTTTTCAGGTCTGGTGGAAAGAGTACCTCAAAACCACACGGGTTTTGACTCAAACAATTAGGCTTATTGCATGTCAGCTGTGATCCAAAAGCCTTGCTTCCAGCAGAAGTCCATGACATCACCCCAACCATGAGTGTGTATGTGTCTTGACCTTTCAATTTCTTTAAGAGTAATTTAACAAGATAGCCATACCCACTGGGTATGACTATTAAAACAAAGGGAAGAAAAGCAATGCAGCATGCTGCCATTTTCAGAAAAAATCCCAGCTAAGGGAAAGTGCTTGACAATGCTTGTTTTTGTCTTTCCCCTTGCATGTTCTGCTGAACTTAATCTTTTGTTTGCAGTTAGACAAAAGCCAAGACAAATTACATGTTTGTCTATGCCTATTCAAAGAAAAGGAACAAAGGTTTCAGAATCAGCTACAGAAAATGGAGTTATTTTTCTCACTCTTTACAAATATTTAAATTGCAAGTATTTGAGCTGAAGAAATAGCAGGCTTAGGTGAAATTGCTATTTCACAAGAAACCTGAAAAGACCTTTCTAAAAAACAAAAAATAATTTTCTTTTCATTTGTCATACAAATACTTCCAAGTGTACTTAAAAAGAAGAAATTTTAGGTTTGCTTTTACAAGACATGATCAGTTCCAAGTACTGGAGTTTGGGTTTTGTTTGAATTTTTTTTCTGATGAGAAAACACAAAAAGTGGACAAATCCACAAAAAAAATTCTTTTGTTTGGAAAGCATTTGTTTAATAACACTTCTGAGGTACTTCTGGTTCTGAGAAATGTCATAGTCTCCAATTTTATATAATTCTATATTCATGCTATAATTTTACAAGAGAAGTTTTACTGTTAGTTGAGCTGCATATTGATGTATTTATCTCTGACTTTTTATTGTACAACCATGTTGCTTCTTGCAGCATATCTTATGTGTTCTGTGGTGCACTAACTCCAAAAGACATACACTTTATTGTACAACATGGAGCAGTGGGAGGGAATAAAGGTCTTCCAGGAAAAGTTAGTCATTCAAAAAACAGCTAAATGTTATATGTTTATACTGCATAATTGTCACTATATTGAAAAACTCAGGAGATTCTGGCAGTAGGGTGGGAGGTAGCGTACTGTATCATGATATGAACCCTGCTACCTGTACATGCTTAAGTTTTTGAAATGGAGTTGTGATGTAGCATTATCTTTGGCATCTACACCACATTCATAGTTGTTGTTCACCCTTGTGGTTAACTTCTTCTGGCTGCATGTCATGTTAAAGGATAATGAAAAATATTGCTGTTTGTGGAGTGAAATAAAGGTCCTCGTTTCTTTGCAATGCAAAATCAGGCAGCTGCAGGCCAGGATTATAATTTACCCATACAGCTTTGCATGGAATACCTAAACAGGAATGCAGCTACAGTATTAAGACAGAAGGAATGGCAACTATCTTCCTCTGAGCACCGGAGACACCCAATTATGATACATAGATACGGATATTCAGAAGAAAACCTAAACTGCTACTATTATAGGATACATGTAATTAACAGGGCTTTGTTTTAATAATACAGTTACATAGAGCCTGGGAATGGGATGAAAAAAAATCATTTTATTTTAAAAGATGGTTCCTATGCTATAATTATCTCATTTGGCAGCAACTAGACAAATCAAATGATCATTTTTCTGATTGCATAATTATTTAATAATTCATGTTTCTAAGTACCCCAATACAGTGCCACAGCACAAGAACAATGCCAGTTCTCTAAAGAGTGGGTGTTCAGTTTTGTGTAGACAAAGAGATAATGTCAATCTATTTAACACAACCTAGTGCAGGAAAATGAGAGTTGGATTTTCTTCTGGAAAAATATTTCAAGATAAGATAATGAGATTTTAGTCTCATAGAGAATGTCATGAATATCTGAAAGTACATACGTAATTGCGTATGTGTCTGAGATGAGTCGTCATCCCTGTGTTTCTGAAGATATTTCTACAGCATATGGATATGTGTGTATATAGACCAGACTGTTTAGGATTAGAATTTCTTAGATTTTTTCAGCCTCTGTTCAACTAGTTGATCCCCAAAGTTATACTACACAGCTTATGATATGTAATATGAAGGTGCACAATAGAATTCCTTGATTTAGTTTCTGATCTGGGAGTAGGGTTTCTTCACAAGTGTGCAATAGAAAAGTGTTCTTTGGTGACTGACCAGAACAGCAGAAGAGCAAGCAGGTCTTCAGCCTTTGTTCTAATGTGTTTGCATGTTCACTATTGAATAAAAATCAGCTTTGCACATAGTCTGAAATTACCAAGTCACATTTTAAAACCAATTTGGGACTGAAATGGATTCTTTAAATCTTAGTTTTGTAAAACAAGCTGAATTTCTCACAGGAATATTTTATGCTCTTGAGTATGTTTTATTAGCTGCTCATCCACAGCATTTTTTAGGAGAAAACCTAAATTATTAGAAGAGACTTATTCATCCTAAAGAATACTTAGTTTTCTGTGATGTATAAGGTCCAAAGTCCACGATTACTTGCTGTGCATTCTTCACAAAGGTTGATATGAGGTTAAGCTGCCATAAAAATCCCTGCTCTGTATTGTTAGGCAGAAAAGATGTTCAGGCTTAGAGGGACTGAGTTACCTTGTCCTAGGAGCTGCCTTTAGCCCTGACCTGTTCTTCTGCCCTCTGCTAGAATAAAGGACCTATACTTTCTATAATTCTCTTGGTCAGTCATAGCTGACTTACCTATACACAAAAGGCTGTACTATCATTTTCTTTTCTTTATATAACTTCACCCCAAAAGAAATTATAGAGTAGCTAAATATTTTTTCTTATGTAAAGGAGACAAGCAATAATGAGTTAAAGTAACAGACGACCCAAACAACAATCAGGGGTTATTTGGTCAGTCCTGCAAGTTATCTTCTAAAATGTACTGAGTTCTTCCTTACACTGGAAGGTTAGTGCTTTTGCCTGATGGAGAAAAAAAGTGTTTTGCTGATGACAATCAGCTTGCTTAAGAAAAGAACAACACTGAGCTCAATTCACTAAGTAAGCAATGAGCTGGGCCTTCGCTCTGTACCTGCCTTTCCTCATGTATTGTCATGATAAACTATGCTGTTCTTTGCATGAAAACAACATAACTCATTCTCTATAAACGTTGTTTATGTGTTGAAAAGCAATCCTTTTAGTATGAAGGAGAGTAAAAATATAAGGTGTCTCCATACCTGTAATACTATTCTACTAGAGGAATTTCTGCAATGCCGATCATTTTCAACCACCATTAGCTTTAACTGGAGTTCTAGGAACACTTTGAAGGTTATTATATACTGGATTGTTTTTCCCAGACAGCATAATAAAAGAGGTTCTTGAAGGTATAGAGGAGGTAAGAATCAGCTTTGGGAATGCTAATAGTATCACAAATAAATTTACCTTCAAGCAATTGTTCCATTAATTATTTCTCTCATTTATTAGATTATAATGAGTGTATTTTAAATGCAATTTTGACAAAATCAATAACATTTTCTATTAAGTTTCATTTAGAATAGATGTATTAAAATATCTTTTTATAAATTTCTACATCCTAAGCTCATCGAATGTAACCTCTGATGGCTGAAAAAAAAAAAAAAGATTTGCCAGTGGATTTCTTTTAGTTATAAAGCGTAGCATATTTAATTTCCCTCAGTACAGATGTCTGTAGGTACTGGATTACATTTCCTCAAGCATCTTCCAGAAACTGTAGCACAAATGTATTGTTTTATTATATGTTAAAGCTAGGGAAGTCAGCAGCTTCAGTACTTGTCAGGATACAGTCCCACCTGATGTTTGCTCACTATTATTTAATAAACCTCTCTAAGGGCAAGAGTGGACCTGCGTTTCTAAAATTTGTATTCTTCTCTGTTTTTTTAATGAGATCCTGATGCACAACTGGCTGGAGCTCCCCATGGAGAGTTAAGTACACAAATGAGAAGGGCAAAACGCAGCATGAATATTAACATCTTGGCTATGCATCTTTGAGCTGGCAGAGCTCTTTTACCTGGGCAGCTGCCAGATGTGATCATTTGGAATATGAAACTACTTTAGGAGAAAGGTATGAAATTAATCAAGAATCCACTGGAAAGCAAAAAGCTCTCGTTTGTTTTTTACAAAGCTATGCATTTATTTTTGACTATAGTCTACCAGGGTATCTTCTAGAAACTGAACAGAAAAGTAGTTACTGACCAAAAATGACGCAAGCCAATATTACAGAACTAATAATAGATGAAGTTGCGCAGAATCAGAAGTATTGCCTTTGTTTCCTCTCTCTGAGATACTGAACATGTATTAGCAATGTTTTTAATGGACGCTTGAGTATTACTATGTTGCTGGTTTTTTCCTTCTTTCCCTCTCTTTCTGGAATGTTTGTTGTGGGTGAATAGAAAACAAGGCTCTCTGCAGACTGGCAGTGGCTAATCCCAGCTGTTTCCTGTATATTTCCTAAACCGAGCACCTCACGTTATTAGTTGCTGTGACACATGTAATGTCATTAGACAGGGAATAAACAACTTCAAAACCATTTACAGAGCCCAACATCTAATTAGTCAAACAAGTGGGCTGGGAAATCAGAAATACCAGAGCCAACTCTATCTTTCAATGCACTGTGAGAAAATCTTGTGCCAATTGCATCTATGTTTCAGGGCTGTACTGAAACAACTTCAGGTACAAATAATCATGATCAGATAAGACAAAAAAAATATTACTTTTGTAATTCTTATGGAAAAAAAAAATGTAGTTTTAAATGCTATGGCTCACCACCAGCTTCAGTGGTGAGTGAAACAATATCACCTAGAAAGGTTAAGTGGAGGATGCCAGGGCATTTGGGGAGCAGAATCTAAGATTTTATTCTTAGCAAATTAATATGGGATGATTGCAAAATATCCAGCAGAAATCCAATTCTGACTGAGGTGGGATTGGGAAACACATATAATTTTCACAGTGGAAGGGACATCTTCAGCTAGATGATACTGTTCCTTATCCTGAAGGTCTATAAAACTTGTCTACATGCAAGCACTTCTGCAAGTTTGTGAGTTTATAAAGCACTGCCATCCACTACAGAAAGTGGGGTAGTAGAAAATACAGAACCAGGCTCTACGAGATGCACAAGGAAGCAAAAAGAGGCAACAGGCTGTATGAAGGCAAGTTCTGACCAGAGAAAGGGGTTAAAAATACCCGAAACAGTTGCAAGCGTTCAGACACCAGGTTGTATTATCCAGAAAGGCTCCTGGGGAGTTTCAAAATTGAACTATAAGTCTTAAATAATCTGATCTGCTTTGAAGTTATGTCTTTTTTGAGCAGGTGACTGGGCTAGATGAACACCAGAGGTCTCTGACAACTTGTATTACCTTGTGGTTCTGTGATATCCTACCACATTTCAGGGATGGAGTCCTTGAACTTTTAGCCAGGACTGTGTGTCAGGACTGGATTTTATATTCTGGGGGAGGTTGTTCTGACACAAGGAATGAGAGTTATTCTTTAAAGGTGAAGCAGTTCTCAATGTGTTTGTACATTTGATTCCATTTCCAAACCTATTATTTTCTGTTGTCTCTCATTGTAACTAGAAGTCTCAGCAACGTTTCAGGCTGCTTTCTTCACCTCAGCACATTTTCTTAGACTATTTTTTAATTTCCTGAGTCAGAAGTAATATATTCTGTTTCCCCTTGCTCCTTTAGGGAACTGTAGGAGTGTTTGAGCTTCTTATTTACATAGCCTCTTTGCTATATGCTTTCTCTTGACAGCTATGAATGTTATCTCTAACTCTTCTTTATATTTCAATAACCACTAAGTGAAGGGGAGAGGAATAATGAGGGTGAGAGAAAAGTCCCTAAATAATAAACTACATGCAATACTAATTATTGACATATGGCTGAATTGCAAAAAATTAAAAGTTATTTTTTTGTAATCAACAAGGAATTGTTTTTATTACCAAATATGCTGCAATACTGCTAATGTGGAGAGTTTTCTTGTAAGACTCCAGGGCAAAAAGGATCTGGCAGAGGAGAATTTGTCCTTTGCTTTGATCTCAAACTTCAGCCAGCCCTTGAACACTTGAGCAAAGCTACTCCTAGCAGTCTAGGTCTTGCTACTGCAGATAAAATAAGATAAAAACCCCCTTCCTTTCTATTCAATTATGTTCATTCTAGAATGAATATATACATAAAGGGAAACAAGTTACTCACTCCTAGAATGTATACAGACTCTATCTCTGTTTCCTCCTCCACTGAGAAATCAGTCTGTAAGTGTATACAAATATTACTGCTCAGAAGAAAGGCAAGATGCTACTCAGGAATTTTGTGAGAAATGCTAAGTTAGTGACAAGCAAAACATTGAAAAAGATAATAGAATTCTGACTTTTCACTAGAAGTTGTCATGTAGACTTGATTGACTGTTGATCTATTTTCAAAGGAAAAATGTGAATGAAATATAGGTTTTTTGCCAAATTGTTAGTGCATATTTCTCACAGCTCTAATGGGAAGACGTGTGGAAATAGAATATTCCTCTGGTAGCTATGGCTAGAATAGATTCAAGGTAACTGAGCTAAACTCTTGAAAAGTAGCCTGAAATATGTCTTGCCTGAAAATCAACAAGTTTCATTTACATTTTATTAACAGCAATATGAAATTATAACATAAAGACTTACTCTATCAAAAGTCAGATGTGTCCATGGACTGGCAAACTGCTACTTGAGCAATGAGTAATAAATACCCTGTTTAACCTGATAAATATCAAGTCTTAGGATTAAATTAACTCTTTTACTAAAATGAATTCCACTAATACTGAACTTACAAATGTTTTGTACAGCATTTCCTTCAGCAATTTCTTTTATGGAATTTATTGTATACAGAAGTTTGCAGGGAAACCTTTTTTACTCCTTCTTCATGGCATCAATATTTGCTATCACATAGGTCTCTAAGTATTTGCATTAATTCCCACCTCAGTATATCACATTGCAGCGTTGCTCAATACTCATGATGTTCTTTGTTTCTTTGGAAAATATTATACTTTCTTCTCATGGCTAACACTTTTTTTCCAGTTTTGGTCATAACTTAACTGGTCCAAGGAAACCAAATTGTCTTTGCTGTCCAGAAGCTGTAACTATGCTAGTTGTAACTATAAAGCTACCTTACGATCCATGCATAAAATGTAGCCCTGACAAAATTATCTTATTTCTGTTTTGCAGACAGAATTTCTGGTCTTGGTCATTGATGGTCTTTTTGTCATGCATGCTATATAAACCAAGTGTTTACTTCATTACAGTCTGAATGATCCCTTGTCATTCTTATGCCCAAAAATAAAACCAAAAAACTAGACAACAACACTGACTTACTGTTCAAAGAAGATATTTCTGGGTCAAAATGAAAGAATACACTGTCTTACAACTTCCATATTTACATCTGTCCCCTATATCTCTTTTTTTTTGGCAGGGGTATCCTCTCAGTACATAACCTGTTGAAGAAAACCCTTGTTAAATAATGCTTAACACTACATGAAAAAGAAAAACATTATCACGCTGATCACTAGTGATAGGAGTTGTTATGTAATATTGTTATAAAGCTATTTCCTGCTGCTAGATGGCTTGAAATAACATTTACTTGTATAATTGTAATTTCATTTGTTTTATTCATCCTGGCCTAAATAAAAAGCATAGATTAATCCATACAGAATATTTCAAGGAGATAAATGCTTTAGAAAAAAATGAATTAGATGTTATAACTAATATTTGACATGTTATTACAAAATAACTTGTGGCAGAAGTCATATCTCAAACAACCAAATCTATAATATTATAGCTTCAAATGCCAGTTTGCCCTCCTCATAAGACTAGACTTCTACTCAATTATATTTCATCAATCAGTAAATTATTTACTTATTATTTATGTGCATATGGATATCTGCTTTAGCCATCTGAAAACTTAGTATCTGCTTGAAACCAGTCATCCAAGTTATCTTTACAGTGAATGAAGAGATATCGTCTCTAGATGTCAAAAACCAAAACCTGTAAGAGAGGTCTCAAGACAGCTGTGCTCTTATAATTATTTTTCTCCTCGGATATGGCTACATTAAACTATCTGTGAAGCTTATCTATGTCTGTTATTAAAGTATGACGAATCCTACCTGATGTTAAATTATCTGCTTAAACGCTAATCCTAAAAAAAAACCCCAAAACCTGAGGAACAATGAAAGACAGAGGCACCCTCATAACCAAGGAATAACTGCAAAGAGAGCACGCAGAAATGGTTAATCTCCAAGATCACCCAATGAGACCAGTTAGTCCACTGTCCCTGGGCAAAAGGAGTCACAGAAAGGAACTTTCTGCACATAATGGCATCTATGAAGGGGCTTGTTGTCTCAGTAAACATGGTAGTTACTGGCAGCAGAGGTTTGGGTTACCGGGTAAAGCTTATCGAAAGATGTTTCCAGGGGATTGCAAGATGTGAGAAACTTACTAAGTGTTGTTAAAGAGAAGAGTCAAAGGTAGGGAAAGGGAGGGATCAAGGTGGATCCAGGAGAACAAGTGTGAGGGAAAATGTAACACTATAGGCTGGCCAAGAGCAACAAGAATGAGAGATCACAAGCTCAAGGTGCTGAGTGCCCATGTCCTGGCAATTCAAGGAAGCTGTGGTCTAGGGCCCTGCTACCAAATGGATAGAGCATGTAAATATAGCTATACAAGAGACTTCAGTGTGTATGTCTGTATACTCTATTAACAGACTTCAATTCTGATAATCTGGAGCAGAGAAACAGTCTGTGCTGCTCATACTCTGATGAGAGCTGTGTTGAGAAAGACTACTTTTCGTCTTTTTGGTCTGTGCAGAACCACAGAATGACACTGGAGCAGGCTTGCTCTCAAACTTGCTTATGAGGGCAGGACAGCACTACTTAACAGGTCATTCCTCCCTGCTCTGTTTATCTGGGCGACAGCTGGAAGGATAGACCTGCTGGATCATCATCTGTACTCATATTTCTCTTCATTATTACGTCTGTAATTTCCTTGTAAGATAACCTTTTACATTTTAAAGTGATGGATCTATATGTCCTTCCAAATGGTGGATCTATATGTCCTAAATGCTGTGTGACCTGTGGAATGATGTTCATTGTACACATTCAATTAATTTTTTAAAACAGTTAATAAACCACCAGCAACAAAATATAGCAACCCATCTTCAGGAAAAAAAAAGTTAAAGAATTAATATTAAGTTATCAGAAACTTAACCTACATAAGCAAATTGAGAATGTGCTCGTTTCAGGTGGAGACTGCTTATCTACTCTCTCTACTCGTTTTCAGATAGTTGACACTGCAAAGAAAATTCATGAATGAGAGCTCTCTTTATTCTCCACTGGTTTTCACATCCCTCTTTTGCTTGCCATACAGCACTAGATTCACGTTCTTCATTTTGTTATCTTCACTATTATTAAATCAAAGGAATAAAAGGAAAAAAAAAGCTGCTACTCAGACGCAATTATATACAAATTAAGACTCAAAAAGCTCTTATCCCTGCTGTTGACTACAAAGCTTTATCTTGATCTCAATGCATTGCTCCCATTAAGTACCATCTTGAGTGACAACAGGAACTTGAAACTTGAATCACCCTTTAATCTCTGATTGCATCTGAATATATTTCATCTATCTCCCCGAATATTTTTTTTAATCACTCAATAGCATGATCTACCAGAGCACAGTGAAACAAGAGATGAGAGGACAGAAAATAAAAGAAAGGGCTCCTGAAGAAAAATCATGCTGTTGCTTCTTATTTCTTAATGTTTTCATTCTGTTCTTGTCCTAGACCTAGTAGTCCAAGTACTTGTCCTAGGCTTCTTATCCAAGAACAAGGTGTTTGTGATCCACTAAAATATAAATATTAGATAATGAAAGTATTCTGGAGTGTTGGGTTATAGCCTACAGCCAATATGAATATAACATAAAACCTATGGGTTCATAACTTTCAACCAATATTTTGCTATCGATCTAGATTTAGAACACTGTTCTAAAATCCATCTTTTAGAAGCCGAATTATTGGGAGCTGACAAATAATCTGTTAATGATGAGAAACAGAAGAAAAGTACAGCGAAAGATATTAGATTAAAGGACAATGAGAAGTAGGAAAAGATAATAGCAAAATAGAAAAAAAAGAAAGAAGGAAAGGCTGAATCCGAGAGAAAGGTAGTGGCAGAGAATATTATTTACATGACAGGTGAGAAAAATGCAAGAGAGACAAAACTGTGAAATAATAATGAATAAATAGGCTTGGAAAAGTTAAGGAGAAGTACAAACAGTGAAGAAATCAAGGGAAAAGAATTAATGGAGGAAAAAAGGATTTCTGAGTACTTTTTCTGTGTATCTGTAACTAAGGAAAATTAGGGTAGATGAAATAGGACAAGAAGAAAACTAAAAATAAGAAGATAAATCTGTAGGGATAGTATTAAGAAACAAAAGCAACTTGTAATGCCAAGGAGTAGAACGTGAAATCGCTTATGCTGCAAATCTCAGTATTTTAAGTATACCAATATTTTACAACATATTTTACTTTCTCTTCACTCCTATTCTCTATATTCTATACTTATTTTTAGAAATCTGATCTTGAGCCAATCTGCAGATTGTTAGATATGAAATTCTACTGCAATCTTAAATAAAATTCAAAAGAAGAACATTGGTGCTAAATATTTCCTATAATAAAGAAGATGTTTTATTTTAGTTTCAAATGAATGGGTGGCATTAGTTTATTATTACAATGATATATTATATTTTGTATTTCACATTGGTCTTTGTGGTAGATGTGAAATATGATGCAGAATAACTCAATACAGCATGAAAATCTTAAGTATTTTCAAGTTCTATCATTAAAATTACATTCCACTGTTGTTTAAAATAGCTGGAAATTATAAACCCTTGAAATAAATATAATTTACCATTCAGGTTTGAAGATTTTCGCTAGTACAAACAGCTGATCAGACTTGTTCTTACTACTTTCCTCCCAGCAAATCACAATTTTAGGCCTGCACACGATTTCTGCAAAACTGTCAAAGTCCAAATTCTTTTGTTTAAATTTTTGTGAATAAACTCATTGTTAAAAGGATAAATAGAGTGCTCAATGAGATGCAATATACAGTTTGTTGAAAAGCATTTCAGATGTTTCATGCCAAGTGTTAAATGCTCACATTTATAATGATACAATGTCAGTGTGTATATAAACTCTTAAACATTGTAAAACAATCCCTGTAAAAGTTACTGCACAGTGTCTTTCCTGGGATGTCATGCTGGGAAGTACAGATACAGAACATATCCTGCTTTCTAATGACCCTTGCTCTCTGGATATTCCTACTCGATGCCCTAAAGCTCTCTTTTTACATTTTTACATCTGTTTTTGTTTTATAAAAAAAAATTCAGAACAACCATAGACATACCTCACATCTTTCCATCTATGTTTAAAACACTTAAATTTCTGGAGGCTAAGAATGCTTATAGTTAATGTGTTCTACTAACTAAAATGTTAACAGGAAAACCAACACCTATAAAATTAGGTTGTTTTCCTTTCAAAAGTATTTTAGAGATCTCAACATGAAAAAGTGACAACATCGCATTCAAGAGATGCAAAAGCAAAATCTTGTGGGTATAAAAGTTACTAAAATTCACATTCAGTGACATATAAAGGTCCATTAAAATGACATATATGTAATCTTGCATGTTGCATAGGCAGAAGCTGCACCCAGGTATTATTTTCTATGCCTGAATTCCTTAAAGCCTAAAGACATTAAACTCAAGGTTTGAAGGGACTGCATCAACCACCAGATCCAGTCTCCTGAAACTGTGGGAAACGATGCAATAGGGACTGTCCGCCAAAACATCTGCTTTATTATCTTCAATACAATAAAGGCATGAGACACCTCTAAAATATTGCACATTTAAGACTACTATACGAAAGACCACATACTTTGACATATCGAAAAAAGAGCAAGAGATAAGAAGGTTGCCAGTAATGCGTTGAATTGCTGAAGCACAGAGAATTCATCACCCAGAATTGAATGCGATCACTTTCCTAACAACCTCCACCCATCTGCCCTGAGGAAAATTGTTTCCAATATCCTGACATGAAATATCTGGTAATTACATTGGCTTGTAAATATGGGAACAAATAACACTAACCAGCAACTTGGAAGGCTGGAAAGCAGCTCCTTGTATGGAGAAGCTGAACAATAATAGTAATCTCTAATTCTGAGCACTAAGCATTTGTGGTTTGATGTAATCATTGCTAGAATACGTAGATTTCTTTTTGGGATTGGGATTTATTGCTTATGTTGTACATATTAAATAGATATTTAGATTCAAACAATTAATTATGATTTAAAGACCAATAAACTCAAGTCAAGGATCAGGGGAGAAAAGGGAATCACAA
Organism: Phaenicophaeus curvirostris; assembly: GCF_032191515.1. Lineage (NCBI taxonomy): Eukaryota > Metazoa > Chordata > Aves > Cuculiformes > Cuculidae > Phaenicophaeus > Phaenicophaeus curvirostris. The sequence continues at coordinate 162,320,145 of NC_091392.1, forward strand.
ATGCCATTGAAATCCTTCAAGGCTGAATTGCTAACATGACACTCCAGTTACAACTGTTAGAACACACCCTTCAAAATTTCAAGCAGGGATATTTGCAGTCAGCTTCTCAGCTGACTCTTCATTTATCATTTGTTTGAATGGATTTCTGGAATATCGTTTAAGTGTTGGCTTGTGAAATCATCCTTTTAAATTCAAAGACATATATCTAGATTATTATACTTTAGCAACCATACTGTGATCAAAGGAAACATTAGAACAAAACAGTGATGGAATCTGATAACCAAATCAGAAAGAAGACTCCATTCCCCAAGACATGGTTTTCTGTGATCAAAGAAAATTTCCACTCTAAGAATCTGTCTGCCTTAATTATGCAGCCAGGAAATAAATCATGAACTAAAGGGGCAGACGTAACCAATCTATTGCTGAATAAATATTCATTTGCAAGGAGAGAGTGAAAGACAACGAGAGAGGGAAATATTTCCACTACTTTCATTTAAGAAATCACACAAACATATATAGCCCACTTGAATGGTTATAATTGGTACTTCACTGAATACATAAGAAATAAACAAGTCATCATGTTGTTATGGATGTGGCACAAATCACCTAAGGGACCATTCCACTCTAATGATCATGACCACCTTTGACGTTCACAAAGGAACAACATCCAGAGCCATCTACACATCTGCACAACTTCCTTTTTTCCACATTGACATTTTTTTTTCTAAATACACATAACTTTCAGAATGAACTGTGACACCAGGATTTTTAAAGCAAAACCACAAGATTATGCTTCCTTTAGCCAGCATTTATGTCTTAAATGTATAGTTTGAGTTAAATAATAACTCTGCTGATTGGAAAAGACAGACTTTTTTCCTGCCTCATAATTATAAAACTGTTAAACAGCACACGTGAATAATTAGATCTATTTGTAGTAATTTTGCACCCACAATCAGTTTTATGGTGCAATCATTGATCTGTTAGCAGAAATTGCTTCAGTCAGGTGTCAAGCTGAAATGTGTTCTAAAAGCAAAAGCCTGCCAAGCACTATATTAGCCATTACAGATTAGGTCTAGTCAGAAATAATGTGAAATTGTGTTGGGAAAATTCAGTTTTAAACAATCCAAACAGTATTTCCAGCAAAATTCTATCATGCATTTTGGAGAACTGTCTAAACCTAGGGAATCAGTACTTCGGGCTTTCCTTCTTCCAGCGTGTTCATTCAATATGTCTGCTGGTAGTACTCAAATCCTGGAATTCCTCATCTGCTAATCTCCTTCGGATCCATCTGGAGCTATTGGTACTCAGGGTGAGCTTGTCCTCAAGCCACAAAAAACAGTCCTGGATCTGCAGTCCTCTAGATAGACCTCTAGACAGACCTCTAGACTAAACTAAATTTAAAATGTCCTGACATTTCTGAACTCCATTCTAGTCAGTGCTACTCCTGATTTATTGTTAGAACATATTAAAGTTATTTCTATCAAAATACAGTTTAATAAAATAATTAAAAATCATAGGCAGGACAAACTACAATAATAAGTTTTATCACAGACTACTTGCAACCAGGGAGATAAAGGTGAGGAATTTTGTCTTGAGTGATGAGAAGGGAAAATGTCTGGTTCATCTTTCAAGACAGATGAGCACATCAGCAACATGCTTCTAGATACCTCTTGAGAGATTTGGTACTTCGCATACATAGGCGAAGTAAAGCTACATCTGCAACTGCTTGCATCATAGTTTCATTTAGTTTGCTAGGAAACATCCAATACTTCCACTGACCAAGCTTGTAGATTGTATCAGGTAAACCAGAGAACTGTGTAGCACGACACTTCTTAATAAATGGTCATGGTGGTTCTCATTGTTAATGATTGTGGAGTGTTCACCTAATACAAGTATTTGCAAATGCTGGTTTCTAAGGACATATACATTACCTAATATGGAAAGTCACCACTAGTTAAAAACATAAAATCAGCAGAACTAATGTAGCAGCAAGAAAAACTAAAGCCTCATTTATTTCAGGATAAAGTTGGTGCATAACTGCATAAGAACAGGGGAGCAGAAGTGACTGGAATGTCGTTATTAAAATTCATGCTTCTTTGATAAAACTAATGCAAACAAAAATCACTCTGCTCATGGATTTTATTCCTCATTTCTTTATATATTTTGTGCAGGGATGACAGCACCAGCCTTCCCCTCACTTGTTTTAGGAACAGACAAAATTATTCTGTGCATGGTGACTGTTAGCTTGTTTTAAGTAAAATCACAATGTGACAAAATACAGTAAAAAAGCAACAGAAAATTGCCAGGCATTTTCTCTTTAAAATACTAGCTTTAAATGAGCTTTATAGAAGTTGGGTTTTGGGGTTTTTTTAAATGTCAGATAAGAATCAAACTGTCTAAAGTAGCAAGGGACCTTAACTACCCTGACTGTCCTTATTTAAATGATAAAAGGCTTATGCTGGCTTTATTGCCTATACTACAAGAAGAGAAATGGCAAAGCAAACATTTACCCATAACTGAAAGTTACCCAGGCAGCAGAGTCCTTTTGTAAAGGCATATGGCAACAATGTGGACCAGACTAGAACAGTTTCAGGTAACTCTTTAAAATTATTTGGCAAAAAATAAACAACTATAGGGTAAAAAATAATGCCTTGTAAATATGCAAATTTGTTCTAACAAACTGTTACAGATACTGTTATCTCTGATACTAAGAAATCACTTTTATAGACTAGCTATCAGTTACAACAATTAGAATAGCTGCATTACTTTCAGAGGTAAAAGATCAAAAGAGATCCTACCAGGGGCCACAGAGTAACAGTGTCACTGTAGTAGTGATATAAATCTTAAATAACCAGCATTGCCTGAAATCTCTTGTTACAACAGCAGCATTCATCTTTTGAGAACCAACTTTTAAGTTCAATCATTTTTGCAACATATTTGCTGGCTGACAAGGACAACCCTTAAATTCAAGATTTTCAAAGTTTTCAGTTCACCATATATAGAGAAAGAGGCATATTATTCTGATCTTTTTGGAGAGCACTAGTGGAATGAATAAGTGGAAAAGAAAAGGCAGAGCTCTATACTGAAGAAATGCTATTACTCAAAGTCTAAAATCACCAAAACCCACAAATAATAAATCTTAATTATATTTCATTTTAGTAGTGATACTTCTGTATTACTTTAATGACATAAAAGATTCTATTTTTATTTTTTCCCTTGATAGACAATTATGTGAAATTAGAAAAACTGAGAACTTTGTTTGATTTCCTATGTATCTGTAGTCATCTGGGACTGGGGAAGATTTTCCAAATATTGATGTTACTTAGTTTTACTTAAACCTCTTTAGTTTGCCTAGGGTTTTCCCGGCTTTGCTCAATAGGCTTATACAAGTTAAAACTTGTTTTTCTAGGTATGCCTGCTCTGTGGGTCCTCAGGTATCACCTGTATTTCTGGACCTTGGCATTAAATAAACTTTATTAAATGAAGCAGACTATACAGTTCATACCTAGAGTCCAGCTCTGCAATTTTAAATTAAAAACAGCTCTGATTGAATGAACTAAACTAAAATAAGTCAACATTGTGCACACAGATTTCCAGTATCAATATTTCAGTATCAACACTATGGAGATGTGGAACACACTAGAAAATTGGTAACAATTAATTTCCATTAATTCTTATCAGAAAAGTTACTAAAATAAAATTAAGTACATAAATATCTAAGTTATTTTCTTGATCTTGAACTAGTATATATTAATGTCTAGACTGTGCGAGTCTAGATATCTAGATATCTGCGATATCAAAAAATGATATTATTTGAAACATTAAGGTATTTTATTTTTCTAACTGAAACTTTAGCTGCTCTTGTGTAGATATGTCAACTAAGAGAAACATGTATTATTTGTCTAACCAAGGTTTGGAGTGAAGAAAATAATCCTAATAACATTTCATGCTTTGAAGAAAAATAACATAAAACATAACAGACCTTCCCCGAAAGTCAAATTGATCAAATGATATTTTATCCCAGTCCCTATTCACTTTCCCAATGCTTTCTGGACTGCCTTTCCACTGTGGGAAAGGAACCATCATTTATCATAGCCCACTCCTTGCTTGCAGGGCCCTCTTAACCTCACTGTCAGGCTCTGCTATCTCTACTTGGGTAAGCGTGAAGGACAGCTTTCCTGTCACCAAAAGATGAAAAAATAACATCTCGTTTATTAGTCTCCTTTTTCCTAGTTTTTCTTACCAAAAATAGTCAAAGATGCACAACTGTTTTATGCCCATAGTTAATTCAATCATGTTCTTTGAAAAGTTGTCAGGTATTTGGAAACTGCTAACACGGATTTGTTTCTTATCTCTTCAGTAAGTTGTTCGTGTTGCTAAAAATCTGAGGTGAGTATTTGAAGGGAAAAAAAAAAATCCAAAGCTTAGATTTACACTGTAGAGACTTAATCTGTCCAGAAAAACATAAAGATTTCTGCCAGATCCAGAAAAACATAAAGATCCAGCTCAATATATATCCAGATACATCCTATTCACTTAAATCTTCTCACCGAAGGCACATCAACAAGCATCTTCATGGATTACAACATAACTGAAGGATCAGAATTTCCTCTGGGCTCTTTGCTTCCGGAGCTGTTTCTCAGTATTTTCCAACAGTATTTTTTGTATCCATTTGCAAATCTGGTCTGTGCTTCCTGAAAATTTGAAGCTACCAGTGCGGCAGTGCACATGGCTGGCTCCTCATAATCCCTCACATTATGAATTCTCCCCGTTTCCCATGAGCTGCAGCTGGCTGTGGGCTCCCAGGAAGATGGACAGCCTGCAGCCAAATATGCCACAGGGCCTATTTTCTAAGCATGATCCCAGCACAACTTTGATGCCCACAAATACCTTAAAAAGAAGAAAACCAGAGATTATAAACATTCATCACATGACCCTGTATTATGTGGTTCACTTAAATATGTGCTTACCTTCCTATTCAGTTTATGATACGTGCAGCCATGCAAGAGAAATATAAGCGGACCAGAAGTTAAGTGCATTGAGGGATTTTTGATTAAGTGAAACAAAATTTGATTATCAGCAGAACAGACAAAAGTCCTTCTCACTGAAAACTATTTTCTGGACCAGTTTCTACTTTCTACCCCTGGCTGCTCTATTGTTTCACTTAGTAACAAAATACATCTCAAATAGGTATGTATCACAAAATAGTCTTTACATCTTTTAATAACAGACGTATGCTTTTGCTCATAGTATCCAGGCAGTATTAATGAATCAGAAAGTGCCTGTGGAAACTTAGCTCAAATATTACCATTTTAAGTAAATATGAGTTAATGGGAATTGAACTAGAATAAAAATACTGCTGAAATTTAACTGTAATAGTCATTTTCATGCTAATACAGTATAAGAAAAGGCATCTAACAGCTTCAAAGTTTGAGGAGCTGCAAAGGTGAGGGAATCACAGAGAAAGATAAGAAGACAGTTTACAACAGAATCCCCTGTTCCTTAAGCAGAAAATTTGTATAACACATGTGAGAAGGTTCTATGAATATCCTTGGACAAGACAGAAAGGACTGGAGCAGAGAAGTGCATGTCTTATTGTTGTTTCATACCTAACAAGCTGTTTGCTGCTTTCTCAAATATATATTCCTTGTCAAGCTGTGGAGGTGTTGATAAAAGTGTTCACTATGTCCTTTTCCTATCCTCTTTCATAAAACATTGATGAAAACAGAAAAGGAAATGCACGGGGAAAAAGGTGCACACAAAACATCGACTTAAGCTGTGGCATTGTTACAGCAAAAGCCTCACTTTTCCATTAAAAAGTGTTGAAAGGGCCTTTTTTTTTTTAAAACATCACTTGACAGAACTACTAGAGCAACAGTCATTAAGCCATCACCGGCCACCAGATGTTTTTTTAAAAATATATGTGTTTTTAAGACACAACACAAAAAAGGAAATTAAGAAAATCCATATGGGACCACAAATGGCTCTCTCCTCAGTAGATAGATATTCTAGTAACTGAAATTTAGTAAAAGCTTGGTACAACAATGTGGCAATGATTTTAGTTAGAGATGATCTGGGCGTATACGTAAAAAAATCCAGACCATGAAGTTGAAGACTTATCTAAGAAGGACTCAAATCCACCCTTCCAACAGTAAAACTGAAAGCATGATACTATAGTGAATTGAATGTGTTTGATGTTGATTTATTGTCTCTTCCACAAATAGCCCTTGCAATGTCTGCAACAAAAAACACGTGGTGTTTGACAAAATCTTCATGTTTCTACTGGGTAGATACACAACACACAGTAAAAGTACAATCTACACAGCAGAAACAGGATCTCCTACACTTCTTTCTTTTTTTCTTCATGGTTAAATGTCTTAGGAGAGTCTATTCTTATAAAGCCTACCAACAGAACTATATGGAAGGTCTAGTTTATACTCAATGAAAGTCCATGGTTTAATAAAATAATTTTCCCGAGTAGATTTTCAGTAAATGCTGAAGTTTCTCGATGCCCCTAGTAAATACACATCAAATTCAGTATGAAGTATGAAAGCCACAGCACAAGGACACATGAAATGGAGCAATGAGAAGAGGAAGAAGCACTGGAATCTGCTTCAAATCTTTCTGCTGAGAAGCAAGCTGCAACTTAGCTTATATAGCAGGGAAGGGACAAGATAGAGGCATACTCGCAGGAATATACAGATGATACTGTTGACATTCTGTAACTCTTTGATGATTTTTCCAATTCCTTCACTCTTTGCTTTGCCTGAGTAAAGGTTATTTAACCCTTCTTTCAAAGCCTGCCTCATATGAAGAAAGATACCTCTTGAAGCCTTTTCACGCCTGCCATGCGATTACCTCTTATACACATTCTGGAATTCTTGAGAGTTAAGAAATATGCTTTCCAAGAGGTGATTTGAGGTAAGACAATACAGGATACCATGCAACAGCCAGAAGAAATCTCTTCTCTAGCCAGTTCTTCTCTGATAACAAAGAGCTTACAGCTTTGAGACTACTCTTTTAAAAAAAAGGAAAACTAGCACATATTCCTCTATGACTGAACTTCACAAATAGAAATATAAAAATAAATAGAAAATACAACTTATTTAACATTTTGCTGTGTATTCATGGGATGCAATATTCTCTCCTAAAGAAATCTGGTTTCTTGTGTTACCTCTTTTGTGATTTTCTGAGCTGCTTGACACTGAAAAAATAACTCAATGTATTCCTTACTCTGTATAACTGGGATCCCATTGAACTCTCATTTTATATTGTGACAAATTCAGGGAGAAACTGTCTTGATTTTTACATGAAGCTTTAAAAGTAATCAAAATTTCTTTTTTAATGCATAGTATAATTTCTAAGACTATAACAAGTTGCTGAAAGTAGGAGAGATTGCTCTGGAAAGGTCTTAGGAGAACATTCTTTTTGGGCCTTTGGCTACTGATCTGTGAATCAGTGTGACCATCAGGTATTGATAAATGTGTCACCAGTGACAGCACTGAGCAAAGGGAACGAACACAAGCAGACATATCTTGAGCTATTTGGAAAGTAGGTTTTGAAACTGAATTAGATGTGACTTCACAGACTGTAGACTCATAGAGCTTGACTCCAGCAGTGGAGATATTTTCCCTGTGAATGTCTGTTTCTCTTGAGTGGTGCACATTTGGCACTACTGAAATGGCATTCTGTTTCGATAATAATCTAATAAATCACATTTCTCAGGAGGATAAAAATTGTTCTGCATTTCTACACTAGGCAACTGGCAGCACCAAGTGGCTCATAAAGAGACCATGGAATTAATATTCTGTAACTGTGCAAGAAAATGATGCTGCATAGGGTTGTATTCACCAGTCACACATATATGCCAAGGTAAAGCAATACATGTTGCAGTTTTGATACAGATTAAACATTTTAACAAGCTGAAAATTATCAGCTTAACCAAAGGTTAGTTCAGGGTACTGATAGAACTGATTTGATTCTAGTCCAGTCTAATTTCAATGCTGGCAAGGAAACCTGAGGCTCTAAATGACAAACTGGTCACTGCCAAGATATTTTGGACCTCCTTTTTACAATATGAAATTGTTTGTTTCTGTGTTTCTTCCTGCCCCCATACAATGTTTATACTATTACCCATGTAAGCAAGTGCAGTCTCTGTCCAAAACACAGACATTTGGAGGAAAGTCTATGTTTTCACAACATTTTATGAAAGCAGTCTTACTGTGAATTATGAATGAACAATAACTACACTGGTAGCCACCCAAAAGAATATCCCTGATTTCCATTCTCTCAGTGGTCAGTCAACTGTCTCTGTCTTTTACCATTCCTCTTGGACTGACTGTTCATAATAGCTAAGTTCATCACTCTGCCCTATATCACTCTGCCCTATATCACTCAAAGGACTTCTTGATAAGAAACTTAGCTTCTGTTATTTCACTATGCATCTTATGATGTGATAGGCTGACAAAGGGATTCATACCCAAGGTCAGTGATTCTGGCAAGCCGCAAAGCTGCCACTGTACAGGCAACCCAGCATTTAGTAGTAGAGAATGTAATGTTGCTATGGTCAAAATCCATTTATAATATGTGAAGCAGCCTTTCAAATTGATCAGAGGCACTGAGCTGTAAAGGAATTGCATCCCAAGGAATCTCCTTGCACTTCCATTTTAATGTGCGGCATCATTACAGATCTCACGTCACATAAAATCTGACTTCTGTGAGAATGAATGAGGGCATTGAATACTTTTAACTTTCACTTGCATGACTGCAATTATAAATCATATTCAGAATTGCCTGGAAGTCACAAAGCTAAAGCAGAAAACAAAACAAACCCATTTAAATTACTTTGGTTTTGTCCTGGCTCTATATTATGCTTAAAGGAAAACCTGTATGCAGGACTGATGCTCAAAGCCCGCAAACAGTTACCGACATTACAGCCTTTATGCTCATGAGCGGCCTGAATTCAACAAGCAAAGAAATCCAGTTGGACAACACCCATTCATACATGTTGGGAGGTTCATAGCATTAGATTACCTTCAGGTGCTTAGTGCAAGTACTGTATTTTCATTCCGATATCTATTTAGAAATTTTAAACTATGAAGACCATGTAGAATTTAAAATTTTCACCCATGAGATAATGCTGTATTTCATCCTCTAGAACATTTTTATACATCAATGAAGGTGAAACTTCCAAGACACTAGTGAAAAGTTTATCAGCTCTGCAAGGATCTGACAGGCTTCTCAATAGTCCATGAAAGCCTCTACCAATGCTCTTGAAAACAGTGGATGGAAAGACTTTAAAATTTCTGCAACAAACATATAAACAGCCGCTGGCAAAAGAAGAGCTAGTTAAAAACTCACTACAGCAAAAATACTGATTCTGTATTTCAAGTATCAACATCACATTCCCTGATGGCACAGCTAGATGACTTCTACTAATTCCCGTATCTCCTACTAAGTACAGCAAGACTGTTGTTCCATCTGTTGGCAGCGGAAGGGAGGGAGATAGGGGGGAAGTCACTTATGCCAGTTCACGAAGAAGAAATAATAGCCATCTTACAGCAGCAACAGCAGCATAGCAACAATATGCCAATATGCAAAAAGCAGAGCTAGACCCCACGTTTCAGAGGTTTCTCAGGTGTGCTAAAGACATATGATGAACCTCGTATCTGCAAGAGTCAGTCCTGATCTTACAGTCATTGCTGGCATTATTGAAATTACAAATGCTAAATTCACAAATGTTGGCAAGGCCTAAGTCCCCGCTAATTCCAAGTCTTTTGGACTGTGGGGAGAAAAAAGGTACGTAACCTCCAGAGGGGTCTTCGTGTCTAAAGAAAACATTTCATGGGGATAGCAAGAATGAAGTCCTTATTAAAAATGTGGTAAAACACTTGCTTCGGAGTATGGGCAACAAATCACTAGTATGGCAGAAAGTTCTGGCAAGCAGTGTTAGTTGACTAAATATCTGCTTGTTTTATTCAGGATCTGTGGTCTGTGCTAGACATTGTCCAGCAATGTGCAGGAGCTCTTGTGGCAAACACAGTTGTTCCTGCTATACTGTCTCCTACGTGGTGCAAGAACCCATATAATGTCCTGGTCCTTGTGTGTATTATAGAGGGAGTCAGCAAACAAGCTTCACCCCAGTCATCATTTGTTTCCTTCTATGCACTGTGAAGGAAACCATCCTCTTCCATCCATCAGGGAAGATAGTATAGATACACAAAGATTTTGTATGAATGAGAAAATCTTCTTGTGTTCTGTTTTAGAGCACAAAACATGATCCAAGTGTTCTTGTTTCATGGAAACACTTCCATATGCTTTTACACAACTCTCTGCACCCCCCTCCCCACCCCTCCACCCCTGGACATTTGAATTAATTTGCATTTACATTTTTTAAATTAGAAATATTCTATATGAGATTTTAAGGAGTAAAAGCACATACCATGTCCTTAAATCCACCTGCTATCACACTGCATGCCACATTAACTTAATTAAACATCCTATATGGCATTCCATATTATTTCACTAGTTTTTGTTTGGGCTCATTCAGACAGTTCAGAGGAGGTAAACCAGGGAGACGGTGGTGAAACAAGTTGCAGATCATGATCCCTTATGCAGTATAAGTGATTAAATTATTTTAGTGAGTGCGATTCCTGGGCGGAAGGCACACAGAATGCATGTTAAAGTCACTGTATTGATTTGCAGAAGTGTGACATAAAGAAACCAATTAAACAAAGCAACTTCCCAAAGGAGAAAAATCTCCTCAGCCACAGGAACAGGAATTCTTTCCCCAAACTTCAAAAATCACAGGACATTTCTTTAAAGGTGCAGCAAATTGGGAATAGCTAAACTGATTCTTGATCAAATAAAATATTACAATTAGAACAATTTTCCTTTGGAAAAAAATAATTAAAATTATTTTAATTTCCATCAAAAATGTAACAGGATTTCATATTTCCATCATAAATCCCATCAACTATAAATGCTATAGAATTTGCTGCCTGAATTTCACAATGAAGTTAGGACTTGAACAAAGCAAAAAATATTTAGCTTTTTAGGAAAAAAGGACAGCGTCCCTTGAAGAGTAATTGAACTTGGAGAGCGTATGAATAGCTAGAGACATGCTCTGCTGTCAAATTAAAATATCATTCCTTTTTAATCACAAACCAAAATGCTCTCAAGATCACTTAGATTAGCATCAGAAAAAAAAGAGCATGACAGGTCAACTTTCTGCTGATTTTGAAGAAAGGTGAAAAGAAAACTGCGACTTGTTTTCACTGCAGCACATGCCAACGCCTGTCCCAGAACAGTGTGTTTGAGTAATATCTTGCTGATTGCTGTAGAATTTGAATATTCAAATACTTACCAAGTTTAAGGAAGCTCAGAAACTCAATTAATGGTTATCTACATACAAGCATGCATTACATGCACTGTAGCTCTTTTGAGTTTTTGGTGCACTTAAAGCCAGTCTCAGCCAAGCTGGTGCCAAAATAGCCCTCAATGTATCTCCACTAAGAAATCACATCTTCTGCTGGGACTGCCTAATGCAATTAAACTGTAACAACTCTTTTTCTTTTATGCATTCTTTTATGTTTATGCTCAGTCCAGCTCACCAGATCTCTGAACTTTCAACTGTTTTTAAACACAAAATGTGTCAGAAATGTGTGGTGATGCATTGTTGTTCTGGGCTCAGCACACCTTAGAGCAGCCACACCTGTAATATACCACAGCCTACATAGTGATGCTGGAGTGTTCATTTCTACTGACAGTAATAGAAATTTTCTTAGCACTGCCCATTAGGCCAAGATTTTACCTGTAATTTCTTAATTGAACACATTTGCCTTTGACTCAAGGTTCTCTAAGCTCATGTATCGATCTGCATGTGTTAATGCTTTCAGTTTTCTTGACTGCCATGTGGTATCTTTGCATACCTATACTTGATTTATTATGTGGGAAAGTCCTTCCTAAATCGAACAACAGCTAGGAGGAAGAGGCTGGCTCTAGCTTACAAGTATTTAAATGTTATTTTTAAGGTGTCTTTAACTCTGAAAAAAACCCCAGATTTAAGTTTCCTGGAAAACAACAATAACAACAGTCTTTCTGAAACAATGTGAATAAAATCTAGTTGTGTTATTAGAGTAATACATAATAACACTCTGCTGGATTATCTGAAGAACAGACTCTCAAAATATGAGAACCTGTCTCTATGAAACAATTGCAGTATTTTCCCAAATTACCTCTTTTTCAGTACTACAGAATGGTTAGAATATTTCCAAAATATTTTATAATTTCCACTAAAAAAAGGAGAAATGTAACTTTGCCACAAAATGTAAAACAAAAGAAAGCTTCACAGGTTGAAATGTGCTTTTTTCTGGTTTTCAACAACATATTCACTTTGAAATTATGAAGTGAAGAAGAAACAATACATATCTCCTTTCCACTCTAGCATCCTTTGTTCAAAGAAGTTTTGAATGCAATGATGAAGAATGTATACTTGATCACTCATAAAAGATGTGTGATGCATAATACCTCAAAATTACCATTACTGTTTTTCCCACAACTGAGATTATAATATCCAAAGGTTCTAATTGCCTGCATTCACTTGTTAAAAATCAGCAGGAAAAAAAAAGGAAAAAAAAGCCAATAATTCTACAGTAAATGCAAATTTTCTTATCCACCTTTTAATTCAGGCAGAACTACTACAAAACACAAAAGTCAGGTTAAAAGCTACACTAATCAAGGTTACTGGTTACTTAGTCATTTTTATTGCGTGTTTCACTAAAATTCCTATTCTGTTCTGATTCCTTTTTATTGTTATTGTTTTGTAAAGTAACTTCCATTTTATTCTACCTAATGAAAAGGGTCAAAGTTGAAGGTAGATTCTTGGAGATATGATAAGGCAAATAATGCATTCCAGTTGTAAAAGACTTCACGTCGTGTATCATCATTATTTGCATATCAATTGTTGCATAAGTGAGTATAAACCTATTTCAGTGAATAACAGACTTGCATATGATCATGGTTTCCATAAAAACAGGCATGAAAATGTTTTCTTTAGGTTTGCCTTTGGCTGTTGTACAGCTGTTACTTACAAATGTAATTCATTACTGTCCTGTTTCTCTTGGAAGATAACATTAAGTAAGACTGCTCTTTAAAAAACAACCCAAATCTATCTATTTTCAAAAATGTATTGATAAAATTTGCATATTTATGTTTGGTAGAAAAGGAATTCTACTTCACTAATTTTAAAGCTATTGTCTTTCTTCTTTTAAGAAGAAAGATTCAGGATTCTCAGATCCTTGGAAAAAAGTGAAAAAAACACACAATATTTTTATTCACTGGAACAATAACTATAAGTCCAGTAACATCACAGTGCTTATCTTTTTACTGTTGTAGTCATGAAAAGATTAAGCACTGACAAACTACTGTTTTATCTCAATATTTCTGTGCTTTCTCTTATTCTGAGAATCCATGATGTTAGGCCATCTTTGGTTTTGAGTTAAATCTCTGCTCTGGTAGCGTTTCCTGTTATCCATGGCTTAATATAATACAAATCAATATAGATAAGGGTTCAAAAGTAACTACTTTCAGCTATTAATGCAAAATCTGTTAGAAGATGTGAAGTATATAAATGCGGGCAAATTTGTAGCTTAGAACTTTTCTCTACAGTAGATCTAGAAAACATTTGCACATTTGATTCCCAGTGAGCAAAAGTCAACTCCATCAGCAGCATTGCTGCAATGCTACATAGAAATCTGCAGAATGAGAATTCAGTCTTTCTGGTGCTGAAATTATAGTGGTCTTCCCACTGTTGAGGTCAAAGGTATAACAAATTCCTGCAGACATCCTAAAAAAAGCAGTTCGGCTGCTACCGTCTAAACCACAACACTTTGACATGTAGTTTTCAAAAGCAAAAAGATGATCAACAATGTAAAATATGTGAAATTACCATAAATCCTTAAGAAATTAATACCAATCAAGAAAGGAGACAGAAAAATGTAGCAAAATTAAAAAATGTAGACAGGAATTTAAACTAGTGGTCTTTTAGTAGGAACCCAGTAGGTTTTGCAGCAGAGAAAGTTGCCTTTGAAATGCATGAGTCTTGTGCAGCTGTGCCCTTACTCAGGTAATACTTCATATGCTAAAAGGAGAGTTTCTTTCCATGTTTTTTTTGGAAGTGCTTAATACTAGCATTGTAAGTGCTTAACACTGGCATTGCAGAGAGTAGGATCCTCAGGGAAATGACTATTAATCAGCTTTTGTAACACCACTGTTTTCTCATGTTTTTCACATTTTTCCTTGAAGGCACCATTTGATTATAAGGATATTTCAGATTTATTTCACAAGACAGGAGACCTGATGGTTATTTTTCTAATTCAGCATGGAAACATACAGAAAAAGACATGTGACTGAACACAAAGAGCAGGTATTTAAGTCACAGGTGCTCAAATGTGACTTAAATTACTGATATATGCAGGGGTGATTTTTCTATGCATAAGAAAGCATCATAAATTCATACAAACAAAACTCTGAATTTTTAGTATAGATATCCTGGATTTGGCTGAAAAACAAATATTCAAAAAAGTGTGACTCACCAATTGAAAAACTAAAAACAAAGATTAGATTCAGAAATCTCAGTAACTGTGGGTGTGACATTGTAAAAATGTTTCCTGAAAATGATTCTCACGTGAACAAAGATTTCATTCGAAATTTCCCAGGAGATTCAGCCACTGGAAAAATAATTTGTTTCCTTTTCACTGACTTGCAGTCTGAGGTCACTTTTCTTTTTATTTTTAAAGAAACTAATTCATCATATTCTTTTCCCATTTTGCCAAAAGGGAAAAGGATTTATGGCAAAGTCCTCGACTAAGCAGAAACAAGAGAGAATAATGCCTGGGTATTTCTAACAGCAGCCACAATAAAAGTTTTTCCGTTGGACTGTGTGAATAGTACCTGAATACTAAATTAGACTCTCACCTCGCATTCTTGCAGTGAAAATTAAACATGCATATACATTCATACACATACATGCATACCTTCATGATGAGATAAGCAAGCATACACTTCCTATTGCCTTTAATTTCTCATCCAAGGCACAGAAAGAGGGAAGTTTGATCAGCACGACAGAAAACATTCACAGACTTGTAAAAAACAACTGAGAAATCAGCTCTCATGGAGCTAGGAGAGTCAATCTAGCTAGTTTCCAGCTTCTACAGCTATTCGCTCCTTACAGTACAGATGCCAGCAGCCACCTCTAGGTGACAGATTTCCACCATGAGCATCACATTGTATCATATTCTAGATGATGGAGCATCTTAGCATTGAACAACAGGTAGTAAATCAACTTTATTAACAGTGCCCACAGAAGTCACCAGTTCCTTTTCAATCCTTCCTCCTCCTTTTCAAAAGGACATTTCATGAACAGGGCTTGAGTAATGGTGTGGCCGCTGGCACAATTTATTAAGTGAAGATCATATCTTAGAGGGTGAGCAGTTTGTATAATAACAGCTTCAGCTGAGCTATTTGGGAAGAAATGTTCACAGCCAAAAAGGCTTCCATACTACTTAGTTACCATTTATTGTACATTAATCATCCAAACATACTACAGATTTAAACTGTTGTAGTGAGGTGGGTTTATCATGGAAGTGCTGTTTCATCACAACACTGTAGCACGTACATCACCCTTAAGCATGTGGTTACCCTGATTGAATCAGAGACAGCTTAGGCACAGAGCTGAGAAAGGAATTACATTCCCAGCTCCAGAGAGTTTATGACTATAAAAAATGTTCTCCTCCTACAACTCTGAGTGCTTTCAACACATAAAAACATAACCCAAAGTGATATTAGTATTCCATTAAATACAGGATTATTACAGGAGAGTCAGCTTATTTATTATGTGGGGGAAGAGAAGGGAAAGCAAGGGAAAATGAAAGGCTAAAGGAAATGGAAAAGGAAAAGAGGAAAAGGGAAAAGAGGAAATGGGGGAGCAGGGGAAAGGGAGAAAAAGTGGGAAAGAAAAAGAAAATGAAGAAGAAAAAAGATTCAGATTCATACCAGGGAAAAGAATGTGAAAAATAGAGAAGAAAGCCACAAAGCAGTCTCAGGAAAGCATGAATAGCAGAAAATTGTAGACATAAAAAGGCATTATGGAGAAGAAAAGGAAAAGCATAGTAATACCAAGAAACAGCATGAATCAAGACAGGATGATGATAAAATAGAATAAATGTAAGGGTTACATAGGGATGATGAGACTAGGCAAGGGGAATTTGTAAGATACCAGGAAGCCCAGAGAAAGTGGACACAGGAATGAGTTTCACTTACTACTGATTATGAAAATGTCATGAAAGAGGGTAGTATAGGGAGCATCAACGATTATAAGAACTTCATTTGCCAGACTTGCCTTTTTGGAGTGATTTGTGTAAGATGTTTCTCTTTTTTTTTTTTTTTGGACCAGTTAGTATATCCATAATATTGCTTTGGTCTTTGCTTTTTAGAAGGGTGTTGTGGCTGATTTAGAGACCATGTATCTCTATGAAATAAGTTTTCATTTGTTATAGTTCTCTCAGAAGTTCATTCTTTTCCTTTTAATACATTCTTTTTCCTACAACACAGAAGTGCTACCCTGGGACATATGCTCAGAGAACTCTTGCTCTTCTTAGACATGTAAGGTCATTACAAAGCGGCTTTAGCCTCAAGCATTATGAATGGCACCCCTGGAAGTATGGACCAACAGAGATGCACAGCCAATTGCTTAATTATGTCCAAATCCATGACCCTGGTTATATAGGCACGTTCATATCTGATGGGATGCTACCTCCGATCCAAAACCCATCTTGTTATATACTCTTAAATTTTCCCTGGAATTGAAGAATTGAAGATTCATAGTCCAGAGTGCCTGTGTAGCAAAATGATTTTCATGGTTGTGTTGAGAATTAAAACCCACTAGAGTAGTATTTTTTTAATGTTTACAGGATGACAATGACACTCTTGGGTGGCAAACCTCTTTAGCTCCACAGTGCACACCTTTATTTCTTCTACTGGTTCTTTTATGAGCGGCATTCCTAATCTATTGGCTAGGATACAGTATATAAAACTGAACTGTTGGACTGGATTACTCCTGCATGGGTTTCCTGACAGTGCAAATGACATACAGCTAATAATAATCAAACTAATTAGCACATGTGTAGCACTTTGTATCTTGGAATTGCCATACAAATGTCAACTAGTTGATTCTCACAACAGCCCTATGAGGAAAGGAAGTAATTATCCTGAGCCCCAGATGAGAGGTTAAAACAGAAAAAAGTAACCCACAGGTTGATTTTATGGTGCTTTATGTTTGGGATTTCTCTGTGATACTGCTTTTCAAGAGCCAAGCCTGCAAGATTGTTTTTTAGTCTGGCAGAGGAAAGGGGACAGCCTGACAAGGGTGGGCTCCACTGCCACCCTCAGGCTCTGCTGCCAGCTCTACCGGAGCACAGTCCACAGAGGTCACACAGCCAGGGATGCAGGCAGACAAGAGACCTTGTTACCTCCTCCCTAATTTTTTTTGCTTAATCCTCTTCTTCAATTCCATTATGTTCTATGCATTTTTTAGTTATAGGGAGGCATTTATGACTGCAGGGGCCTCGCTGCGTTTCAGTTATGTTCCAAGTGACACTTGAAAACTGCTTTGGATGGGTCCCCAGTGAAGGGTGGTCCCTAACACTCAGACTATGCCTCAGGGAGGAACAAGAGGCAAATCTTTCTTACTTAACCACAAGGACTGAGGGAGAGAAATAAGTAAAATTATTTCTGACATCAATTTATATAGATTTACCATTCATACACATAAGGAACAGACCTGTTATATGAGAAGAGCCCATGAAGTGAGTTATGTGAGAAAAGCCCTTTCAGTGCAAGCAGTTTACTGGATGACTGCAGAACTAAATTCTGCCTTCTTGCATGTGTGTAAAATAAGCACAGTTGTTCACATAACACACTATTCATGTCCCAGATTAATTTTGTGAACACATCATAGAGGAACAAAATGTGCAATGCAAATCGAGCAGCCCAGGTGTTCAGACTACAGGTTGTTGATTACAAAAATTAACCCCAAATGAAAATATATCTAGATTAAGGGTAGGTCAGGGTTGCTTATCATTTCAATAGACCTTTTGATTCATTAGCAATACTTTGTAATCCAACCTGTTATAGTTACTGCTCATGTAAAGGTTTCCACAACTGAAATTGGAGGACTGACCATTGTGCTGTTCACCGCCTTCAAGAACTTACAAGATCAAAAATGCAGAGCAAGAAGGAAAGGACTACAATGACAACAGAATGACGTGTCTAAAGTCACACAAAAAGTTAGAGGCAGGCTCCGTGTTATCTAAACCTGTGCTAACATGGCTTTGATACTTCAAACAGACCTTCAGTGACTGTATTTTTCCTTTCTGTAAAGCACAGAAGGTCTAAGACTTAGGTACTTCTTTTTTTGTCATTCTAATAAACTGGAAAATTGAGCGTGCTACAATTTTCTGCTCTTAGAAAACAATGAGAGTACATAAAGTAATCACAAGGGATAGAAGAGTAAGGCTTTTCTGTGCTTTGCTTTGCTTATGGATTTTTCTGAAGAAGCAGCCTCTCACGCAGTATTTTATCTCAGACTCCCAATAATACTTCTTATTCAGCTTAACTTTTAAATGCTGTCTCATAGAGAGAAGCAATCTATCTGACACGTAATATCCACACATAGACCTTTCTAAGAGGTCAAACAAGTTCAGGAACCAAGCCAGATTTTACTCTAGATGAGAATGAAACAATTAGGTAATTCACCCAATTAAGTATTAGATATTTGTGAAAGAAAATTGATTTTATAGTGTAGGTAAATCAAGAGAGGCACTTAATGGTAATTAATTATCTATCATCATTGCCAGGACTTCAATTGTCAACCACAATTATGTATAAATTCCTCTTATTAACACAGACTTAATCACCCAAATCCAACTTATAATGATGACAGGCCCACCAGATGGTACGATCCAGTAGAAGTGTCTCACAAGTAAACAAACAAACCAAAATAATCTCCCATAATATAAAAAAAACTGGGGTGGGAGTAGGATCAACCAACCCCTCAGATTTTCATTCTCGTGAAGTTTTTAGTCTCTACATTTATGAAGGATTTTGTGCTTTATATTCAGCTTCATTAATAATTAATAATTCTGATAACTGTTGAAAACTTTGGGCAAGGAACCATCTAATAGCCTGGAATGTACATTGTCCTGATCCTAAATCCCTCTTGCCATGAGGTGCTGCTTGTGGAAGCAATGCTGCCACAATAAATTTTCCAGGCATCTAGATGTTTCCAGAACCACCTACCAGATCTACTCCATAGCACTTCAGAGTGGCTCATTGTCTCTTTTTAATGAACTGGGATATAGTTCCAGAGTGAACAGACCAACTCCACCTCCTGACTCCGTATTTGCAGCTCCATAAATGCATCATTTTTGCACTGCCTGTAAAGTAAGACTGACTGTGCTTGGAAATGCACTACACTGGACTTTCTTGTTCCTATCTACTTTGACTTGGTTGGTAAAATACATGAAGTTGCATTTTGCACATAGATCAGTAATTTAACAGCCTTCTGCACAGAATTTCTCCACTAGCAAATCTACATATTAAAGAGGAAAAAAGTCTATAAGTGTGTTTATATCCTCATTAAAAAAAAAAAATCTATTTCAAAACACTGATTAAGATGAAGTAGATATTTCATAATGAAATGAGTCTATACAACTGTTAGGGGAAAGACATTTAAAATTCATACACAGTCTTTAATAAAAATGCCAAATTAACAGAAATAATCACATGCTGCCGTATCTAGCTTTCATAATGTTTAAATGGCATTTTTGCAATTGAGAAGGAGTGATGATATTTATTTGAATGTTTTAAATACAGAAAATACTTTAAAACTTCATAGCTGCTAGTGCTTAGTAACATGGGTTCCCTTTAGTAATTTACGTATTATCAATACACATCTCAATTTAGTATATGTCTCTAAATGGCGATTCTGCCATAGACTTCCATACATATAAGAATTGGGATAATTAGCTAATTATTACACGGTTTCAATAGTTATTTTCACAGTCAGTTTAGCTTTTAGGCCCAGTTCCCGCTGCATTTCTACACTTTAAACAATAGGTGGCAGCAGGAATGCCTAGAAGATAACTAAAAATTTAACACATTTTTTGATTGCAGACTATGTTCCAGGTGATCAGTAGCCCAACCTAACAGCCAGATGTAATTGATAATTACATAGCAGTAATTGGAGTATAACAGAGGTATACAAGAAAAAAAAAGTAAACCAAACAAAAAAATAACTAATGCTATGAAACTAAAAACCAAATGGAATAAGAAATGACAACTTGATCAGAGATTGTCACAATAGATTTAGAAGAACTGAATTCTAGCCGCAAAAGTACAATAACATACAAGTAGGAGCAAAGCAGAAATGCACAAATTAATGAGACACACATTTCTGCGACATAATTACTCTTCAGTTCAGAAAATAAGATCCCTGTAATGTGTGCTCAAGCTAGACACCAAAACTTAACGCACTTTAAATGAGCTTTCCAGAAAAAAATAGATTAATATATGAGCATTTGACACATATACAAATGTGCCAAATCTAAAGGCAAATGTGTATCTGAAACAACGGCTTAGAAAATGTGGAATACACTCAAAAGCTGGCAAACTGTACTTGTGGCGCAGGGAAGGGCACACAGACATCAGTAATATGACAGCCTGACCGACAAAGGCCTGCAAGGGTTTGTGCAAAATATGTAAAACAAGAGACAAGATGCAGCCATGCCAAAACACATTGCAAAAGAAAAAAGATAACGGATATTTCTGACAAAAACTGAAGCAGTAGCCAAAGGAATTTACTGCTAGATCCTAATGGGGATGTTACCATCAAGAACTACACCACAGGTTAATAAACATCTATCCAGACACACACACAAGTGCATGCACAACATATTTTTAACATATTCTTCCCTGTTCTCCTCGCTGTTGAGACAATTTTTTTATATGGAGACTCTCACCGAAGATACTTTCCTCAGGAAGGTAGTCAAAATTATTGTTTCCGATATTTAACTTAAAAGATTAAAAATAAATAAGAACTGTTGCAGTAACGTGAATGCAGTATGATATATGAATCTAAAGAAAGAATTCATTAAAAATGCTTTACAAAACAGCAGATGACATATCAAAGAAAGTTTACTAGAATGCAAAGCCTTCCAAACAAATGTAGAAATATTTTCCTAAAGACACACGGTTTTGTTTTGAAATAAGAAGGTGATGGAAGCTACAGACAAATATTTAGACACTTTTTTGAAACTCAAGTACTTGCACTAAAGCCACACATTTTTATTGATTTAAAGCTAAAATAAAAATGGTTTGCACCTAGATTTTGCTTAAATACTAAAATGCATGACTATGCACTTTGTGGAGGAAATATAGTGTCATCTATTAAGAGAATGGAAAGCTTGTTTTGTAAATGTTAGGAAGAAACATAAGGAACAGGATAATGTGAAAAACATCTCTTTTAATGTGCTTCTTAAGACTCAAAAATCATTCCAAAGTGAAGTAACAAAAACAAGTGAAAAATTTGCAAATATCCAAACCTTCATGATTCTGATAAACCTAAGTATCTAACTGAAAGACTACCACTACTTATGTGGGTTCAGTAAACAAAACTGTGAATGGTGGGGAGGAAAAAAACCCAGCCTTTTAAAACCATCTTATTAAGAAGAAAATTACAGACAGGTATTACTAACATCTATCACAGGCATCATATGAAGGTCTCCAGGATATCAAATCCGAAGAAATATTCATGCCAACATGTGAATATATTTTTTGCATTAAAGAAATCTAAAAAGAATTTCAGGAATAATAACTTTATCAGCTTTTCTACTTTTAATGTGGAAAATGCTTTGCTTAAATACTTTTTTGCTTAAAACATTGAAAAAATCAATGTCACCAATATTAATTCTGGAATTGAGGAAATGTACATCATAATTAAATAGGATTAAACAAGTTGCAGTAGCAAAACAATGTTGACATGTAGAAATTAGAATTTTCTTTTTTAAAATCAATGTGAAAAAGAGACAGCATATCTAACGATAACTTAAGAGAAGAAAACTGCGTAATGAAGTTTAAAACAACCCACCTTCAGCATTCAAAGACAGTAAACCACTAAACCCACTAAAAAGTTTGCAAACTCTGGCATGTTATGCCTGACTAGATTTGTTGAGAGAGTATATTAAATGAATGAAATTAAAAGTAAAAAATAAAAGAAAGGAAGCTTCTCAATCTCCTTCTACAGACTTCAGAGGAAGAAGAACCCAGAGCTCTGCTGTTCACTCAACCCTACAGCTGTGTAAATAATTAATTTTTCAGTTCACTAGTCACTCACTACAGTAGCAGTAACAGAAAAAAAAAAAAAGAAGGAAGTGAAAAAAATATTTCAAGTCAGATGGAAAACATTCTTTATGGGTATTTCTTTAGAAAAGAAAAAAAATATTTGAGAATCTTTAATCTGAATTTTGGCATCTTGATAGATGGAAGTCTTGCTTGAAAGTGAAAAATATTTTGTACAAAAAGCCAGAACAAGATACTTCAGTGTTTCTCCTTTTCCTCCTACAGAGGAAAAGATTGGTCTTAAATTATCTAATGAAAAAACTCTCTTTAGCCTGTCACAGAATAAAGTTGTGTTGCTGAAGGATTTTATGTAAAATCAC
Source organism: Phaenicophaeus curvirostris (assembly GCF_032191515.1). NCBI lineage: Eukaryota > Metazoa > Chordata > Aves > Cuculiformes > Cuculidae > Phaenicophaeus > Phaenicophaeus curvirostris. The sequence continues at coordinate 162,342,920 of NC_091392.1, forward strand.
ATCAGGAATACATGCACACAGCACAAATATCCATCCAGCAGCCTATAGACAGTCTTAAAAATGTGCTTATCTTAAATATATACATTCCTTTTTTCCTAGCAAGCTACTACAAACCACTTTCTGCTGGTGAGAGACTACCACTTCCATCTAACAAGGAAAACCCTTCTAGAAAAGACTGCTGAAATCCCGTTGTTATCTAACTGAAATACCATGGCTACACCACACAGGAGAAATTTGCGGTTTAAAAAATATTACAGCCCCATTTCATGATACACATCCAAGCATTTAAGCCTTGGTCCTCCAAAGACCTAATGAGTATTTAGTGCTAATTATTCACATATTTTGAGATTCTTTTCATACTGCTTATGATAAACTGTCCTCTAAGATGACTTGTTGTTCATCTAAAATTCTTTCTCGATGAATTGCATTGATGTCCACTGGTACCTGGCTATTTGTGCCGTATTTGAACTTTTTTGCTAATATGTTAAAACCTCTAAGAACTGGAAAAGTTTATTATACTGAGACTGTTTGCAATTTTGTTTTAACTATTCAGCAGTAGCAATGGGTCATAACTTGCTTTTGCAAGTATTTGGTTGTAATAAACTAGAGTGGAATCAAGATCTATAAATGGAAACTAAAAAAGACATATTCAAACAAAACAGAAGTGAAGTTTGGCGCACTGTATTTCTTCTGCACATACCTTCCAGATCAAGAGCCTTGTTTTGTTCGGCTTTAGAGAATATTGATTTACATAGTTATACAGCCTAAGGTAGACTGGAGGGTTCTAATACTGCTAGCAGATAGACATTGAGGAGGGAAATCCACATCAGTATGAATATTACCATTTGAGCTCAAGTGGAGTTTCAGCTTTCTTCAGTTACACTATACAATAAAGGTCAGCACAGTTCCACTGCTCTCTTTGCTGGACATCAGCAGTAATTTTTCCTGTCCCAAAGAATCTGCAAACAGAATTGGTTATTTGAGACTGAACTGATCTGAACTAGAAAATCTTCAACTTTTCCTAGTTTACATTTCCTTTGACAAGAGATTGGCCTTTTTTTTTTTCCTGCTGTTTATTTTTGTTTTCAGGTTCAATAACCAGAAATGAATGAATTTGTCTGGGTTGAACAGACAAAAAAAGTCTCTGGTTACTTTCTGTAAAGTAAAGCAATGTTATATCAGGCCTGATGTGAGTGTGGAAGTAGCCCAAGCTCATATATACAATCGTGTATAATGGCATGCCAGACCACTCATACCCTATCTAAAGAAATCTCCCTACGTAGCACTTTCTCACTTGTAGAAAGAAGATTGATCTGAACAACACAACCGTGATTCAATTTCCCTTGTACTTACCTTATAGCAAATACTGCCACTAACAAGCCACCCATTCAAACTGCAGTTTCCCAACAATACAACCACATACTTTTTGGAAAAGAAAGACAAAAGAGACCTTAATAGCTTGAGAAATATCATGATAATAAAATAGTTAATTGTTGAAAGTCCACCCAGAATAGCCTGAGCAGATCTCAGAAGATGGCAAGAAAAGAAAAAAGGTATGATCACGCAAGTGCAAAATGATAAATCCAACATGCTACTGGTTGGCAAAAATATTTGTAAAAATATGGTAAAAGCAATCAGCATTCAAATATACAAGATATATACATGCATATAAGATAGGCACTTCACATATCAGAGCAACAAAGAAACAAAAATTACCTCCCTTGACATATTATATCAATACACAAAGGAGTATATCAGCTTTGGACCCAAGAATGCACAGCCATACTGCTATACTCTCTGCCCTTCAGCAGGACTAATTTGTTTGGCCTCTTCGATATGTGACATGGCTAGACAGTTTCCATTGCAAAACAAGGAAAATCATTTCCTGTTCCAAAATATTTCCATGATGGAAGTATAGATTTATTTCTCCCTAAAAGCAGTAGTTTTCTAACATAAATAATCTAAGCCTAAAACATGACAATGACTCATTGCTGGCATCCACATAAGGATTTTTTGTCAGTTAGAGGTAGAGCACTTTTTGATTGCGCCATTATAATTGTTTGAGAATTAGAAAGTTTCATCAGGTCCCCAGTGTAGAGTACAGATACTGCTACAACATTGGATAAATAAAAGATCCATCCCTATCCTCAACTCATACCAACCCCTCTTGCTGAGAACTTTCTTCCCAATGTTGCCTTTGCAGACTGTATCTTCATTAGCAACCAGTGTAGTCCAATAGCAATGGATGCATGGTGTGGAATAGTTGGTACAGAGGACCTCATCACCACACTGCACATGATTCAGGGGAAGTTTACTCTCAAATTGCTCTGGTGTGGTCCTGTACATGGAGCATCCATTAGTAGTTGGAGTGCACTAGGAGAGCTACTGGAGTATATCTTGTTGTTTAGTTTTACTTGAAAGGAGTCCACTGTGAGACCACAAAACCAGCCAACAAGTATGGGGAAATTCCTTTAAAAGTGCATGTCTAACCTTAACCAAAATATTTATGTTGGCCAACCATGGAGAATCACCACAAGAACAAGCTGTGACCTATGTAGGATTGTACAATCTAAGAGGATAAACTCAAATGCTAAAGGTTCTCTCAGGAAAACAGGGAATGAACAAGAACATTGTCTTGTTCAATTGAAGGATTACACTAGAAAAAGCATAGACAATATCAGTGATTTTGAGACATAAATGAATAACACATTGGCCGATAGACTGTAAAATAGAGCTCCAATTGCTGAACTCTATAAAAAAATTAAATCACTCTAATAATATGCTCAAAACACTGCGTAACTTACCACCAGCAGCTCTAGCAGAGGATAGATGTATAGCTCTGTTTTACTACAGTATACTATTCCTTTTGAGTCCAGCCCTCTGTTATTGAAAGATGTGGAGATAGCATCCTGGGAAAAATCAGAATATCCCTCAGCTCTTTTTTTCCTGTAATTGTCGCTGCTTTTGTGGTTAAAGTCTGACAAATTAAAAATGATAGCTTTGATCATCTACCTAAGGCTTTTTGCTTGCCTGGTTATGTCAGGCAAGAGTATGCTATTTTTCTCATGATTCTAGATTAGGACTCCTTCATTTATGATCATAAATAAAATCAAGAAATCTTTTAGAAAGATGCTTTTATGTTCTAATTTTGTATTTTCTAGTTATACTTCGTGCATATTGACTATAATTACAGTTTACAGTTCATCAAAACAGCAGTGCTGCTACACATAATAGAAGACAACATTTTCAGTCATGGATAGCTGTTAAATTCACACTCACTTTACATAGTGTTTACTGAACTTTATTTTCAAAGTTTGCTCCGTGCTTTAGTAGTTTTGTCCACCTTAGCTTAAACAAGGAATTAGCAATTTGGGGTTTGTCACTATAGCATGAAATATTTAGGTCTGCTTACTTATATTTACATTAAGACAAGTGATTCTTCCAATTTGATTGCATTTTATTGGAAAATCCACATTTGATTATGTTAAAAAATGGCATAACTCAAAGGTTCAAAGCTCCTGTCCTTTCCACAGTTTTAAAAACAAGACATTTCTTAAAAGAGTGGGAAAAGAAAAACAAAGTAGGACAACAGCACTGCTTCAGATCATTATTATCCAGACACTTAGCTGCTTAGAGCAGGTGGAGCTTCACTTGATTCAGCAAAGGTATATGCCCTTGCACTGCTTTAGGATGCAGTCAGGATTATGCAACATGCCTCATTCCCCCAAAACTCTATTTTGCATTTTGCTGTAGCTACTTGAAAACTGGCTGGTAGAAATGTTTTGCATTGCAATGTCTGTTTAATATCCGTTGATCTATTTTAACAAACTTTTTAAACTGTTTCCAGATCTCTCTATTTTTATTTTTTATAAGGTTATGCAAAAAGCAATTAAATAAAACCCCAATACAATAGTCTTACATAAACACATGTGTTTTGCTCAGAACAAGAACTCTGGAGAGGTAATTAACTCAAATTGCAGTGGTTTTGTCCAAATGTTCTGCAGTTACTGACAATTTACCCACTTTTAGCTACCTTATAATTATAAATGGTCTATATGCCAGACCACTGTGTCATTTTTCTATTGGCTAGTAAGAAATAAAAGCTCAAGCTGTAGTCTGCCTTCCATCTTTATACCGTATTGTACCATCTCCATGGTTGCTATTAGAAATGAGAGAAAAGGATAATTGTAACCAGTCAAGCCCCTTCAGTCAAAATGCTGGTAATTTGTAAATTCCATTGACAGCTACTAATAGCAACAAAGGTTTACCTGCACTCGCATGCCTTACTACAACAAATCCCTTACACACAACAACCATTATAGTCACATCTGGATAACTATTCATAATGACAGTAAACTTTTTTAATTTTTTTTAAACGGTTTCATTATTATGATATAATAGTTCATAGTGTAACTCAGCTTCAGAACATGATAGTATTTTCTTTCCCATGTACCTGACCATTGTTGTTATGACAATGCTACCCTAGAACATGGTCTTAAGAGTCTGCTCATCGTGGTTGGTGATCTGGTAAAATAAGCAGTGTTTTATTTTTTAGCACATTTTTTGGTCAAGTTAAGGTTGTGTGGTACCTATCAGTCTCTAAGACAAAAGCATTATTTATCTTGTTGGCGAGTTACACTTCTTGTTTTAAAGTTATGGATTTGTTGTAGAAGATATTTCTTTTGGGTTGAATGCTGCTTCCTGGTCGTAGCCTAACTCTTCTGAGCAGAAAGTAAGGTTCATGTTACTTTTACATGTATATTAGATGAGTACCTCAGTCTTAGATCTGTGTGAATGGCCAGAAAAATGTTTTTATTTTTGAGGAAGTAATTGAGTTTCCAAGATGGCAACATGAGCATTATATAGCTATCACTGAATATCAAAAGAAAGAAAAGGCAAAACCATCTAATATGAACTTCAGTGTCCCTTCTTCTTTCCTGTATTTTAGGTCTGACAGTTACTATGTAAAACCTCTACTGATGACAACTTTCTGTCTTTCCTTTTCTCTGTTTCTAAAGAGGCAAAGAAAATCATTCCAGAGAAAAGACTATTCTATGAATATAGGTTGATTTTAACAATGATGAACTGTCAGTGTTTCATGAGACCGTGTAAGCCACGTATTCCAGCATGTAAGAGTCCTTTGCAGACCAATTTTCCCTTGCACTTTTTGGGTTCTCTTTTTTTAATGAGCCTGGAGGGCTAACGGAATAACTTTTTCAAGACTGTTCAGACTCAGAGGGTCATGATCAGATCCCAGTTAGCCAGACAAATATGAAAATTGTTATGTAAGAAGTCTTAAAACAAAACTTTTTGAAAGTAATATTATGTTAAGCCTCCCTACCCTCCAGCAGACCGACACTTCCTTACAGCTTAGTGTCATCTGCAAACTTGCTATGGGTTCACTCAATGCCTACATCCAGGTTATTGATAAAGACATTGAACAGGGCAGGATCCAGCACTGAGCCTTCTATGATAAAGTGACCTGCCTACTGGATGAGGGAAAGGCTGTACTTGGACTTCAGTAAAGCCTTTGACACAGTTCCTCACAGCATTCTGCTTCAGAAACTGCCAGCCTCTGGCCTGGACAGGCGCACACTCTCCTGGGTGGAAAACTGGTTGGATGGCCGGGCCCAGAAAGTGGTGGGAAATGGTGTGAAATCCAGCTGGAGGCTAGTGACAAGTGGGGTTCCCCAGGGCTCAGTGCTGGGTCCAGCCCTGGTCAATGTCTTTATCAATGACCTGGATGAAGGCATTGAGTTTGCAGATGACACTAAGCTGGGTGGAAGTGTTGATCTGCTGGAGGGTAGGGAGGCTCTGCAAAGGGATCTGAACAGGCTGGACCGCTGGGCAGAGTCCAATGGCATGAGTTTAACAAGGCCAAATGCCGGGTCCTGCACTTGGGGCACAACAACCCTGTGCAGTGCTACAGACTAGGAGAAGTCTGTCTAGAAAGCTGCCTGGAGGAGAGGGACCTGGGGGTGTTGGTTGACAGCCGACTGAACATGAGCCAGCAGTGTGCCCAGGTGGCCAAGAAGGCCAATGGCATCTTGGCTTGTATCAGAAATGGTATGACCAGCAGGTCCAGGGAGGTTATTCTCCCTCTGTACTTGGTACTTGTGAGACGGCTCCTCGAATCCTGTGTTCAGTTGTGGGCCCCTCACCACAAGAAGGATGTTGAGGCTCTGGACCGTGTCCAGAGAAGATTGACGAAGCTGGTGAGGGGGCTGGAGAACAGGTCTTACGAGGAGCGGCTGAGAGAGCTGGGGTTATTTAGCTTAGAGAAGAGAAGGCTGAGGGGAGACCTTATTGCTGTCTATAACACCTGAAAGGAGGTTGTGGAGAGGAGGGACCTGGCCTCTTCTCCCAAGTGACAGGGGACAGGACAAGAGGGAATGGCCTCAAGCTCCGCCAGGGGAGGTTTAGGCATTTTTCATGGAAAGGGTCACTGGGCACTGGAACAGGCTGCCCAGGGAGGTGGTTGAGCCACCTTCCCTGGAGGAATTTACAAGACAGATGGATGAGGTGCTGAGGGTCACGGTTTAATGGTTGATAGGAATGATTGGACTCAATGATCCTGTGGGTCTTCTTCCAACCTAGTGATTCTGTGATTCGTGCAGTATAATTAGAATGCATACCAATGCAATACAGTTGTTTTGATAAACAACAACAACAAAAAAACCCACCCTACTTCTATTTTGAATCCATGCAGACCAATAGCCTGAATAACTAGCCTGATATCTGGAAAGGTTCCTTTGATATAACAAAACTCCTGCTGATGTTGTGGATTAATAGTCCCACTCTAAGCAACTTCATTTCCTTTAGATAGATTTTGGCTCCATTTGCCTGGTTTAAAAAGTATTTTGGCCATTTTAAATTATACTATATGTACTTAATCACCTCTCAGTTGAATAGTTACCACTTAGGCAAAGATCCCATCAATATGAACAAAGGTTATTAGATCAAACTATAATTAGTGGCCATAAAAATGTATCCCAGCCATAAATTCATACACTATGAGCACATAAACTTTAGGAAATATTTCAAGTTCAGTCCAAACCTATTACAATACCAGAAATAAAAAAGGGTTCAGTCTAGTGAGGTATTTATTAATCCAAATGATGAACTCATTCCACATATATAAAACTTAATATTTGTCTTTTAAGTTATGTCACTTTCTGGGCTTGCTATTAAGGAAATCAACAACAAAAAAAAAAACCTCACCCTTTAGACAAGAAAAGTATCTACGTATTAGACATATATAAGAAATGCAGCTTCCTTAATAGCAATGATGAGAATTCAGTGAAAAAAAACCCCACACTATGCTATTTACTTTTTCATAATAGCCAAAAAACCTGCAACTTGCAGGTAAGGAATGTGAGAAACTTAACGTTGATAGTAGAATCTTCTGGTGCTAGTTGGATGTAAAGTCCTCAATTCCCACTTTCCTTCCCTGTGAAAGATATAGTATTATAAACCTCCAGAAGAATGTTGGAAAGCTAGAGATCCTCCTCACACACTTCTGAACATGCGAGAAGAAAGACAAATTTTAATGAGGAAAAAATATTGACCCCAGTCAGTAAAGTTGCTTTAATAGAATTAGTCTAGGGGTCCCATTAACTGCAATGAGGTCATTCCCTCCCTGGATTTTGAAGACAAACAGTAGAGCAACCTGTTATTAAAAGCAAAACCACTGCCAAATATCAAAAATACGGTGGAAAGATAAAAAGCAGGGAAGGAGACACAAGGCAACCTTCAAAAAAGTCAGTGTGAGGGATAACACGGAGAGAACAAGGTAGCCCAGTCTCTGGAATATGTTCAGTCACTAGTGTCTTAAACTTGATTGAGATGAAACGACTGACTTTGTGACAGAAAAGATGGGAGAAGTGTTGTATGATCTTTTCTGTTAGGACTGAAGAGAGAAAACCCAGTAATGAACACAAATGAACAGCAGGAAGAGAAGAGAAGAGAATGATCCAGGATGCGATCTCACAATCACCAGGGTGAATGTAATTTCTTCCTTAAAATATGGGTGTGAAGATGTCTGACGATTTTTGTATATAGAAATATAGCTAAAAATAATGAGGAAATACTACCTTCTTCCTTGGGGAAGGAGCTTAGGATAGTAAACATGGGTAAATTAGAGCTTGTTGCAGTAGATAGGATGGTGTAAGCCTCAAAGATATCATCAGTGGGTTTGACCTTGTTTTGGAGTATGACAATAAGATTTGAAACAGACATCTAAATTCTTCAAATTATGCATACATCTGTAATGTTGTCTGAAAGCTCCACTTTTGTGGAGAATATTTCTGCAATATGGTACAAACACTGGCCAACCTGTCATTCTGCAGATCTGTGCCCTTGGTCCCCATCCTCTTGTTTAACCTTAATTGTGCTTTTAGGTTTCTTTAATTCTTTCTCTTGGGAAAAGAAACAAAAAAGCCCTGTGGTAGCTCAGTCTTGCTGTAATGAAACCTTCTGAGAAAAGAACTGACCTTCTGCTGAACTCAGATAACAAGCAGCTTATGCCTACAGCAGACAGCTCATGTCCTTTAGAGAAAGGAGACAGACAAACAAAGTTGCATCAGCAATTGCACTGGCTATTCTTCTATCTATTTTTCATGAAATGAACCCATAACCCAGTTCAAAATCTAGACAGAGGCATCAGAAATACATAATATAGTAGCTGGGTCATAAAACAAAAAAAAGGAAGACAAGAAAATAAGTTTTTGATTCACCCAGTAATACTTATATGGACTATGTTGTCCTTTGTCCTTCCACATATTTTCCATTTCATACATTGGCAAAATCATCTCAAGTAAATACAATCAATTGACTTGGATACATCCTAGCCTGCTCTCATTCCTCACAGTGGAAAGAATTGATGTTTGTCTGTTAGTGGATGAGAAGGCAGTACAGCCAACCTGTCTTCAGTATCATAAGCAAATAATCCTATCTTCCTAATATATTTCACAAACATCTAAGTCTGAAATGTTGCTTCCACATACGTACCCAGGAGTTGTCAGATCTTTATAAAAAATACATGGCTATATTAAGTGTCAGGTTAGATCTGGTTTCCTGGTACAAGAAGTATCTATGAGGTAGTTCTCCTAACAGCAGAGGTTTTTATCTATACAACTTTTTCTTCTAAGATTTTAGAACAACAAATCAATGAAAATAGAGTTTCTTGTACATCACAGAGACAGCAAATGACTGGGGCGTCAGAAGACTTCTCTGGACCTGAAGAGGTTGTGCAGAAAGAGCGAGTTTTAGATAGACCAAATAGAAAAGAACAGAATAGGTCTCTCCATACAAATTCTGTGCTTTAGATACATGTTATCTAATGCAGGATGATTTAAAATATTTTTAACACTAATTCACAATAACAACACTAAAAGGTTCAGCCATAAGAAGGAGTAATTAGAAGAATTTCTGAAAATGTTAAAATCATTTCATTTCAGCATTGTTCAAAGTGGAATGTTTAATTTTATTACAGTAAAATTTTTCCTTTTAAAATCAGCAAACCAAAGCTCTTTTTTTTAGATTTTGACACAGATTTTTTTTTATCTTGCAAAAATATTTCAAGACAATAACATTCCATATCAAGAAATTAAGTATCCTCTGCATTTATCCAAAGTAGTTTTGTTGGCAGTGTAGCAGCTTTTTTATAACAAAGCTTTAGGAAAAAAAGTTCCAGTTCAAGAGATCATCTATTTTTCTTAATTTCGTTTTAGCTACTGAATAAAAAATCATAGAATCATAGAATAGTTTTGGTTGGAAGGGACATTAAAGATCATCTAGTCCGAACCCCCTGCCATGGGGGGCACACGTCCCACTAGACTAGGCTGCACAAGGCCCCATCCAACCTGGCCTTGAACACTTCCAGGGATTGGAGCATCCACAACTTCCCTAGGCAACCTGTTCCAGTGCCTCACCACTTTCATGGTGAAGAAATTCTTCCTAATGTCTAGTCTAAATCTGCCCATATCCATTCCCCCTTGTCCTATCGCCACAAGCCTTTATGAACAGTCCCTTTCCAGCTTTCTTGTAGGCTCCTTTCAGGTACTAGAAGGTCGCTATAAGATCTTGGAGCCTTCTCTTCTCCAGGCTGAATAAGCCCAACTCTCTCAGCCTGCCCTCATGTAGGAGGTGCTCCAGCCCTCTGATCATCTTTGTAGCCCTCCTCTGGACTCGTTCCAACAGTTCCATATCCTCCTTATGGTGAGGATTCCAGAACTCCAGGTGGGGTCTCACAAGAGAGAAATAGAGGTGTAGAATCACCTCCCTCGACTTGCTGGCCACGCTTCTTTTGATGCAGCCCAGGATACAGTTGGCCTTCTGGGCTGCGAGCGCACATTGCCAGATTATGTCGAGCTTCTCATTGACCAGCACCCCAAACTCCTCCTCTGCAGGGCAGCTCTCAGTCACATCATCCCCCATCCTGTACTGAAATTGGGGATTTCCCTGACACAGGTGTAGGACATTGCACTTGAGCTTGTTGAACCTCGTGAGGTTCTCACAGGCCCACTTCTCCAGCCTGTCCAGGTCCCTTGAATAACAGTCCGTCCTTCCTGTGTGGCAACTACACCACTCAGCTTGGTGTCATCTGCAGACTTGCTGAGGGTGCCCTCAATCTTGCTGTCAATATCATTGATGAAGATATTAAACAGCACCGGTCCCAGTGCGGACCCCTGAGGGACAACACTTGTCACAGATCTCCATCTGGACGTCGAGCTGTTGACCATTATTCTCTGAATACAACCATCCAACCAATTTCCTACCTACTAGATAAGAAAAAAAAATGGATTATCAGCTTAGCACTAAGCCTAAAATTATTTAAAAATTCAGGTAGAAACACATATATATTTGTTAACAAGAACTCTTCTTAATAACATTTTTAAGCTTGGTAATACAGAGTGTATAAAAAAAAGTTTAAGGCATTCTTTAATAATGGAGATAGAGAATTTTTCATATTAAAAATTGGGTTGCATCTTTGCTGCAGCTTAAGGAAACTGATACCTCATGTTTATTTATGATATGTCAAATCTCAGGTGTATTAAATTTTGGGAGCTGGCAGATTATTTGGATGCTGAAGACCAGGTAAAATTTAGTAAGTTAACATCAATAATGTATTATCACAGCTGGGTGTTATAATGATATTGAATTAATGATTTAAGACTGGTATTGTGATGAATATTGATGTTTCTGTTAAAAAATCTAACTTCAATAGTTCAGTTTATTTATTTTGGGAGACAGCTACCTACAAAACTCTAGTTTTTAAATCAAAGAGTTTTATTTAGTCATTTTACCTCAAGTCATGCCACCTCCTTGTATTCCAGAACCCTGTAATACAGAATATGAATAGATTTGTGTTTAACTTCTTAAAACTAATGGTAAGAACCTTCTCTATTGCAATATCATGTTGAAACCCTAGAGCACAAGGTCCAGTTGTGCCTGGCCTCAACATCCATATTAGAAGACAGCTCATTAGCAGGAGGTGTTGGAGCATATTGGTGAAACTAACCAACGATCATGACCTAGTATTGCAAAAATAACAATCAGGAGAGAAACTGGAAAAAGCTCAGCTTTTTAAAAAGGTTGTAAAAAATAAAGCCAACTAGCACACACATTCAGATCCACATGAATGTTCTTTTTCCTACATATCCTAAAACTAAACCAAGAAAGCATGGGATCCTATAAGCACAATACTACAGTGGACAAAAAAATCACGCAATGCTACCTACGAGCTGATTTATTAAGATGCAATCTACTGTTCAAGCTCGCTCTTTGTCACAGTGATCTATGATGGAGTCAGTGGCACAGATCCCATACTTTGCTCTTTATTCTATATAAACCCTCTCAAACCCAATGAGACAGGAAGGTTCTACATTTGCCAAACACAGAATTGCAGACTGGGAACACAACTGAGGCCAAGTAGTATTTGAGCATATTGAGACACGGTAGAGTCAGAGATTTATTCTTCAGTAGTAAAAGGAGTAAGAATTGAGAGAAGGAGGTTAATGGGTGGACCATGAACATTTGTCTGTTCTGCTGAACGCTTCTTTATTTGTCTAAATTTTGTTACTCTTTTTATCCACTATGACCAAGGAAGGAACAGGACTCAAGCCATAAAGAAAACCACACATTCCTTTTTAATTAATGAATCTTCTCATGATTAAAATATGTTAAACACTCAATAACCAGGGATGTTATTTAGATAATTATTATAGATTTATGAAACAGAGGTTATTGAAAATGAACACTTAGCTGCTAAAATTAATTCCACAGCATTTATGCTTCTTGCATTAACAAAATGTGTGTCTTGTATTTGGATTTCAGTATGCATTTACAGATGTGAAGTGAGGACATTCATGATTTATTTATATTCAATTAAGTACGTGCTATGAAAGAAGAGATGTCTTTCTCTCTATAAAAATGTTAGCAAACAAAGACGAACTTACAGGAATAAAAAAACTTTTGCAGTCACAATTTGCTCCACATCCAGTATGTATCATAGAACTGAAGCAATTTACCTACAAAACCAGAGGTATGAATCAAGCCAATCTGCCCACGGTTACCATTCCAGAGGCCTTCCCATAGGATGGAAGCCAATTTGAATTCACTACATGTTTATCGACCTACATATATGTTCAAGCCTTACTATCATCTAAGGAAGTTTTAGGCTAGATGAGGGACAAACATGACAATGCATCCACTTTATTCTGATTCAAAGAAGCCCAGATATCTTAAATATCACCAAAAGAAGGAAAAGGGAAAGTTTGTGCTGGATTGCCACTAAACTGTACAACTATAGTAATACAATAGGTAACAGAAGCAGCAATGTAGATATATTAAGTATGAGATCGTGCTTTTCAGGCTAAGGGCAAAAAACTTTCTAAGCATAGAAGAGTGGTTGGCCAGAGATTTATCAAGTCATACAAAACCTATTAAAACATCAAAATTAGACTATGTGAGAAATTGATAGTGGTGGGAACAAAGAAAAAAAAGAATGAAAACTTTATATTTAGGGTACTTTTCCAAATTACTGACCACCCTCTGCCTCAGAACAGCTTCAAAATACATTCCAAAGAAAAACATATTATCAGTTTCACTAAAATTTAAATCTTCTAAGCCACAGCATCAACAGTGATCTACATTTTATGTTTTAATGGAATTTAGATTTGCCCAGGTCACTGGTAAGAATTATTGAATATTAATAAACCTTTCTTCATTATATAAATTGCATCTTGTTTTCCTTTTTTTTTTAAACAAACCCCAGATCGTAAGCTTGAAAGCATATGCCTTCTATCCATGTAGAAAAGTTAGCTAGCTTCAGCTGAGAGAAAGGAAATTGTTAGATTGAAGTTAAGCTGCAAGAGTCACTATATGTCCTATATAAATACTACTTCTTTCCCCTCCAATAGCTCTTAATAGGTGATACCATATTTGTCATCTATTGAAATACCTGCTGATTTTTGTCTCCTTTGTGCACATTTATTCCCTGTTAGCCAGAGAAAACTCTGTCTCAGTATTTGAATGCTAAATACTCTGTTTTACTATCTGACACTAACAGAACATGAAGGAGCTGGTTAAGATAGATACTGGAGGCATTGGATAGTGAGTCACACACAAGACATACGTTAGGAGTTATTTATTGCTATTTCAAGTCTATGATTTCTAGATATCTGGTGATTCTGCTTGCAGCTTACCAGCAATATAACTGAAAAGCAGGTGTCTTAATTAAAAAATGCCTGGGGTTTTGGTTTTTTGGTTTGTTTTTTTTACACCATAAATGCAAATAGGAATGGTTGGACTCGATGATCCGGTGGGTCTCTTCCAACCTGGTTATTCTATGATTCTATGATTCTATGAAATACAGCTAAGAAGTGTTTTATGATTCCTCAGCCCTGTGCACATGTGCTAAAACACATCTTATGACTCTGAATGGTGATATGTCAGCTACAAAGTAAAACTAAATATCCTGATCTTTGCAACGCCCAGCATTCCCTGGATATTGATTAATGCCACCAGCTCTCACTAAAATAATCTGGTTTTCTCACTTTTAATCTCACTTTCAACATTACTGAACTCTCCCATCTGCAACATGATGAAGCTGGTTGCAGAATATCCTCTCAACTTGTTTGTGTGACTTCCTATCAAAGGGCTTCCAAAGAGATGACCATGAAATCATTTGCAAAACAATGTTTAGTTTTAGTAGGCTGACTGACATACAGAGACATACATTCCACATATTTTCGCCTTTAGGTATTTTTTTATTACATTGCTATCAAAAAGTTAGGTGATCTATAAAGAAACTAACAAGAACAGGACAATACAGTTTAAAAATATCAAAAAATATCCTAGGAATCTTTCAAAGCTTCACAGTGGTTCTTCCCTTTGTACACGTGTGCACACACCTTTTCCCATTCCTATATGAGCATTTTCTGAAACCAAATTTTTCAAAGCATATTGGGTTGTTTCAGTAGAAGTCAGGCAACACATAAAGAAAATAACTGAAACAGCAGAAAAGAAATATCTGTTACTAAGCTAGTTACTATGCTTTATACAAGCAAATGAGGTCTGAAATTTTCTAATTGCATAGAAAAAAACCAATGAATATTTCCCCTGGCATATGGGATTTAAGGAGTGAGTTTGAGGAGATATGAAAGGAAATGAGCACCTTAAGAGATTAAGTATGATTTCAGCTTGACTCTATTGCAATAATTTGTCAGCTGCTGTCTGATTAAAATGAATCAGAATACTCAGGCTCCTTTTTTTTATTATGATACTTACTAGATAATTATTAAAAAACCTTATCATGAAGGTCAAGACTTTGGGTGACAAAATTAATTTTCAAGTTATTTACTATAATTACTTTTTTTTCCTCAGAGTTTAGCATAAGACTAGTCAAAATTATTTAGCCAGTAAGCACTGTGTTTTTGTTATAAGCCAGAACAAATTTTGTGTAAAAGGCAAAGCTAGTTCTCAAAGCTTTATGTGAGAGCTTAAACCATGGAAGTCTGGACAAAAATCAAAGACTTGTTCAGAAAGAGTAAGAGAAGAAAGGATACAAGTTATGTATTTTTATTTCTGTAGAGTCTATAGGGTTGCATAGTAACTTTTAATTATTTAGTGGTGCTCACCTAGCAAGTTTCAAGCATCCCATGAGATAGGAGGATCTTGGTTCCAGTTCACATACGCAGCGAAAATCAGGAACAAGCAATGGTCCTGACTGCGTGGCACAATCAGTTTCATTCCTTGTTGGTCACGGTCAGTGATAAAAATGCTGTTTCATGAGAATCACTGTTCCTGACAGTTCCTAAATTTTCCATCGACTCCACAGGTCAAACCAAACCACCCTTTGCATTTCTCTTTTTCTGTCATCCTTTTCTCACCCATCAATAAACATAATTTCCTGCCAGCAAGCTAGATCAAATATTTTAAAGTGTTTGCTTATGCTGTATTAAGCTGTACACATAGGCACATACATCTGTAAAAAGAAAATTGGGGCAGTAATATCTTCTGAGGACTCATGAAAGTAATCAAGATGGTTTTGCTCTTCCTGCATGTAAAGATTTCTTATACCTCTAAAGTATTCAGGTATAACAAGCAGGACAATACTGAGATATCTTTGTGGTCTCCTGCAGAGTAGTACCTCATGAGTCCACATTGATGAAATTCTCCAAAGCTTCCAGAGGCGTGAAAGAATAGGGAAAGAACAAGCCAGAATTGGCTGACTACATATATAAACTGAAGCATGGCTCACCTATTCTTACCCTGCAGCAATATTTAAGTTCTCAGCTCTAGTCCGTGTCATGAAGCATTATTGTATCTGCCATCTTGCAAGGCAGCTGAGCAGAAGACTTATTTTTCTGTAGATAAGATTCTGTAACAGAACACCTCTATACCTTGATGTATTCCCCCTGTTACCATATTCCTCTGTGGGAAAACCTGGATTTAAAAGTCATGAGGCTACATCTTGCCAGATGGTACATAAAGCTTTCTCACATATTTGAAAACAGTTCTAAAGACAAAGCTTTATTTCAAAAATATGGAAAACAGGGTTTTTTTGGCTTGGTTTGTAATTTTAAGGAAATTGAGGAAATCACCTGTGCCAACTGCTTTGCCAACTGGCTATTTTTCGTATCAAATTGATGGAAGCCTATTAAAAGTCTAATAGAACCCTAGTACTTTTATGTTCTCATTTTAAAAAAAAAAACGTAGCGAAGATAAAAGGCCAGATTTCACGCACAGATCAATTTCTTAATAAATCATTTGATGTTTTAAATCACTTAATTTGCACTTCTACTGCTTGATTTTCAGGCAACCTGAACTCAAAACTGTATTTCACAGAGCATATTATACTATTCTTGTTAAGGTGCACATGTGTGTGTGTAAGGTCAGGCAGGCGGGTAAGCCTGAATTATCTTTCCCTTTTACTGTGTCCAGTGGACACAGTAGCTGATATGTGACAGCTCAGTTAGGAATATAAGCCACTAATGATTTTTTTTAGCATTTTTATTCAAGGCAGAATGGCCCTTTACCTAATTTATTTTGCGATGAAAAGACTGTGAAATGTTCAAGCTTTGTAACGTTCCACAAAATATGTTTCACAATATTAAATATGTACTAATAAAAATATGCTTGCATGAACAGGACAAATTGAAGAGATAATGAGCTAAAATAAATTTGCAGAAGTATTTTACATATCAAAAAAGTAATAGGACTGTGCGGTTGCTTCAGGTAATTTTGTTTGTTCTTTTACAATGTGATATGTTAAAGCAGCATTTTAAATCCTTCACGTAAGGGCATCCCAAAAATTACTTTTAAAGAACTTTTTTTTTTAATACCCTTATTATCCTGTCAAGGTAGTGCATTTAGGGAATGACCATTATCTAAAATTTTATTGTCGGTTTGCAAGGTTTTCTGAAGCGTGTAGTCCAAGCAGTGACTAAAGCACCCAAAGCTTTTGTGGACAGCTATGCAGGTGCGCATTTATTTTTCATATAAAAACCTTAAAATTAATTCCTTAGCATTTTTCATTAAAAAAGAATAACACAAATGAAAAGCATAGGTCCTTTTCCATGAAATATGCAGCAATATGTCTTCAAAGAGCTTCACTGATCCACGCAATTTAAATGTCAATATACCTTGTATTTTTTTTTCATGATGGCAATTTGTGTTGACAAGCATTGCTTTTTCCATGAGTCAACTACCACCACACATTATTCTTTTCTAAATATCTCTTTTTAACCTAGGCAGCTAAAGCCACTTTATAATTTCCTCAGATATATTATGCAGGGTTCTTGTTTGGGGTTTTGGTGGAGGCATTTATGGTTTTTTTAATAAGCAGAAATCATGCTTTAATGACTACTCTGTTAAAAATATATATTTGACAAGACTTTACCCTTCCACATTTCTTTCTCTTCCTTTCCATTACCGTAGCTTCAGTATAGGTTTATCAAATACCTTTCTGCTCCTTAGCTTTTTGGACAAATTTGCAGGTTAAACAGCCAGCAAAATAATATAGATCCCAAATGAAGTGTACTGTCCCTCAAATTCAAGCAGACATGAAAGACTTAGAAGCATGTGTACAGAAAAAATACCAGCATCAGACAGATGATGCTGTTATGGGCTCCATTTACGTCAATACTACTTTGTGTGACTGTCACCTTGTGTCATAGCTTTGCCTAGTAGGTGCCATGATAGCAAATACATTTAGTAATCATAAGAGAGGAATCAAGGATGGAAATTGTCTTCCTGGACAACTTCTGAGGTTTTCAAATTGTCTGTGTTTCTTAGGGAAACCAATGCATTTTGACCAGCTTAGTTTAAACAGAATTTTGTGGGGTACAGTTTTCCATAAAACAGAATACTGTGGGTAAAAAAAACAAACCTATTCTTGTCCACATTTGAGGTGACTTTGCATAAGTCACCAGTTCAGCTCCACAGACTGCCTGATTCATAGCAGATTTTTTTTTCAGAGCAACAGAACAGAACTTTCAACTACTTGTCACTTCTCTAAGTCAGAATTTAACCACCTAATCAAAGCTAGTATTTATTTCCTCTGTTCTTATATCTTCTCCAGGTTTCACAAAGCTACTGATTGAACGCATGATGGTGAAGATGATTGGGAATGGTCTGGACAGATTTACCAAGGATAAATCTTGTCTAACCTACCTGATTTCCTTATGCACTCAAAATGACTACCTTTCTGGACAAAAAGAGAGAAGTGGATGCCACTTACCTGTACTTCAGCCAGCTTTTGACACTTCGGAGCCCTGGGAATCATAGAATGCTCTGAGCTGGAAGGGACCTTTACAGGCCATTTAGTCCAATCTCCTGGAAGAAGCAGGCACGTCTTAAACTACATAATGTTTCTCAGAACATCCAAAGCAGCCTTGAATGTTTATGGGGATGGGCATCTACAACCTTTCTGGGCAACCTGTTCCAGTGTTTCACCATCCTCATTGTAAAAAAAAATTCTTCCTTATATACAGTCTAAATCTACCCTCCCTTAGTTTAAAACCACTACTCCTCGTCCTGTCACAACAGGCCTTGCTAAAAAGACTGTCCCCAAACAGAGTGGGGAGTGGGTCAGGAGCCAGCAGCAAGCTCTGGTGGCAGAGACAGCCAGCAGCATCCAGGGCTGCATCAACAGAAGCACCACCAGGAGCTCAGGGATGGGGATGCTCGCTCTGCCCCGCGCTCATTAGACCACTTCTGGGTACCACAGCCAGTTGGTGCCCCTGTGCAGGAAAGATGCCAATACGCTGATGTGAGCTCACCTCCACGATGCTCATGGCTGGAACACTGCAGAGGATGAGGCAACGAGCCTTGTCCATCTTGGGGCAGACACAGCTTTGGGGACACCTCACGTTTATGGGGAGGGACAGAGAGAGGGGCAGCCAGGCATTTTACAGCAGCCCTGTGTGGCAGAGCAATAAGATACTTCTGGAAAGAACTAAAATGAGAAGCGTTCGGGCTGGGTGCTGAAATCTCTCTCCCATGAGGATAGGCAGGCCAGGGGGCAGGCTGCCGCCAGAGGTGGGCAGGCTCTATCCTCAGGGATTTTCATCAACTCACAGGACAAAGCCCTGAGCAACCTGGTCCGATCTCACAGTTGGCCCTGCTTGGAGCATGCTGGTATAAGGGGCCTCCTGAGGTCCCTTCTAGCCTGAATGATCCAACAAATCCATTATTTCTTAGTAAACTATAATTTTCTAGATTAAGTATTCTGATCAGCTGTAAAAAAGCCTTCCATTTTTTTTTAAAGAAAGTTCATTTGATATCCCTGCTCCTATAAACTGACAGGGTCGTTTTAAGGATCTAGAGGACTGCTAGTAACTTGTTGGCTATTCCGCTAATGAATTATGAACATTTCTTGCTTAAAATATCACTGGGACAGACTCAGAGGATACACTAACTTATTAAATATTCAGTACATTGCAATTTGATCACTTAACATTATTTATGAGTCAAAATCATAAGCATAAGAAACTAAAATTAACAAGGTTAATTCCATGCTGAACGTAATTTTATGTAATCTGAGTAATTGATTTGATATTTATATGAATAAAAAATAGAAAGATTTATGGTAAATATGAGGTTAGATATTAAATAATTGTTAGGAACTGCAGTGTGGCTGGGAGGCAGCTATTCACCTCCCAATTCAGTGTAACCACACAGTATTGTTTGCACTGTTCAGAAATTTGTACTGTTCCTCTTGAAGACCATTTTTTTTCTCTCTGTAAAGCACACACTGCGCAAAGCCTTCTTTTCCATTTGCCATCCATCCTCCCAGCATTGTGCAAGCCATGGCTGGAAAAAAACAAAGCATTCATGGTTGTCTCAGATTATTACTTTTTCCTGGGTTGTTCATCCTGCTTCTTTCTCATTCATTTTGACACTACAGAAATTAAGGGAGCCTTTCATCGGACCCAGTTTGTGGGACGTGGATGATCACAGAGGAAATACAACCTTCTTCATTTGCCGAGACACTTCCCCACAAGTTGATGAATAGTAGGACAGAGGTATGGAACTTTTCCTGAAAATGTTTGATCATACAATCATATTCAGAGGCTTCTGCATGCACACTTTCCTTAAGCAAGCCTGAGGGACAGTCAGCATTTTCAGAAAAAAAAGAGATAAAGCATCTCAGGCCAGAACAACTCAAAGGAGATTCTACAATGTGAACAGAGTCTATTTTCAAATTATTTGAGAATCTCTTCACTGCCACTTTGGTTTTGGTATGCTTTGTCTGAGATGTCAGAAGGAAAGAGCAGAGACTTTTGGATGGGAAAATCATAGAAACAGTCCAACAGCTTCCATCAAACTTGTAGTCTTACGGTGAGATTTTCTACATTTCTACATTTCTTATAGTGTGGAGAAGCCTGAATTCCCAGTTTCTTTATTAATTTTGAAAATATTGGAGGACCCAGAAACCTCTCCCGTATCTCAGGGTGAAAATATATAATCATGAACTTCACCTAACCAGAGCCTAGATAACCTGGACCCAAACAGAAATATCTGATGCCCTGTCTTGTAAGGAAGATCAAATTTATTTTTATTTTTATCAAGTGTCAGGAGACAGAAGAAAAAATTGTTTTCTAATACTCAGAATTTATCTCTAGGGAGAATCAGTAAAAGCTTGAGAATTAATTGCTGGATGCAGGTTACTTCATTTCAGTTTTAAAAGGCCAAACTCTAGATGAAGTAGTCAGAAAAGAAGGTAAGCAGCAGGTTTCTCAAGACCAAAGTAGTTCTAAGCAGAACAGAGCTGAGCACTTGCACTGTGAACAGAAATGCTGTAGCTGCCCCAGGGAAGTAGGTTTACATGTAATCAGTCATTTCATGCCATGGAAAGTGGCATAGGATGTTGACCTTTCAGAGGTTTAAACTTCTTAATGGAGCCAAGAAAAAGTAAATAAATTTATATCTTGCAGCTGCTTGAAAAAGCTTGGCCACTTTCAACTAGTTTACATATTGCATAATTTTGCCAAGCTATTAAGCAGCAAGATAGCTTCTAGATCATATGTTATTTCCCTCCACCACTTCAATGACAAATAAAGGAAAGTAAATCACCTTGCTTACCACATGCCTGAGGCAAAGCTTAATCTAAAATATTTCAAAGCTAATAAAACCAGAGTTAGCAGAGAAAGATGTGGAATTTAACCTCAGTGGGAAAACAAGGTCTAATTCCTTCACACATACGTGACTCTGATTAGCTTTCTACACTTAAACAGGATTTGGAATGTAACAGAGCTCCTCACCTGCAGAGAATTAAATGCAAACATGCACACTTGCCAGCTCAAAGCCTGCAACACTGTCTTTTTCTTAGTTCTCAAATTAAGGTTTTGCCTAATGCTGCTTCGCAGAAATCACGAATAAAATATCGGAAAGCTGTAAAAAAAAAGAAAATAAAAAAAAATAAAATCACCCCCCCCAACCATCTACCTTCAACTACTATAGACACCTGAGTTATATATTAAAAGATGTTTACAGGAAAATTAATTGGAGTTTTTCAGTCAGTAAACTGGTTTTCCATTCATTCATTATATGTAAAAAGACATTTTCTGTAGTGACAATGTAATCAAATTAATTATTTCCCATAGATTTAATCTGAGCATTTAATTTTATACTTATAAGTGATATCACATTTTCTTCTTGTTTAGCCTATATTTAAATTGCATGCATCTTAAAATTGCACTTGTCTACTGAGAAAGCTAAAAACCTTTTTTGACTGGAAGTCTAACCTTTAATTTTTTTTTTTAAATTTCCAAAAGAAGTCTAAGAATCAAAATGAAGTTGTTTGATAGCTAATGTTCTTTTTAATTATTTTTAAAAAGCAAACACTAAATCTAGGTATAATCACATTAGTGGGGGGAGGTATTACAAAGGTAATAGCCAAATAGTAGGGAAAAGCATAATCAAGTTTGCTTAAGATTAAGCCATAAAGATTGTGAACGTATTTAACAAAAGATCAAACTTGGGGTTTTTTTAAAGTTACAGTAGAAATTCTTTGGAGTTCAGTCAGCAGTCTGGGTGCTTAAAGGCTGTTATTTTTCTCATCAGTAAAGATAAATATCCAGATCATAACAATATACACATCTTTTACTTGAAAATTTGGTTATAGGCATTTATTATACAAAAGCCATGCATGCACATGTTTGGACGATTCAGTATCAGCCAAGGATGTATAACTGTGAGCAGAGAGAGAAGGAAAAATTCACAAGGCAATTGAGGAGAGCTCTGTCCAAGTATAAGTAAATAATGTGTTTCATTATAATTTCTGACACTAGAAACACACTTCAGGTTCATACATGATTTGGTGTAGGATTTGATTATTTTATTTTTCAAGATATCCCTAAGTTTAGCCATGAGCTTTATACTGTTTTTTGTGTCTTCATGTTTTTAACCAGGTCACCATTCATAAACACAGTGATATTATTGCTGAAGGAAGACACTCAGACAGTAAAATCTATACAGGCATGAGTGTTAAAGCATCTGTTTAATTCACCCAAGTTTCTACAGAAATTTCCTCAAACTAAGAAGGAATTTCCATTTCTACAAGTTAATCATGGCAAAGTAAACACTCAATTAAAAAAGCTAACAGTCTTCTACAATGCAGTGAAAGATATTTTAAAATGCACTAAGTGATTAAGATAAGATTCCATTTCACAAGTATGTGGATCATATCAGGTTAAGGTTATTATTTTTCCCACCTCCAAGTTATCATCACAAATAAGAAAACATATCTAAATTGACAGCTTGGCCTTTATTGCTCAAAACACCCAAAAGCCTCATTTAGCCCTGTAGAACAGTTTTTTATGGAAAATAAGGGAAGAACAAAAGGAAGAATAGTGACAAGAAAAAGCAGTTTTGAAACAACATAGGTTTTATCTTTAGCATTTTTTTCAAGACTGATGATCCCATAAGAGCCATTAATAGGTAACAAGTATCAATGTCTTCATATGGTCTTTCCCAAACACACACTATATTTGGGTAATTCCTCTTCACCTTTTAAATGCAGTTCCATTAACATAAAACGGATGACTTGTTTTAAGAAAATCATGTGTTCTTAGCTATAAATTCACTATTGTTTTCTGCTCTGAAAGGTGAATAATTACGTCTATAGAACACGAGGAAAAGCGGAAGTACAGTGAAGAAATGTTTACTTTCCTATGGTGCAAACATTATTATATATTCCCTTTCTCGCATCCTATTTTCCTTAAGAATTTGTCCACCTAACAACTTTATTTTGTAGAATATTTTCCATTGATTCAACAATCTTGACACATGTATAAGTCATATAAAAATAGATGGGATGTTGAAAACACAGGGATTTTATGCATATATATTAGGTCAGGTGAATCCATTTTGCCTAATAAACAAACCCCCACAACTTCCCTCAATGAAACCCTCACAGCAATGTTTCCTTGCAATACTCTTTTTCTTTCTAGTTTAGTGCACTACCTCCTGTGATAACATTCACAGCAGTAGAGCTATTGTAGTGCAAACAAAAATGAACCCACACTGAAATATGAAATATGCACAAGGCAATTCACTAAGATTTGCTGAACTGACCTACTACTCTGACAGAGACTGAGGAACTCTACATTTTCATCATCCTATTGTGCATTCCTCTGTGTAAAGTTTTGGATCTTTTTTTTTTCCTTTCCATGGAAAACATAAAACAGATCTGCAGCACCAATTCACAGCTTTTCTGTAGGTTCACTGGCTTCAAAGTAATTCAGTGTCACTCTATATGAAAATGCTGTAAGAATTTTTAGACAGCTAGGAGACTGTTCCCATACTTGGAAGTTTCATATATTAGAAGCATGAATTTTATCAGTTTCTGCATACCAAGACAAACGAATGCCATACGTGGTAAGAGTCCACAGAAAAAAATACAGCAGTGTACAAATAAAAATAAACAGTTTTCTTTTTTTTTTTCTTGTTTTGACTAAGGAATAAACCAATGGATTTGTTTATCAGATATATTCTGCATTATTTTTCAAGGAAAAATTGTCCATGGGAGGAGAATAAGGCTTTTGTTGTTTTCCCTAAACTTACTGGTTTTAATCAGACCTCAGGCACAGCAAATCTCTATCTTACTTTCCATTCAAGACAAATTTCTCATATGGATGGTGAATAACTCCTTGCCTACAGAATGCAGTTAATTTTACAAAGAGAATAAGTCCTTAGCCTTTGTCAACAGGATATATTACTAAGCTTGCTGATAACTGAAATGTGATT
This sequence comes from Phaenicophaeus curvirostris, assembly GCF_032191515.1. Taxonomy (NCBI): domain Eukaryota; kingdom Metazoa; phylum Chordata; class Aves; order Cuculiformes; family Cuculidae; genus Phaenicophaeus; species Phaenicophaeus curvirostris. Next base: position 162,367,175 of record NC_091392.1, read on the forward strand.
TCTTTACAGATGTCTTAAGACTCATAAGCATAATAGTCTACACAAGAAGCAAAATGGAAGTAGAAACTAAGGACCAAATCCCACAAATTTTGAAAGGCAAAGCCAGAAAAAACCACCAAAGCCCTGTCTTAGAACCTGTCTCTATAGTGATGGTCATTTTATATATCATGGAATCATAGAATCACCAGGTTGGAAAAGACCCACCGGATCATCGAGTCTAACCATTATAATACATAGTAAATATTTAATCAAAGAATCATGGAAAGGTTTGTGTGTGAAGGGACGTTTAAAGGCAAATAAGGCAACCTCCCTGTTGTGCACACAGACATCTTTCACTAAATCAAGTTGCTCAAAGTCCCATGCAACCCGACCTTGAACACTTCAAGGGATAGGGCATCCACAATTTCTCTGGGTAACCTATTCCAATTCCTCAACGTCTCATCATAAACAGTATCCTCCTTACATCCAATCTAAATCTTTCTTCTTTCAGTTTAAAACTATTACCTTTTGTTCTGTCACTAGAGGTAAAAATTCTCTCTCCATCTTGCTTGTAAGCCCCCTTTAAGTAATGGAAGGCCCAGAAAAGGTCTCCCTGGAACTTTCTTTTCTTCAGGTTGAACAACCCAGCTCACTCAGGCTTTCATCATAGAATAGGTGTTCCAGTCTTCAGACCATATCATAGTCCTCTGTGGACCTCTGGTGCTTTTCTGGAATGTCTTGTTGTGGTCATCCCATCACCTCCCTCAGTCTGCTGGCCACACGTAGAATCATAGAATCATAGAATAACCAGGTTGGAAGAGACCCACTGGATCATAGAGTCCAACCATTCCTATCGAACACTAAACCATGCCCCTTAGCACCTCGTCCACCTGTGCCTTAAACACCTCCAGGGAAGGGGACTCAGCCACCTCCCTGGGCAGCCTCTGCCAGTGCCCAATGACCCTTTCTGTGAAGAATTTTTTCCTAATGTCAAGCCTGTCAAGGTCTGCCTGGTTGTATCCCTTCCCTCGAGTGTATCAACTGCTATTTCTTGGAAGTGGGTATCCAGACAATACCTTACCCATCAAATAGTCCATCCATCAAACTCGTATCTCCCCAGTTTAGTGACAAGGATGTTGTGTGAGACCATGTTAAAGGCCTTACATAAATCAAGCTGTGCTTGAACTTGCAGTTAAGAATAAGTTTACCACCTCTAAAATGAAAAAAACAACCCTTTCCTCGAAACTCAAGAAGCAAGATCACTTTCCTCATACAGTATGTCAATGCTTTCATTCCACTAAGCAATGCAGTAATAAGTTACGGATCACAAATAAAACATGAAACAAACATTTATTCTGAATGAAGTCTCTCTGCCTTTAGTTGAGAGTGCACTCAGTCAGCTGTAATTCCCAAATGCACCAGGAACCAACAAAGTATGTTTACTAGACCAAACAGCTGGAAAAAAGGAAGTCCTGGCTCTAAGCTGTGCTGATAAGACCAACATAAAGAAATGCAGACACTTTTCTAGGACATTGCAGTTGGCTTGGTCTCCTTTAAAATTAATTCCATCAAACTTGCTACCCCTCGGAGACTGCAATCAGGTCCTACATGCAGGAGAGACAGAAGAAAAGCAGATGGTTAAAAATTTCACCCAAATTTTTAGCTGTCAATCTGACACAAGATCAATCCAAAATTTGGGTGCTTTTTTGAATTTAATTCTAAAGATCATTTGACTAAATACAGATATAATTTAATGCTTTAGAAACAAATACAAAAGTACATTGACCTTTAACTTCACTGACAACTCATTTTTCTAAAACACCTAAGCCCATCTGCTGCTATTATTTTTTCTCTAAGTTTTTCAAAATTGTTTTGCTACACGCTCCTCCCCGTTTTTTGTCTCTGTTGTATTTCTTCCACAGGACAAGTGCGATGTACTTTGCTATCCTGTCTACTGTCTTTTTGCATTTGTCATCAGTGGAAAAACAAACTACTATCATACACTGATGGCCCCTTCATGCTTGCAGCCTTAGCAGCACAGGAGGAACATTGCCTCTTTGCAGAACTGCAACCCTCTCAGAGCAACCTATGAGCTTGGGAATACCTTTATTGATTTACGAATTTTGAAGTACAGTTGCTATCTTCTGAGTTGCAATAATTTTAAGTGTAACTCTTGACAAATAGGTATTATCTCCAAAGTAAGTTCCATTAAGAAGATATTCCCCCCCTCCTACCCATTTTAAGTATTCTAATAGCATTCTTGTATTTAAAAGATTAGTTTGGTTTTTATCCTGAAAATTTCAACAGGAAGTGCTTCCTCCTCCCCAAATGAAACAACAGACTTAAAACTATGAGGCTTTAAATCTCTCTCCTTTTTGTTTTGGTTTGATTTGGTTTTTTTCTCCTTTTTTTTTGGGTAGCATAATGGTTTGCGTGCAAAGATAGTATTTTCCCAGAATTACATCACCTTGAAATAAGTCAGCAGTCCACTTACCATTAACCTTCAGAAAGCTTAGCCAAAACTAACAGATAATGAATAAATTTAGTAGAAAAAACAGTAGTTCACAGCAATTTTTCTTATTAGAGACGTAGCATTCCATTAAGCATCTTGTGTAATTTACATTTATGTAATTGACAAAATGAAAATTTGATAGCTTAGTGTAATTGACATTGTCAATGTTTGAAGTTTTTCTCACCACTGGTATTTTACATTACTATATGAGATAAGATTGCAAAATAGGGGTATATGTTACTTTTGAAAGTAGTACAGCTTTGTTGTTTACCTTTTCTTTTTATTGTCATGAAAAGCACATTTCCTAGGTTTTCTAACACTCTTACAAACAGAACAAACAAAAAACATGCACTTCACTGCACAAAAATGTTATCTGTTGTCTCTATGTAACTATCCTGTCACACAACACAGATGAGATATACTAAATCAAATATAACAGTTATGGCTGATTCTAGTAAGCAGCTTGGAAATGAGATTCTGCCATGTAACATTTTTCTTTGTAAGGCCTTATCACTAGGCTAGAGGTTTGAACACAATAGTTCAACTAAGATGCTGAAACATCCTCCTGAATCTTCCTTCCTGCTTACCTGTTACTTCCAACATGCCAACAAGGCAAAATTTCTTGCTTTTTTCTTTCTCAATATCGCTCTCTTTTTGCATATATGTATATTTATACACATATTGCCTATACAAATAATTACCTCCATGATATACATACTTTCCCAGTAAATTCATTATGGTTTAGCCTGCGATTGTTAATTTTTATGTACTGTTTGATATCTATCATGGCTAAAACACAGACTGTTTCCTATCGGGACAGCTAATGACAGGAGGAAAGAGAAACATGAAAAAAGAGCAGCTAAGTGAAAACTTTCAGTTACTGAAAGAATAGGAAATGATATTTTATTCAATTGTGGTTTTCTTCAATAGATTAAAAAAAACTCATAGAAGTCATAATTAAAAGAAAACTTTTATTTTGCTTTTTTGAAATAACGTTACAAAAGAAGTATCAGAATAAAATGTGCAAAATTACATAGCTCATGATCATGAGTTCCTTGCTACTTCCTTTTTTATAAAGGAGTTGGCTATGAACTATAAGTGCAGCAGTTCTCATAGAATTGGCCAGCAGAGAAGATAAGTTCCCTTGAAACATGCAAGATGTTCTGATAAGAAAATTGCTTTTTTCCAAACTAGCTAAACCCGCTGACCCCCAAAATTCATAGGCAAAACCATTAAGTTAATTTGAAAGATAATTCATTGGGTTTGACTGTTTCTTCACTGACCTGACATTTTCATCCAGGAGCTTTCTTCTCAACGATATTCTTTCAGTATTTCCTTGCAGAGACAAATTTTTATAAGAAGATGTGAGTAAAACATGGAAGAAAGTCACATTCTTGCTCCAGACTCCAGAACTGGCTTTTCGTCTGCTCTGCAAGTTGAACTTATATGTCTTTTTCTCATCAGTTCAAGTCCATTACTGCAGAACGGGCATGTTCTCCTTTGTGTATATCCTCTAAGCATCTATGTATAATACCTGCTTGTCTCAAACAATTGGAAGTAACATACACCTGTGCTTGAGATAAACTGGGTGGATGCTGAAGAGGGACAAACACTTCAGATCAGAGGTTTCTGCTTCAGGGCTGTCTCTGCTTTACTGAACTTTACAAAGAACAGCTGTCGCTTCATGTCTTTTCTTTCAAACTGCTCAAGGAGCCTTAATGTCCAGCGACTCTCTAGTGACAGCATGCGACTGTGGCTTACGGGAGAATGTCTGCTGACAGATACAGACTCGGCAGATGAAGAGTCCTGTAAATTAAAACAAATAACAATTTTTTTAGACAATAAAATGCTATAGCTTCACTTTTTTATTTTATTTATTTAGTATTTACAAAGTTACATAAAAGATGCCGCTTGCTGGATATAGACTGAACTTACTTCTGAAGCCAGGAGAAGTCTTCACCAGTAAGGAGCAGGATCATGCGCTCTGCCTGGCTACTTCAGAGAACACAGAATGGGAAAGAGCATCTCCACGGTAGATGCTGAAGACTGCTTTAAACATAAAGCTGATGACTAATAACTACCCTTTTAAGAACTGTCAAGGAGCACTAGAGATTTGCAGTAAATGTGGGTTTGCTAACAATACCCTGTTCTTCCAGAAGACAGAAAACCAAAATAGATTGACTTGTAGCCTACCTCTCGGGTTAGGCTTTTATTATACACCATGAAATCATAAATTTTTATTAATATTTACCATTTGTAATGTATTTAGCAGATGGTTACCGAAACTATTTCTTCTTGATGCTTTCTTTCATATAATACAATGTTCTTCTCTCCCTCTGTATCTTGTAGGAAGAGAGAACAACAGGCTTTGGTCTAATACCTGAATGATTCCAGTCGAATTTTTAAGATAGCATTCCTGCAAAGGAACATCATTCATTAAAAATAGGTGTTACCACCAGTACCAACAGCAAAATCATACTGCTGATTGGACTGTTTGCTTCCTTTGCTCCAGGCCAGCCCAGGCTCAGTTTTCAGGAGATAATGATTATTTTCTTGTTCAAAAGACTCTCAGGTCGTCTAGAAAGAAAAAATGCTTATATATACATATATATATGTATGTATATGTATATAAATAGATTATTACAAGTTCTCCTCAATATTTCTTTAGATAGCAAAGGTTCCTAAACATATTTATATTCCCCAATACCTCTTGTACTAGTGCAGTTAGTTTATACCAATCAAAATTATTATCACTGAAGGCTCCCCCTCAAGTTCTTCAAATCAACAGAGGTTAGCTGGGTCAAATTCAGGCTGTCTGATGTAGACTTTAAGGGATACTCAGGACCTACGAGAACAGTAAAGTTCAAGGCAGCAACGACTCACTGCTTAAGACTCAGCATACAGATTCTGGTTTGGTAACGCAGGAAAAAGAAGACATGGCCTAATATACAACCATATTGCAGATGTGTGGTGTCTCTTGGATCAGTATAATATATATGCTCTTGTGCAAACCCCTTATACCATTACTTCACGTTCTAAATTAACCTGTTCAGTTCAGTAATTCTTTGACAATTCTTTGACCCTGTGTAGCATGTGTTGGATTCTTACTTTCTACTTAGCAGAGAGATGCTGAAGTAAGACTTTTGCTAGAACAGCAGGGATTTCATGCACAGATCTTGTAAAAAAAATGACAACAGTATGTTCTGGTCTGCTTCTCTCTCTGTTTCACTTTTTAATATAATTTCGATGGCATACATTCACGATAAGGCAGTATAATCTCAGTATTCTATGAGCAACTTCAGAAAGGGCAATGGATCCTAGCAACATGACTTGAAATCAGCCTCATGAGAAATCAAAGCAAGCAGTCTCTCTTATGGTCATACAAGCAATACACTAGCTAAAAATGAGGTTGCAAATTCATAAGCTTGAGACAATAAGAATATGGACTTCTTTTCCTAACTCCATGTCATTTATTGAAGTATGGCCCCTTAAAATCAGTATCAACTATTCTTTTTTATACCAGCCAGCCAAGGAAACTGCAGTTGCTTAGTGTAGACAGTTGATGGCAGACAGCATTCAAAAGGAAAAAAAAAAATCCTATATATTTCAAGAATAAATTTCTATAAATAATCTCATTTAATTATGATAAACATAATTCTGTCAGCATTTAGCACAGTTTTATTATCTATTTCCTAAGAAAGTAACCATATTATTGACATTTTCTCTGGGTATATGGCTAAGTAATTTTGAACCATTATGACAAGAATCCCACATCCCTTGCTAGATAAACTTCCTCGTAATAAAAACAGCTGTTTGAAGAAGTTTATATTTATATATAAATGTATAAATATATAAATAAATAAAAATAAAAATAAATAAATATATAAACTTATAAATATATATTTTTATATATTTATTATTTATATAATATATAGAACACTTCCTCTGATTTCATATTGCAACAATTTTTTCTCTGTTCTCTTTGTCTCCTGAAAGTAAACAGGGCCTTAGCTATGTGGTATAAATAATTAATTGAAATAGGTAACTTTCTTTTAATGATAATCTGATTGTTATAGTCTGAAAATTCTGTCCTTTTCCTTTCAAGAAGAAAACCAGGGACTTAATCCTTAGCTTTAATTTTTCAGCAGATATAAAAGCAAATTCTGCATTTCTGCAAAACTGGTAAGAAAAATAATTAAGGAAAAATGTAATTTTGGCACAATGTGCATACTATTCCAGTCTACGCATATTTAATCTACATGTGTTTCTATTGCTTTGTATTTCTGTAACATTTCACTGCATTCAGTTTTTAGTTAAAGGGCTATAAGGGAGCTAACTTAAACCATTGATTCATCCTGCTACAGGGCATAAACTTGATTTGAGCTACAAATTCTCAATTTGAAATGTTGATGAATACAAAATGCTTTTTCTTCTTTATTAATCAAGAGGTTTTGTAATTTTGCCCATTGTAGCAATTAAACACATTTTAATTTAGAAATAGATTTTGAATTCGTAAGTGTAGCAGTTTGTTGCTATAACCCTGTCTCTGTAATATAATGAGTACAAAGAAGCTTACAAATGGAGTTGCAACAATTATCAGGAAGAAGGTATTATTCTGAGACTCAAGCAAAGAAGGAAGGGGTTCTTTGAAAAGGATGAGAAAAAAGGTTATTTTATCAGACACATTGGAAAGAAACTTGTTTAACCAAAACTTGAAAAACAACCACATCTTATCAACCAACTGAGGAATCACTGATTAACAAAATGGTTGAGGTTTGAAGGGAGCTCTGGAAGTCATCTGGCCCAACCCCCCTGCTCAAGCAGTGACACCTAGAGCCAGTTGCCCAGGAACATGAACAGGTAGCTTTTGAATATTTCCAAGAATGGAGACTCTACAGCCTCCTTGGGCAACCCATGTCATTGCTTAGTCACTCTCACAGTGAAAAAGTGTCTTCTGATTTTCAGAAGGAACCTCCTGTGCTTCAATTTGTGGTTATTGCCTTTGGTCCTGTCACAGGATGCCACTGAAAAATGCCTGGCTCCATCCCTTTGGGTATTTATATACATTAATAAGATTCCCCTGAGCTTTCTTCTCACCAGAATGAACAGCCCCAACTCTCTTAACTGTTCCTTTAGGAGAGCAGCTCCAGTCCTTTAACCAAGTCAGCTGTCCTTCACTGGACTCTTTCTGTTATGTTCGTGTTTTTCTTGTACTGGGAGCCCAGAAGTGGAGACAACACCATAAGTGTGGCCTCACTATTGCTGAGAAGAGGGGAAAGATCAGCTCCTTGACCTGCCAGAAACACTTTGTCTAATGCAGCCCAGGATACTATTAACCTTTGTTGCAGTAAGGGCATTGCGCTGGCTGATGTTCAACTTGTCCACCAGATCCCCCATGTCCTTTACCACAAAGCTGAAAAGTTTAAGTCAAAGGACAATAAAAAGTTCAGTTACTGTTTCACAGTGATTTTTAAAGCAGATTGTGAAGGACTTGAACAGATAGTTTAAAATCAGAAATTCCTGAATATTTATTCTCCATTTTATCATTGCGATGCACAAGATTGCTACTCAGCCTTTCATGTTTCTCCATGCAAATAAGCCAGGATTTTATAGGACTATGGGTGACACTATGTAAGTTTGTGCACTTGGTAGATTTTGCAGTATTACTATTATTTAAAGTTTTAACTTAAATTTTTCAGCTGAAGTTGCTCTCTCCCCTAAAATATCAGCCAATATTCATCTATTTTTTTCCTTCAGTTAAAGGGGAGATCTTCATTAATTTTCTGTCTCATCATCGGCTTTCAAAATTTCTTTCTTTCAGCAACTTCAGCATAACAAAGGAGTCTATTGAAACTTCATGCTTCCTGTGTGATACCAAATATAGAGACCCTAAAAATGGAGCATACGCTTTATTTCCTACAGTTTCTACCAAGGAGAAGAAGAAGAAACACCCTTAGTAATATGAAGAACCAAAATGTGAGAAAAGAGGTGGATTTGAATAATCATCCCAATCTGTCACTGTTACTTGTTCTTTTCCTCTTAAGAAGCTTAAAAGGTTTTGCTTCATTTTTGGTTATTCCGTTGTGCATCTCACTCCTCACATTTTTTTTTTTTTTAGGTTTGCTCATTTTTTATTTTCTTTAGCAGGTTGGAAACTCATCTCTCAACCACTCCATCCTGCAGATCTCCCCCAATGTACTTCCTTTCAACTCCCCGGAGCCCACAATATGCTTTATCCCACAAGAAAACAAGAACAAAATGTCACTGGTCTGTGTTTTTACAGCCAATTTGCTATAATCACTTTCCTTTGTATTATATAACAGAAAGTACAGTACATCATCTTCAAGAACAGGGAGGCTTCTTCTCAACTATTTTTAACAGATTTCTGCTTGTGCTCTTTCTTCTTTTCTGCAACTCCCCTGCTATCCTTCTCACACTCCACAGTGCCTGGTTTGACAACAAACGGTAAATTTTTGACCCTTGTGGTCAAAATCAGTTGAGGTAATGAGTTCTTGAGTCTGGATAGTTAGGATTTTTTACATTTGTTAAAGATTAAAAAAATCCATGTAACCTTGCACACAGTTTGTAATATATAAAATACTGAAGGTACTTTAAGTTTACCTACTTTATTTTTCACTGAATTACATTATGAAGTTTTAATTTTTTAGCCGTCTTGATAATGCCACACTTCTACATTTAAAAAAAAGTGACTGAATATTGAGTAAATGAATATATATATATATCACAGAATCATAGAATTGCTTGATTCGAAAAGACCTTTGAGATCATGAGGTCCAACTGTACCTGTCCACTACTAAATCACATCTCTAAGCATTTAATCTACCTCTCTTTTAAATACCTCCAGGGATAGTGACTCAACCATCTCCCTGGGCAGCCTCTGCCAGTGACTGATAACCCTTTTGGTGAAGAAATTTTTCCTGATGTCTAACCTGAACCATCCCTGAAACAACTTGAGGCCATTCCCTCTTGTCCTATCAGCTATCACTTGTCACCCGCAAACATATTAAGGGCACATTCAATCCCCTCATCCAGATTATTGATAAAGATATTGAACAGAACTGGACCCAGCACTGAGCCCTGGGGAACATCACTTGTGCGTGGCCTCCAAATGGATTTAACTCCATCTACCAGAACTCTTTTGGCCCGGCCATTTAGCCAGTTTTTAACCCAGCAGAGGGTTCGCCTGTCCAGGACAGTGGCAGCCAGTTTCTCAAGCAGACTACTGTGAGAAATGGTGTTAAAGTCTTTACTAAAGTCCAGGTACACTATATCCACAGCCTTTCCCTCATCCATTAAGTAACCTTGTCATAGAAGAAGATCAGGTTAGTTTGGCAGGATCTGCCTTTCATAAACCCATGTTGACTAGGCCTGATGACCTACTTGTTCTGTATGTGCTATTGAGAAAGCACTCAAGATGACCTGCTCCATGACCTTCCCTGACACTGAAGTCAGACTGACAGGCCTGTAGACTCCTTGATCCTCCCTGTGACCATTCTTGTAAATGGGCATAACATTTGCCAAACTCCAGTTAAGTGGAACTTCGCCAGTCAGCCAGGAGTGATGGTAAATGGTGCAAAGGAGTTTGGTGAGCACTTCTGCCAGTTCCCTTAATACTCTTGGGCAGATCCCATTTGGCCCCATAGACTTTTGAATGTCTAATTGGCCGAGCAGGTCTCTGTTTCCTCTTGGGTTGTGGGAACTTTGTTCTGCAATCCCTCCCTGTCTTCTGGCTCATGAGGCTGGGTATCCAGAGAACATCTTACCTTGCTATTGAAGACTGAGGCAAAGAAGGCATTAAGCACCTCAGTCTTATCCTCATCCTTTGTCACTATTGTTCCCCCTGTATCCAGTAAAGGACAGAGTTTCTCCTTGGCCCTCCTTTTGTTGTTAATATATTTGTAGAAACATTTTTTATTATCTTTCACAGAATGGGCCAACTTTAGTTCTAGTTGGGCTTTAGCCCTTCTGATTTTCTCTCTGCATGATGTCACTTCATCCTTGTAGCCCTCACAAGATGCTTGCCTGTTCTTCCAAAGCTCATATACTTTCCTCTTTTTTTTTCCGAGATCCACCCAAAGCTCTCTGCTCAACCAGGATGCTTTTCTCCCTCAATGGCTCATTTTTCAGCACATGGGGATGGCCTGCTCTTGTGCCACCAGGATTTCCTTCTTGAAGAGCATCCAGCTCTTTTGGGCTCCTTTGACCTTTAGGACTGCCTTCTGAACAGTCCAAAGTCTGCCCTCTGGAAGTCCAATGTGGCAGTTCTGCTGACCCCACTCCTTGCTTCTCCTAGAACTGAGAATTCTATTATCTTGCTAGCACTGTGCCCTAGGCATCCTCCAACCGTAATGTCTCCCACAAGGCTTCTCTGTTCACAAACAACAGGTCCAGCGGAGCACATTTCCTAGTTGGCTCACTCACCAATTGTGTCAGGAAGTTGTCTTCCCCACTCTCCAGGAAGCTCCTAGGCTGATTCCTTTCTGCTGTATTCTACTTCCAGCAGACATCTGGTAAGCTGAAGTCTCCCACAAGGACAAGGCCTAGAGATCATGAGACTTCTCCAAGCTTCTTGCAGAATATCTCATCAGCCTCTTCCTTACGTATCTATATAGATCTATACACTGTCCTGACATTTGAGTAACACTGATAAATGGAAATGAGAATACATAGTCCTTGGCTGGAAAAAAGTTTCAATTTAGAAAAGTATACATGAAAGCTTTTTGAGAGGGGGCTTCCAATATGGCCTGCTTTCTTGGAGAAACTGTTCTCTTCTACATTTAAGGAATGTTTATCCCTTTCCCTTACACTTTCATTTTAATGGGATTACTGAGTACATTTTTCCCTGCTCTCATCTTTGTTTCTTATATAGTTTTAGTGATTTAATGTCACACAACACAAAGCTTAATTATATTCCAATTTTAGGCCTCAATTGTTACTTTCTTTCCAATGTCTTCATCAACATTAGCTTATGTTTTTATGTTTTATGTTTATGTAAGACCACAGGTAAGCTACTGGGGTCACAGAAAATCTCCCATGGAAGTTATCATAGGAAACAAACTTGAGTTTTTCTTGATGAGATTGTTAGGATTGAATTTTATTACTGGTTGTAAATGCTGAATAATGCTTGAATTACAGCTAGAAGATGCAGTTGGGAAGTTAGTAACTGTCTTTATAAAGCTGAAAGACCTAAATAACAGTCACTGATCATCTCAAACCTGATGATATTTGAAAAACTGAAGTACTTCCTTTCTACTCTGATATTTTTACTGCTTCTGTTTCTGATTATTCCAGCCCTCCTCACATCTACAACGCCAACCAACAATGGGCAAAACTGAGATGGAGTAGCCTAAAAATTGATTTTCTTTGTCAAACAGAGTTGCTAGATGACCTACTGAGCTCGTTCATAAGAAGTCTGAACAACATGCAAGTGCCCACTGAAGATGGGCTACTGTTTAGATTAGCAACAGTAAGTTTATCAGATACACATTACTGAAAGTACCCTTAACGCCTTAAAGACCACAAACGAAAAGCATGCAGAATTTTATGTTCTGTGGCAACTAATGTTTACTATTTTTAAAGTAGCAGAAAATAAAGTAAGACAATAATTTAAAATGATGGCTGTGACACAGGATTAAGAAAATAAAAAACCCCAAAACAAATACATTGTGTTCTTGTACCTGACGGCCACATGTTACTTCAGCCACAGGTACCACTAAGCATGGCTCTAGCACATTCAGATCATTATATCACACTTCCACTGGTAGTGTGGACTTGGGTAATGGGAGGAAAAATGGCTGAAACAGATTTGATTTATAAGGTTGGTATACAAGGTGCTGAAAAGCTGAATTGCTGTAAGAAGAAAATTATAGTTGAGTTACCATAAGATGTTAGCAATGGATGGAAAATTAATATGGTGGTCATTTAGAGCAGTATACATTTCACTGAAGTTGAGTTACCAGTAAAGAAGGCACGTACACTGGAAAGTAATTGACTACATTTTCTAAGTGTCTGCTCCTCTAAAATGACCTTTTCAGGAGAGCCTAGCCCACTCACACTGTAATCTTCTATACATTAGACAACATATGTGTCATCTTAGCTTAGTATTCACTAGATTTCTTAGCTTTCTAGAGAACACATTATGTATGCATCAACAGTAGCTTTTCTGTGTCAAGCACTTTTGGGTATTAGTCTGTTCTAGAAGTTTCTATTTGGAAAAATCACGTTAACTTGCACTTGTGATTGTTTATATGCAGCTCCAGTAAAGACATATTTTCCTCTTCTTGAGGCAAATAATATACTTTCAAAATGTACTAATTGCTGTAAGAGTGTCATTGAAAGTATGTCAGTCTATATTTACATTCAAATATCATGTTTATAGTTTGACTTTTTTTTATTTTATGTTCTTAGGGCTAGAACTAATAAGAAATGAAACAGATTATTGAATTGCAATATAAACTTCTGCACACTTTATATGCTATTCTTTCAGCTGCTGCCAAGACAAGGCTAAATCTCTTTAAAGCATGTAGCTTTAATATATAGTCAACTAGAAGAGGTTTACTGCAAATGTTACGCAAAGTGACTATTAAATTTACTAGTTACTGAACTTCTCATACTTTTCACCTATACGCCTCACTTGTGCATTGTTGTGGTCTAGAAATTTATGGGCAAGAGCTGTTGCAGTTCCAGAATAGGACTGGTTTAATGCTGGTGTATATATATACTCCACTGAACTGAGCCCTGCATTTATAGATCAAATGGAGCATGTAGGAAAAACAAAGGGTTTATGTTATTGCTCTTGGCGCATGATAGATGCAATATGGCAACACTGGGCATCGGAATGGGTTTAATAGAATAGATGTAGTAACAGCAAAATCTGCGTAATATTTCAATATATCTGTTCTTAAATTATATATATTAAATGCCATTCTTACAATTATCTCAGAATGATAGTATGTAACTTGTATGTTTCTAGGGTTAACTAGTACCTTTGCTTATGCAAGTTTGTTTCTGGGCTGCATTGGCATTACCATAACTTAAATCTGCACTCCCATAAACAGATTAAATTCTGTCATAGCACTCCCTTTGATGGAACACTCTCCAGTCATGTACTCGCTATGTATAAAGGATATTCAGCCTGTGAGACATATACAGACTCTAACTATAAAGAACAGATTGTTTGTTCCTTTCTTTATTTAGGTATTTATTTATTTATTTATTTGTCCCAGAAGACGTTAAAAGAATGCTGAAATGGGAAATTACATTGAATTTCTACAGGTGGCCTCCTGGCCCCAGTATATCATAAACAAAACAGGCCTAAGTGGCCTTCCATTAAATTACTACAGCCCAAGGTGAGAGTTTGGAGAAACACCCGATATCCTTTTTGAATTGTGGTCATAACAACTAAGCTTAAGAGAATCAGCCTTCCATGCTAAAAATACAGACTGTATAATGAATAGCTGTGGAATGTGCCTCACCTCATTAGGAGGGTAGCAGTTCAACAAGAAGTTGCCTATACAGTGAAAGTTAATTTCAATTCAGATACAAGTAAAATTTCAGCAAAAGTTGCCAGTGAGAAAAGCAGTCACGAGATGTGAAAGACCAGTCTGGCTTCAATACCAACATTGCATAAATGCATACATTGTGCTAACGAATGCTGTCCCATGTCTATTTTATGCATAACAGAGTGCGAGGAGCTCACTATAGGCATAGACATTCATAACTCTACTGCTAGCCTTGCTAGATCTCTAGACAACTAAGATGATCGCTTCTACTGCTGCCAAAATGCTGAAGTGTCTGTGTGTGTGTTACAGGTTATTCTTAACCAGCAAGACCATGGTTCTCACCTCCCCATTACCCACAGTAATTTGCAAGACTGTTTCTCCCACTTAACTGCACCTTTCAGCTGATCATCTTTCCCTTTCACAGGAATATCTGTGATATTCTCACAGGAATATCACAGGCAGAAATAGACTCTTGTACATTATAATAGCACGTTTAAAAGCTGTTTATGCAGTGCATGTATAAATGGAGCAAAGATTACCATACTCATATAGAAGTGTTATTTTTATTCCATTTATATACATGCTGTTTTAGAATTTATAGGCAATGTGTAAAGAAAATGAAACCAATTCAGCATGCTGCTCCCATCTTGCTCATGCACAACTCCAAATTAGTTCAAAGGGACTTTCTGTAGTAGCAAGATTGTCCAATTCTTCACTTCTGCACTCACTTCATTCATACAAGGTTGCACAGAAATTTTTTCTGTAACATCAGAATTCATTGTGAACAAAGCAAAATACTACCAAATTTACAAAGCTACCACTGATGTAATCACCTTAAATCATTTGACAATCTTATTAGTAGTGCTGTAAGGAAATAAATTTACTGTCCATACTTTGCTAACACACTTGGGATTTTGGGTTCTTTTTCCTGTTGGCTTTTAAGTTTGGTTTGGTTTTTTTTTTTCATCACAACTGGTGTGATGATTAGGGTGCACAGGGAATGGATACATGAATGCTAAAATTTTCTAGAGGAGGGAGTGGAAAGGGGAATAAAATATACTAATGGATCATAACCAGTCACAAGGAATTTTGAAAAGCTTAATTTTCTGTTCAAGGAGAGATTTGTAAGAGGAAAAGACTGGAAATAAATGACTGAAATGATGGCAGCAATCAGGAATGAAAAAAATATGTTCCAAAAGAGATTCCTACCAAGAAAAAAGCACTGGAAGACAAGGGTTTTAAGCCATTATATGAAGAAAGGTTAAGCCTTGGGAGAATTTTGACCACTGACTCCTATACAAAATACTTCCTCTGTCCTTCATATGAAAAGACAGCCTACAATGATGGTGATGAGTTTATGTTCACATTATGAATGCTATTCAGTGAAATGAGAGGAAATGCTACAGTTCTCCTACGTTAAATTGACTTGACCAGGTCCACTATGATTCTATTTCCTTACCATTACAAATCAGACTCTACATACAGTGAATACATGAACTATTCATACAGTTATGTTTTTTGACTTCTGACTTTTGAGTAGCTTTTTTTTTTTCACCTCTGGGCTGCCGCCCTAGAGTCACTGTTTCCAGTCAGCCCTATTCAGACTATAACAAAGTAGCAGCTATAATGAAGACAGCATGATCTAAAGCCTTGTCTTAAGGAGTGGAACTGAGATGAAAACATGACAGTTGGTAATTTTAACCTCAACATAAACCTTCTTTTTTAGTACTGAATGAATATGAAAACAATAAAGCACTTCATGCCATTGAGATTTTACTTTTACACTCGTTTATGTAAACTATGACCATTAATTTTGCCTTTTTGATTGCTGATCATGAACAGAAAGTTAAAATGAGTGCGGAATATGCAAGGCAATCATGCAATCAATGTCAGTATTACTTTTTCAATACCCAAAGAAACAGTTAAAAAACCCCACAACTTCTCCAGGCATGGATAAGCCATGGCCTATCCTAAAACAAGGAGACATTTAGTCTCTACAAAGTCTACAAATACGTTCTCAAGAAGAGTATGCAAATCCTAGGTTGATGTGTAACATTACAAAACCACAATATAAAACACTTCTCAGCAAGTGTAGCAAAAGAAAGTTCAGAGTACAAATTTAATTGTTAATTGCTCCTTAAAATAGGATTGAATTTATTTCACACTCCATTTTTACGTTTATGAATTTGCTTTTCTGTCAATATCCCCCAAACTGACTTCATCAAGAAACCCACTCTGGAGACATTTGTAGAACATTTTGTGAAAAAAATAGTGAAGTCCACTCCTCATACAGAGGAGAGAAGAAAGTGAAATTTCTTTGAAAGTTAATACAGTGCAGAGAAACTTTTTATATATCAAAAGGGTGTTCTCAAACTACAGACCTGTTCACAAAAAAAAAAAATATCCGTGATGTTACTAGCTTTCCCCCACTCTTAAATGCATTATCAGTTAAAAGGTTTATCACAGAACAACAAGGTGTGGTTCATGACCTGAAAAATCTTGAAAAGTGGGCCCATGCAAACCCCATGAGGTGCAATAAGGCCAAGTGTGAGGTCATGCCCTTGGGTCAGGGCATCTCCAGTATCAATACACGCCTGGGTATACTGTTGGATGAAAAGCTAGGCATAAGCCAACAATGTGCACTCGCAGTACAAAAAGCCAACTGTATCCTGGGCTGCATCACAAGAAATGTGGCCAGTAGGTCAAGGAACGTGATTCTGCTTCACTACTCCAATCTTGTCAGAACCCACTTGGAGTACTGCAGCCAGCTCTGGAGCCCTCAGGACATGGACCTGTTGAAGTAGGCAACAAAAATGACCAGAGGGATGGGACACCTATCCTATGAAGACAGGCTGACAAAGTTGGAGTTGTTCAGCCTGAAGAAGAGAAGGCTCCAGGGAGACCTTATTGCAGACTTCCAGTACTTAAAAGGGGCTTATAAAGATAGGGACAAACATTTTAGCACAGCTGGTTGCAGTAGGAGAGGGGGTAATGTTTTTAAACTAAAAGGGGGTAGATTTAGACTAGATATACAAAGACATATTTTACAATGAGTGTGAGGAAACACCAGAACACATTGCCCAGAGAGGTGGCAGATGCCTGATCTCTGGAAAAATTAAAGGTCGAGTAGGGTAGGGTTCTGAGCAACCTGACCTAGTTAAAGATATCCCTACTCATTGCTGGGGGTGGGACTAGATGACCTTAAAAGGTCCCTTTCAATTCAAACCATTCTATGAGTCTATGACCTGGTAAACGGGGTATTAGACGTGCTCTCAGATAATTGCTGTAAAATTATTGATGTTGCAGCAGCATGCCATCTGAAAAAGGAAAGAATAAAAGAAAATCACAGTCTGACCATATGAATGGGCAAATTCAATTCATGCTGTATTGTTGCTACTGCAAAATCATTATCACCTAGTACAGAAAGACTTGAAACTGATGTTCTGATTGATATAGAACAAACTTAACACTGGACTAAACAAACTTAAACCAGACTATCTCTTCTAAAGTGTTTATAAAATTAAAATGACAGAATGACAAAAAAAATAATTTCCAATTGCTTATTAGAGACATCTTTTTTCATCTAATTTACTGGTCATTTTGGAAAATGAAGCACCTCCTCTTCCCAGATGTTGCTTTGTATTATTATACATAACAGCTTTATCCTCTTGTGTATTCTAATGTAAGATGCTATTGAGTACAAGATCAATCAAATACCAATTCAACACCAAAACCGGAGAACAATTCAATATCTTATACCAGTAGAACTCAAGTCTCCTGAACTTATCATATCCCCCAAAGAATCAACTGCTTTCTTGGTGTTTTGGACTGTTCCTTCTTTTCATTTCCATTTGTTTAATATTAAGATCTTCAGAGCATTTTTTTTGAGACTCTTGAAACAGAGCCCTGATCTCACAGATCCAGTTTCTGGATAGGGGGTATTCCTGTACATATTGATTATGTATGAAACTGTATCAATATTGACTTCTTCTATTTAGAATAGCTTGAAAGTTCTATAACAATTACACTATAGCATTATCTTTAATATTTATTACTCACCCCTAAACAAGCCCTGGAGTTGTGTATTACAGTGAACAGTAACTAAGCATGCACTGCTTAACAATTATATTATAGCTGTGCTTGGAATGGCTTGAGATAGAGCTGTTCAGACTTACTGGAATGGCTTAGCCAACTAAATACACAAAAATTACAGTTTCTGTTATTGCCTTATTTGCTGTATATATGGTATCAGAGACTGTACTCAATACACTTTCTCTTCTATTTTTTAATCCCCAAAACAAAGAAAGGAGACAGAAAAAGAAAGCTGAAGTGGATAGAGAGGAATGCAAAATCCTTGGAGTTTGAGGGTGACAGGAAATAAGGCAATATATTCAAAATTAATAGAACAACCCTAAAGCAACCTGGAATTTTAAGATTTTAAGGTCTGACCTACTGATGTCCCTCGACACTTAGCTGACTTCACTGCAGTGCCCGGGATCTGTGACACCTATTGGATCTGGATCTGCCAAGTCCTCCAGCCATCCTGTCATATTTAGAAAGACCACTCTTGTGTGCAAGGTCTTGCATAACCAGATCCAGGCAGAAAAAAGTGATGCAGAAGAAGATTGTCATGGAAGAACACATCTTAGCAGGGTCAACCTTGACTCAAGTCATATTTTCACTTCCTTCAGTGTATGAGTTAAAAAAAAAATATTTATTTCTCTTTTAGCTGTACCTGACACTGTTTCTTCAGCCTTCCACTCAACACTTGCATTCAGAAAAAGACACAGCTCTAAGCCTGTATTATGACACTACATATAGCTGTCTATAAAAGAATAAATTACTTTTCTGTTTTTCAGACTAATTTTTATTCACTTTCTAAAATTCGGAAATTAAAATGATTATTTGTCTGAAAACAGATGGATATAAAGGTGTGTTATATAGGACCTATCAGGCTTGCTCAGCATCTCCTCAGTGAGCTATGTGTTACTGTAATATTTGTAACAAATTGCAGTAGAACCAGAAGACATTCAGTCATCATTTTCAAATGTTTTATTTTGAAAAAAGCAGTGCTACATATGTCAGTTTTCATTCAGCAAAACCACACTTGTTTAAACATCATAACATTCCATAAATATAGATTTTTAATTATTATACAGAATCTTAGAAAACAAAAAAGTATTTTTAGGTAAAGGCTTTGTTATGAGAGATATAACAGAGTTAGTAATATGTTTATAGCTTTGGGGCTTTTTCTTTCAAAAGAAAAAAAAAGCCACAATCCTTAAATCATTATTATAGGTTTGGGACTCTATAATCTGGGGAATCCATGGAAGTTCTATTTCCCTAAACTGAAAAAAACAGTGAGAAAAAAAAACAAATGAAATCCCAGTACCTTGGTCTTTCACTTCAGTTATAGAATGTTTCACTCAGTTTATCCTTTTTTTTTGGATGCAAGACTATTTCACAGAACTTTCATGGCATTTATGAAAGAAGATGTTTATAAAACTTATATTTACAAGGCTCATGTTTGTGCATTTCACAAAATAATAAATTGCTTTCTAGCAATTCAATTGTGACCTCTTTAAGAATCCTGTATGTTTGGGTTTTTTTCCCTAAAATGAGTTCAAACAGTATCACCATGCATGCTTTCTCTGCTTAGCTGTCTCTGAACAGAGCTGAATCCCCACTTAACTTTATGAAGTTTATGTGCCTCATGTTTTCATGATATTGTGTTCTCTTTGAAGAAAATAAAGTTGTCTAGGCAGCATTTTGGTGCATCACAAGACCAAAATCAGGAAGAAACACAACTGCAGCACAGCAGGCACAGAGAAATTATATTTCACTTCATTTGCGGTGTCAGACAGGGATAGAAAATGGAAAATTTATTCTTCCTTTAAGAAAAAAATTTTTATAGCCAAAGGTTTCAGCTTTGCATAGAAAACACTTCATGTTATAGCAACAGCAGTCTAACCAAGCATTTCTGACCAGCTGCAGTCAGTGAATCAAAATTTTTAGGGCTTGCATCAAGTTGTTGTTCATGTTTCTTCATTAACTTCTAATGCAACTTAAAGTATAAAAGCTCTGAAAAAAACATGTCCAAACCTATATTAGATATACAGGAGTACATAAAAAGTTACTTTAAAACTAGCGAAGTTGAATGATACTCAAAGTTGATTCAATACATACCTTGTAAGCAGCTGTAAAATGAGTTTAAAAATCCATTGTTATGATTGACAGGAGAGATTACCTTGACTGCACAAATCAAACATTTTGCCGTTTAGTGCCGACAAAACAGAGCTCCTTATTCTATTCTGAAACTCCACTTTTTATTCATTTATCTTTGCCCTGCTTTCCTGAATACCTTTAGCCAAAGCAATTTCTACTGCCTGTTTAACAGTGGCACCAAACACGTTGCAAACATGAACAGGAAAGGGGCCTTAAGTTCTAGTCACGTAGATCACTTTCTTACAAACACACACATGGAAACATAAACACAGATCACTGGTGAACTAGACACCACAACTACTTTTACAGACGCATGTATATGCATATAACTGCATATTCCTAGATATTTAGTCTATCCTTATCAGATCATTTTAGCTGCTTTGTTGTATAGATACAGTGAGTTAAATACCCAATCCGGATAGAAAATATGCATTACACAGACATATGTTACTTCATACATATATGCATACTCTTACCTGCATAAAAGCACATGACTGTACATATATATAAGCACAAACACACATATTCATACAGAAACATCTGTGGGTATATGATGATCCACATTGCTACACTGAAGTGTAGCATTCATTCATTGCTACACTTAAGTATCTACCCTAGGTTTAGTGACCAAGTACAAATACTTTCGTCATGATGGCATATCAAAGATCACCCAGTGAGTGTAGGCTAAACAGTTCACTTTTGGTAGTTAAGACCAATCAGGTCCACTCATAGGAATCCAGAAGGGTAGCAGAGAGATGACCCAGTCTGCAGCTGAAGGAAGGCCTGTCAGTAGTTCCCTCCTGATAAGTCTACCCAAGTAGAATGTTGAAATTAAAAATAATTTATTGAACAACAAATATTCTAACCAGTAGACTAATGAAACAGGCAAAAGATATGCAAAGGCCAATTAAACAGAATTCTAGAAAAAGCAGTCACTACAGAACTTAAAAAAAAGGCGACGTGATTAAAGCAAACAGCATTTTATATATCTCCATTGTAGATGTCACATGAAACCCCGAATCAAATCTAGTTTAAACAAAACTTTAGCACCTAATAATCCATTTAGGAAAGTTAATCTTGTGTGTATACTTCCTATAAAGTTAGAACCAAAACACTGTCCAAAACTGAACTGTATTAAGGCTTCACAGTTTTTCTTTCTACTTTAGTATAATGAATTAAAAATCCCTTGAAAGCTTGTTTCTAAACAAAAGCAAGTGGGAAAAGAACATACTGATTAGATGTGATTTAGTGACATTGTTATTAAAGATACCGATGAAATGTGAATACAATGAGAGAAAGCAACGGTCATTTCAGAAAAATGCTTCTTTTCCTTTTTATTTTTTTCTTTTTTCATAGAGATTAACGATTCAGGCTTCTTTCTTTCTTGCATGGCATTTTGGTTTATGGCTTAAATGAGCACCTCCTTGGCTGGAACAATCCCAGTGCTTATAGAAGAGGGATTAAGGAACTATTTTCCTCTGAGAGAAGCATCATTGTCAAAAAACACCTGCTTTATTTTCCTAACTCTTCTCCAGATGACTCTGCAATCCTGAATTATTTACATCTTGACAAAGACTGTGATATAATTCCAGAAATTTTACAAGAGACTATCTCCAAAATTTTCCGCCTCAGTCAACGAGACATATGATATTCCCTGAGCATAACAACTTTCCTGCCAAAAAATAAAATATGTTTCTATTTACTGCCAACCCACCTGACTCTACCTAAGTAAATTTCTTGCCAAGCCCATCAACCTTTCCACCCTAAATCTGAAATCCATTCATTCTTGCTCAAGTTAATATGCATTCTCTTACCTGTCAAATAGTGCAACATCATTTAATGGACCTAAAATATGATTAACTGTTACCTCTCAAAAGTGGGGCAGTGGGACTTAATTATATGAATGTTGTTCTTGTCATGTATAGTATGGACTGCAGATTCAGAGAATGAGATCTCATCTGAATGGATTTTCTCTGACTGCCAGCTATCTGTGCAGAGGAAAGGCATTGGTGTAAAAATTCTATTGCATTGCAAATAGGAATGGTTCCCCAAAGAAAGCAGCTAAACACAGCCAGCAGCAGCCAAAGAGCCACTTTGAACTACAGCCTCTACTAAATCAAAGACCAGGTCTCCTCAAAACACATTAGGGAAATTGCAAGATAAGTATCACCTTTATACTTGTTTAGTATGTTCTAAGAACCTAGAATGAAGGGAGCTTTGGTCTGATTATGATTAGTGAAGCTAAAGCAAGCAATAAGTTTTTCCCTCCAGCTTCTTCCCCTTTACTAAGAGTATAATCTCTAAAAAGGCAGGAAAGATTTAAAACCCCTTTTGCTTTTCCTTTTCATGTCTGTTTAGCTCAGAATTATGGAAACGCTCAGGAGAGTGATATGTACGAAGCCAGAAGAGCTAAACTCAAGTGGTGGAAAAATAAACTTAGGAGAGTAAAATCCTAGTATTGTCAGCTCTTGCTATTTAAAAATCTGTTTACAGAGAAAAAGTTGCAGAATCAACTGGGTTACTTAGTATAGCTTGCAACCTTACCTCCCGGTTTTAAGTGATGACACACGAGGAAATGCCTATGCTAGGAGGACAGAAAGGGAACAAAAGCAAAATCATAGTACAAGTGCAAAAAGGGCAGAAAGAACTTTGAAAGGCAAAAGGCACAGGAAACAGAATTTTATAAAGGCAGAAAGGAAAATGACCAAACCTAGATACAGCCCACCCTATCTAAATACAAGCATGTAGTTAAGCAGCCGTAGTTAAGTAGTATACTCCCTATACAGCTTAAGAATGACACTACAAATCCCCCTCCTGAAGACAGTCACCTCTCTTCAGTGACTGCACCAACAATTTGAGGGCACCTGTGCTGCCTGAAAAGTATGACATAAATATCTTCACCACATAAATAAGTCTCTGTGGTCAGACAGTTTTTCCTGTTCAAATAATGTGACAAGCAAAAAAAAAACAAACCCAAAAAGCAAAGCTGAGATTTTATTTCAGGAAGTTCTGAAATCACCTGAATTTATTACTGACTTCATATCATAGTTCTCCGGTTGGCAGGCACACAAAATACATCACAGTTTAAAATTTCCTCTTAATAAAGTGAAGACATTCTTCCTTAAGTCATTGAAGCAACTACTATTTTTTTTTTCACCAAATTCAGGAATCATTTGGTTTCTAGAAGGTAACATTGCAGTACAATTAGTACCATTTTTGTGATGCTAAATGTTTTAGATCATTTTCCAACTATGGTACTCCAGACAGATACTGCGTAATGGTTTATGAACTGAAATTTACCCGGATATATGCATACATACACAATCCATATACACTTTGCATGATAAATTATTGGAATACTCCTACTTATGTTACAGGTAATTATAACTTCTTTTTTTTTTTTTCATGTCCTCTGTGGATAAGAACACTTTGGCTGATGTTCCAAACACTGCATTAATCTCTTCCTCAAATAATGACAGATGAAAAGAAATTACCTATTTTCACAATGTGATTATTATTTTTTTTGCCAGAATTCATTTTTATTGCTGTCTAAGCTGATATCATGTGTTTTCCTTATTTCTTAAATCTTAATGTTCCAGTCTTTCATTTCATCTAGAAGTGGTTTAAAAGGCAAGCATCAAAGACACAGTACATGCTACATAATCAGATGGTGAAATGTTAGCAAAATACAGAGTCTGTGCTACTAGGTGCATTTTAACTTTTTGTAATTGTATTTCTTCCTTTCCAGAGGCACCTGAACAAAACCTTTAAATGAAAACAGTGGGAGTCCTTGAGAAATTCTGTTGCTTGGAAAAAAGCTGCATTTTTTCACAAGACTTTCCTTCATGATATCTGAAGGAAAATAATACGCAAACAGATAATTTTCAAGGAAAGGTGATTTTCAGCTCTTGTTGATATACCTTTTATCCTAATTCAGATGAATATCTTTGAACCTGTTTTTCAGTGTTGGCCAAAATCAAATATGAGTCACTCAAATAATACGTGAATATTCAGATATTCACATTTTAAAAACACAGCATAGGTAAATATGTAATAATCTATTCTTCTACATTAACTGTGCTTGGATAACTAAGCAAAAGAATATTGAAGCAGAAACTTGATCATGCTCTTAAACTATATAACAAAGTAACTTACAAATTCTAGATATTACATTTTAAATCTTTTATTGTGCATGTTCACACACTTTTGTCTACACTAGAACACATGCAATCCATTTTTAATGCAATGCTATACATAAACGCTATACATTACATCATATTACAGCTGTGAAAAATATCTTAAGTTTTATTAAAGTTAAAAGTCATGCTCCATAGATCCAGGAAAAGGCAACAATAAATACTTTCTTCTGTACATGTGTATTATGACTGTATATAAATTTTCTCTCCATAGACCCTACTATATTCAATGCATACTTTGCTCATTAAATGACTATCCAGTTATCTATTTTTCTTAAACTGATTACTATAGGGCCTTATTTATTGCATATTATTCAGACCTACTTTGAAGGCACAATGAGTTCTCCCTTGCAGGATTTTACTGTCATTATCCGTGCAGCAAGGGAGTTTTGAAAAAACTTTTTTTTTTTCCTCTGCACCTGTTCAATCATGCTAGGATCCAGTGAACTTCCATCTAGGCAAAAACAAGGTATCAAAGTAAAAGACTTGTTCCAGCATAAAGTAACAAACTTAAGATGCCTAGTATTTTATTTTTCTAAGTACTTCAGCCTTAAGAGATGCATTCAACACTGTTTTGTCTGAACAGAGCACACCTGAGATCACAGGACAAACTAAGCACTCTTATTTTAGATAATTAGGCCAGTCTCCTGAGATATACAGGCTTGCTGGAGTCCAGAAATTGCTGCTGAGCATATGCATACCTGGATTTTTGACACTTAACCAAATCAGGATGGAATTTTACAGAGGTGGCAGAAGATTCTTTTGCACAGACATCTCTCAAAAACCTATAATTATTACCTATTATCCTGTTCCAAATCTGTGAGGTTTTAAAAAGATTTATGATCTAAGACTTTTTCTTGAAATTAAATGAACTGAACCAATATAAATTCAGCCAGTCCACATAAATTACTAGTCTTTAATGTTTTAGATCGCACAGTCAACAACTGACATGTGGCTCAGAAAATCACCTGCTGCCAACCCCACGGTAGCTTTCCCTTTTCTAACGTAATGCTATACTACTACTACAAGAATAGGAAAACTATTTATATGCAAACTATATTTGCCTACCTCATTCCCATTCATGTCCTTGTCTGTTTTCTTAGAAGTACAACTGCCTCTTTTATATACTCAAGAGTACTTGCTGATTTGGTCAATTTTGTAGGTAAGCACAATAAGTTGCATTAAGTTATTTTCTCTTGGCCTGTATGTTGCACTCACTATAGCTGGCATCCAAACCATTAAATACTTAATTGTAGCAGAATCTCTTTGCAGTAATTAATTATTAATGAAGCAGACTGGGACAAGGAAAAAAGAAAAGGCAAAAAGTGATATTGAAAGCAGTGATACTCTGAAGTCTTATTAAAAGCTGTAATGAGCATGAAGACGCTGACCTTATGCATACAGAGCCATGTAGTTTACTTACTTATAGATCTTCATTTCTGATTAAAATGAAGGATCTGAAATTAAATATAAACACAAAAATATGTAGGTTCTCAGCTTTATAAACCAGATTGGGAAACTAACTGGATTTACCTCAAAACTATTCAGGATAATGAACACTGAACTTCTGAAACTACTTAATCGCTTCAAGCATAATTAAAAATAAAGTAAGAAATTGGGACATACTCTTCTTTTCCTTGTATAATGAGTGAAATGAAGGAATAGCATTGCTTCATGGGAAGCTTTTGGTAGGTAGCATTACTATTTAGGTTCTGTTTGGCTACATCTAGTATGTATTATCTATTATTATTTATAACCCTGAAAACTCTTTAAACTACCCTTCATACAGAATGGTAGATGGGGGTCACGAAAGACTCCTTCTTGTGGTATCTTTTAAGTTACCTTCTGAAGGAACGCATCTTGCTGAAAGAATATCACACAACTGATGGGCAGACTTGATGTTGTTAGGTGTCTTTTACAGCCTTAATGATTCTATGATATAAATAAATGTACACCTATTTCTGGTAAATCCTTTCTTCTGCAGTGCACCAATCCCATACACACTGATTTTGAATTAAGTAGTTCAAAAGCCAGATTATGTGCCAACAAATAGAACCTTAAATTCTGTGAAATTAAACACAGCCCCACACTGATCACATGGAACAAGGACTCACTTTAAAACAACAAAGCCAAGAAAAAAGTATGTGATTTGATGAAACTAATTAGTCATCAATATGTACATAAGTCAGTATCATGAAGAATTCTGTGGTCAAAATCAATAGCAGTAGCAATGTGAGGAAAATAAATCACTTCAAGAGAAGTTCTACCAACAAATACACACTTGGAGTGCTAGGAAACTGTAACAGGTTAAGACTCCAATTCCTTCGCTTTACTTAGGCTTTTATATCACAGGTCTGAATCAACAGTTTTGCAGTAGCCTTCAACCCAATGAATAGCTGAATATCATTTCTACAAGCCAACTAAGAAATTGTTCTTTGGATTCTTCCTGTCTTAACAGTAAACATTTATGGATAACATCATGAATGTTATTTTAGTTAATGGTAGGGGACCAAAATTTGATGGGCTCAGCTAATTACAGCTACTCAGAACCCTCATATAAGAAAACATATAGAGGGGCTACACAGCGCAAACAACACCCTGTAAAAGATGATAAGTATTTTTAATTTAATTCTGCATGGCTACTTCACTGGCACATGACTTCATTTGACAACTCAGTACATAGAACAAGCACATGGGTTTTACTTCAATCAAGTGCTGCCTCCATGCAGAGGCAAAGACGTGTCACCTTCTCATGATGTCTCATGGCAAACCGCACACACTTCAAACAATGTATATCAACAAATAGATGGTTTAGTTTCACAGTGTACATTACAGGAAAAATCTTCCCTGACAGCCTATTTGTCAGTGTGTCGGATGCAGCACTGTAACATCAGACCATCTGGAGATTCCAGTGAAAAAAAACACTTAGGGTGAAATTCCTTCTTTGGCTACTGCTCACTGAAAGGAGACAGAATAATGGGCCTTCTCAGCAGTTTGTCATAACATCAGAAACCAGGGACTGACTGTGATGCTTTTATTTGTATTGGTTGGAAAAAAAGATAGGATATGCTGTAGCGATAAAAGCAGGGGATCAGAAATTAAGATTGAGTCATGACAAAACACTGCTAAGATTTACTCCTCCATTTTCGCAAGAGGAGGAATGTGTATTCCATATATTATACATGCATTTTCAGTCTTCAAATGTCATAGTACAAAACTGAGCAGACTACTCAGATTCAAACAGCAGTTTTCATCAGATTCTTGATGAAGCCATGCACACCACTGAATTGTTTTGACGTATTTGCATCTAATGATCCACGGTCACTAATAAGTTATGAACACCCAATGCTCAGAAGATAAAACTCACTAACGTTTATCGCTCTAATTGGCCAGGTGGAATTTCAACAGCAATGTCGTCTTACAAAAAATAATTGTTATAATTAGACAATGTGAACTATGTGGCATATTTCCTTAGAACGCTCTGCCCAATGGACATAAAGACAATAAAAAGAATCTTCACAAATTTTACAGTGATTTCTGCTTGCTGCAAAATAACATTTAATACTCCTGTTGAAGGAAGAACTTATTGGGACTCTAGACAGTTATATAAATTATATCTAAGTAAATACTCCAAATGAAATACCAGAAAGAATGAAAAATATTCAGATATAGTTGGATTACAGTTGATAATGTCCCCAGGGAAAAAAAAAATCAGGATTGGACAATATATTTGAGAATTAATTAAGCAACAATCCTTCCCTAGTCATGCTTTACTTAGTTTAGTAACAAAACATTGATCCATTTGCTCACATTTGCTGTTAGATACATTATAACTGAGGAATACCAAATGCTGTGCTTTAGTCTGATTTGCTGTTGATTAACAGCAGAAGAAGCCAAACTTAGAGCTTTTTAAGAACAGATGGTGCTTCTTCCCTCTTCTTACTGGTCAAAAATTCAGAGAAAATAAGAATGAAGATGGATGTAGATAGAGAAGAGAAGCAACTGAAAGAGAAAAAAAGTTTGGCAGATCCCATAAGCAGCTATAGAAACAAATTATACCCATTTTCCACTGTGGGTGTGCAAGTTTGAGGATTCACAGATGGCTTGGAATTCAGCTCCTCGTCAGAGCTGAATCTGTTTCCAAGGCAGTCTGAAAAAGGGGTGCCAAACGACTGAAAAATCATTCTTTTCCCACTTTTACTACTTGACGTTTTCCAATTTTTCCCTCCTTTTTCTCTAAATTAACAAAACTTGAAGTTAGAATGGAAGTTTTCTGAGGTACCAGGAGAAAGTGGGTGGTGCTGGTATTTGCCCAGATCATACAACTAAAAGTTGCATTCACTGTGGGTTTCCTAAAGCCTAAGGGGACTTGAGGACTTCTCATATCCTCCCACCTACTCCTTATAAATAAAATCATGACTCGCTTTTAAAAATTTGGTATCAAGTGAGTCATTCTTCTGCAACATCAACTTGAGACACCTTAAAATGGTGGTCTCCTTTCCTCTATCAATAGGATAGGAACATTTCAAAATTCTAGGAAATACAATCCCATGTAAAGGAAGGTGCTCTGCTCTCTGAGAATCAATCATAAAGATAGAGAAAATAATTTCAATTGAGCTGAATAAGTGTTTAGTCAGTAATTATGTGTTAGAGTCAGTAATTAGGTGCTAGAATACAGTGCCAAAATCAGACTTGGTGTGTTGAGAGCATATTATCAATCTTTATTCCAAAGCACAAAAAAGCTAGTTTGGATCCTGGTGTTTCCAGCCATATACTGACCAAATCCACTAACCTATCAATGTATGTTTTATATCTGAAGATACTCTGTTTGCCATCCAGTTACACTAACCTCTGTCTGCATTAATCTTGCATTATTAAACTTGCATTAATCCGTCCTCTAAATTGAAAAAAAAAAATCAAGCAGTTCATCCTCCTAGCACATCTTCCTATTGCTTAATGTTATGAAATAAGTAAGAAACGTGCCTGACTCACCAGTGCACCAAAATCCCCTTCTGCACTTAATTACTGCGTGGTTTTCCTTCTCTCTGGTGACCCTGTTGAAATTTCATCAACATGGATCAGCCAGTTGGTCTAACAGTGAAAACCAATTGCAACAGCCTTGCTGAGGCCTTATTTGCTTCTGTCACCGAGTTCAGGGGGCTCTCAAGAACAGGAAAAGTAAAGATGCACACATGCCCTGCTTATGACAGACAAATCACCCATGCCCCATTAGACTGAGATATTTAGTCGTTTTTTAAAAAAAATTTTTAAAAATATAGTTTAAGTCTGTTTCTCACCACAAAATGTAGGCAAATACATTTCAATTTACTCTGTTTAGAAAACTGATGGCAATTTTGTAGCAAGAGAAAGGCAAAGTTCCTATGAAGAATGTCTTGAAAGACTTAAAATGCTTCCAAAGCTAAGACAGCTGCAAGGAAGATTTCACTGTCGTTTGCTAAGTTTCCAGTGGAACTCTCCTGGGGTACATAATAAAATATCTCCTGTTCTATAGGTCTGGCCCAGTCATATTAGCAGCATGTATATGTTCTGACATTCCGGACACTGAAAAAAAAAGGACAGTTAATTGTACTCATAATAATATCTGTAGGTTAAACTACTAATAAATAAATAATGCCTAATAATTTCACTGACAGACTTCTGAAAACATGACAACTATAGAACAGCATGAAATTTAAGTTTAGAATCCAAAATAGGAGAGAGATTCTTGCATGTTGGTGCTTGTATTAAAGAAAATTGTGATTTCTACAAACCTTTACTTCAATAAAACCATCCTCGACATGAAACCAGACAAAAAACCTTTATTCTCCATCATGGTTCTTAATAAACTTCTGAGAAATAAATTTAGAAGATGGGAGAGTTAAGCTGAATGTTTCATTTTCTGAAATAAAACTATTCTGTTTACAATTATTCCCTCCCTGTACATGTTATCATGTAATTCAGAACTCCTAATAATTACATACAGCAATGAAGTAGTTATTCATCTACTGTATCTGTCAGAAAAATGCTGGGCTTGAACCTTCATTCCTTTCCATTTACAAATACTCTCTCATAAAGTCCTTCTTTCCTCACATACTTTCAAACTGACCTACATAGAACCCCAGGATTCTGGCAAACATTTTTGTTGTTTATGCTTTAAAGACAGTGTTCTCCACAAAAAACTACAGAAAATGCAGACAACAATACTAAAATCTTAAAACTGCAGAGTGTACTTTCCACTATTCATCACAACTATCTCAGCCTCCTATGCCTGTGAATACCTAGAAGGTAAAACACCTCAATCATAAATAAAAGCAGTGAGCACAGACTGCCTTAGACAAGATGTGACACATATCTTAGATATTAATTCAATCATCACATAAATGTTCTGTGAAAACTGAATTACCTTCCATCTCACAGTTGGAGATAACATCCTGTCACGTCTAATCACTGGGAAAAAAATACATAGATGCCACAGGCCAGTCCACATTTAGTTAATTATGCTCAACTATATAATAAGAATTGCCGAGTAGTAATTTTTTTTTTTTACCACACCAATTACTTCCTGCATTTTAAGAGCAATCCTTGAACTTCATGAATCTTCAGAAGGGTTGAGCATGTTATCTAGCAGGTCAGGAGATAGTCCATATTTTTTAATGTATTTGGTATTAATTTTTCCCCCATTCTTTGAAACTACATCTCAAATGACATCTGCAGAGAGGCTGTTTAAAACCTAAATGTTTGAAAATCCCCAGAAGGTGCATGAAACAGAAAAGCTATAAAAGTAACGGCTCAAATTATTGCTTCTACTGCTTCTTATTTGCTTTCATTCATTGCAATATAAAATGCTAGAACAAAACAGCAATGTTCCTACTTGCAGTAAAGTTATCATCAGAAGTATAACAGAAAGACTATAGGTGGGACCTACCTCAGGGTATAAATACATACAATAGGTAAATATAAGAGATTTTGCAAGCTAACCAATTGCAGTTAATGAAATGTAGAAAACAATTCAATAAATAACCACTGGGTGTCTTCTTCACATAGCTAGGCTGAATTGCTTTCTAGACTACAATGACCACATGGGGAAATTAAATTCCCTACAAACAGCATATTACAGAATCACTAGGTTGGATAAGACCCACAGGATCATCGAGTCCAACCATTCCTATTAGTCACTAAACCATGCCCCTCAGCACCTCATCCACCCATCCTTTAAGCACCTCCAGGGAAGGTGAATCAACCACCTCCCTGGGTAGCCTGTTCCAGTGCCCAATGACCCTTTCCATGAATTCGTGTTTTCTTATACCCAGACTGAACGTCCCCTGGCGGAGCTTGAGGCCATTCCATCTTGTCCTGTCCACCGTCACTTGTGAGAAGAGGCCAGCACCCTCCTCTCTACAACCTCCTTTCAGGTAGTTATAGAGAGCAATGAGGTCTCTCCTCAGCCTCCTCTTCTCCAGGCTAAACAACCCCAGCTCTCTCAGCCGCTCCTCATAAGGCCTGTTCTCCAGTCCCTTCACCAGCTTCGTTGTTCTTCTCTGGACTCGCTCCAGAGCCTCAACATCCTTCTTGTGGTGAGGGCCCAGAACTGAACACAGGATTCGAGGAGCGGTCTCACCAGTGCCGAGCACAGTGGGAGAATAACCTCCCTGGACCTGCTGGTCACGCCGTTTCTGATACAAGCCAAGATGCCATTGGCCTTCTTGGCCACCTGGGCACACTGCTGGCTCATGTTCAGTCAGCTGTCAACCAACACCCCCAGGTCCCTCTCCTCCAGGCAGCTTTCTAGACAGACTTCTCCTAGTCTGTAGCACTGCATAGGGTTGTTGTGCCCCAAGTGCAGGACCCGGCATTTGGCCTTGTTAAACCTCATGCCATTGGACTCTGCCCAGCGGTCCAGCCTGTTCAGATCCCTTTGCAGAGCCTCCCGACCCTCCAGCAGATCCACACTTCCACCCAGCTTAGTGTCGTCTGCAAACTTGCTAAGGGTGCATTCAATGCCTTCATGCAGGTCATTGATAAAGACATTGAACAGGGCTGGACCCAGCACCGAGCCCTGGGGAACCCCACTTGTCACTGGCCTCCAGCTGGATTTCACACCATTTCCCACCACTCTCTGGGCCCGGCCAGCCAACCAGTTTTCCACCCAGGAGAGTGTGCGCCTGTCCAGGCCAGAGGCTGACAGTTTCCCAAGCAGAATGCTGTGAGAAACTGTGTCAAAGGCTTTGCTGAAGTCCAATAAGACTACATCCACAGCCTTTCCCTCATCCAGTAGGCAGACCACTTTGTCATAGAAGGCCTTCCAGGGTGCCTGTAAGAAAGGTGGGGAGGGATTGTTTACATAGGTTTGTGATGATAGGACGAGGGGGAATGGGTATAAACTGGAAAGGGGCAGATTTAGACTAGACATTTGGAAGAATTTCTTCACCATGAGAGTGGGGAGGCACTGGCACAGGTTGCCCAGGGAAGCTGCGGCTGCCTCATCCCTGGAGGTGTTCAAGGCCAGGTTGGATGGGGCCTTGGGCAGCCTGATCTAGTGGGAGGTGTCCCTGCCCATGGCAGGGGGGTTGGAACTAGATGATCATTAAGGTCCCTTGCAACCCAGACTGTTCTGTGATTCTATGTCTGCTTCTGACCTACTGTGGCTGAACCTCCAGTTCCTTCCCGCACATTGTTTGAAGGTACCAAATCGCAGCTTGAGAACAGAGAGAATTAATGTATCTGCTGCGGAGAGACAAACAGAAACACACTTTGTTGCAGAGTCTATGTTGAGAGAGTGTGCACAAAGGCACAAAAGAATGTTAAACCAGGGGCAATTAATATGTGAAGGTTTTGCAGACTATAACTTTTTAAAGCAAAAATTAGGTATCAGTTTTGATGATACCCAGAAAGGAGAAAGGAGATTCTCCTAAAAGCATTACTTTTACTGGTGTAAATAACTAACAGGTTAAGTTAGTATAACACAGCACATTGGACTAGGTATTAATTCCTAAACCGCGAATACCCAAGTGTTACATCAAGTCTCCTCCTGCCAAGAAAGAAAAATTGCTAATAAGCAAATTCAGATCCTGAAATTCTGTGAAAAAATGTTATCTCAATTTAGGTTAGATTTAAAATCAGTGGGAAAATTTCAGATGCACCCTAAACTATTGCCATTGTCTTTTTATTTCTCAGGGCTTTTGTGCTGCAGGCATATACAGTTCACAGAATCACAGAATCACTAGGTTGGAAAAGACCCACGGGATCATCAAGTCCAACCATTCCTATCAATCACTAAACAATGCCCCTCAGCATCTCATCAACCCGTCTTTTGTAATCTTCTGTTTCCAAAACCAAAAGACTTCTTAGACAGGGAACTATTCATATAGCAAGGACTAGCTGGCTAACTTTTAAAGAGCTTAAACTAAATTAAGAAGGTCATTCTACCCTTAGATATGGCTCTAGTTTGAGGTCAGGGAAGAGGAGCATGGAAATGATGATCTTAATATCTCACAACCACAGAAATTCAATCCATGGCTCTGTGTGTATACTGAGTGTTTTTCACTGTATTGCTGCGCCCATTCCCTTACTTCACTATTTGATAAACTGGGTTATATTTTACCTGCACGCTGTGGCACTCCAACGAATTTAAAAAGAATGCAGCCAGCTGTGCCAGGATTGCACTGTCAGACTGATACCAGTTTGAAACTCTCCTCTCTCTTCTAGTATCTCCTTCAGGAAACTGTCATCTGCGTATGCATGTATCCAAGGCTCAAGGTTTGTTTCTCTCTTATCTCCAGCTGAAACCTGAGATGTATCTATATGGGGTTGTGGCAGCCTTCCAGTCTTTCAGCAAATCTGCTGGTGTAGTTCATGCTATTTCAGTCACCTGCCTATTCTCAGGCTTGCTCAGTTGCACTGTCCATTATAACTGATGCTTTTTATATTTTGCCTCAGGTTGCATACCAGGAAATTATTATCATTTTACTTGCCTTAACACAATTTTCAAAGGCATTTTATCGTGACAAAATTGTGCCTAAACACATTTCAAAGAATTGCTACTCAGGGAAAAAACAAAAACAAACCCAAACACAGAACTGCATTTATATCAACAATTGAGTGAGAGGAAAATTATGATAAGATAGAATTTTTGAAGGAGTGGAAATAACATAGAATAATGCACACTAATCAATGACACTAATGAGGCATGCAAAATCACAATTACACAACTGTGCCTGTGGGTACAGTCTCAGTTTATGACTTATAACATTGAACAGGTAGCAATGCAGATGTGTTTGTAAACCTTTAAAAGTCACATTCAGGGGTATTTAGCTGAATCTTGGGAGAAAAATTTTGCTAAAATACCATGATGGCCATTATTTATTCCCAGGGTGGTTTTGCATTTAAAAAGCTAATCAAAACATTTTACTATTAAACATTATTTAAAAAAGGTGAGATACACAATTGTTTGCATAATAATTATAGCTAAATTAGATATTTAACTCTGATTACAGACTTGTTTTGTCATTTCTGACAATGCAGTAGGACCCAGAATGCTTCAGATAATATCAAGTCCTTATTACACCATAAAACACAAGCATGTAATGAAGACAAACATTGAGCATTAATGGATTTGAAAGAAAGTCATCATGTATCTTAAATCTGCAGATCAAATATCAACCGAACTGTCAGTGACAGTTCTGGGGAATATGTTGTATACCTTAAGAGAATCAAACTTTGGTAAATGCATCAAGAACTCACAAATGCACTGTCCTTCTGGGATGTTCTATCTTTTTTTCTCTCTACTCCCCATGAAAAAATACACTAGATTAATAAATAAACAGATTTATAACTAATAGATTAACAACTGGAAAGAAACAAACAAAAAACCCCACCCTCTAAGAACTGTCTGTTCTAAATAGAAACATTTCCAGAACAAGTTTCTACATCAGATTAGCTCTGTAGAAGTCTTTTGTAGATGCAATTTATTTGTCTAGGAACAATCATGTTGGCAATAGCATCAGCTTTTCTATCAAACTGGTTAGCGTAAATGTGAAAGGATTAAATACATCTGATTTTCAGAAACTCCCATCAAAATATCAATTAAAAAAAAAGTTAAAATCTTTAGGTGACTGAAAAAAAAGAAAGTAAAAAAGCAGAAAAAGTAAAGCTTCTGAAATATTTCACTCAACCAGCTCTACTTTGTAGTAGAAACCACATGTTATTTAACTTACTGCTGGGCTGACTGAAAAAAAAAAATAATTTCTCTAATTTCACACAGTGAAAAATCATAGAATCATAGAATAACCAGGTTGCAAGTGACTCACCAGATCATAGAGTCCAACCATTCCTATCAAACACTAAACCATGCCCCTTAGCACCTCTTCCACCCGTGCCTTAAACACCTCCAGGGAAGGTGAATCAACCACCTCCCTGGGCAGCCTGTTCCAGTGCCCAATGACGCATTCTGTGAAAAATTTCTTCCTAATGTCCAGGCTAAATCTCCCCCGGTGGAGCTTGAGGCCATTCCATCTTGTCCTGTCCCCTGTCACTTGGGAGAAGAGGCCATCGCCCTCCTCTCTACAACCTCCTTTCAGGTAGTTATAGAGAGCAATAAGGTCTCTCCTCAGCCTCCTCTTCTCCAGCCTAAACAACCCCAGCTCTCTCAGCCGCTCCTCGTAAGGCCTGTTCTCCAGTCCCTTCACCAGCTTCGTTGCTCTTCTCTGGACTTGCTCCAGAGCCTCAACATCCTTCTTGTGGTGAGGGGCCCAGAACTGAACACAGGATTCGAGGAGCGGTCTCACCAGTGCCGAGTACAGAGGGAGAATAACCTCCCTGGACCTGCTGGTCACGCCGTTTCTGATACAAGCCAAGATGCCATTGGCCTTCTTGGCCACGTGGGCACACTGCTGGCTCATGTTCAGTCGGCTGTCAACCAATACCCCCAGGTCCCTCTCCTCCAGGCAGCTTTCTAGACAGACTTCTCCTAGTCTGCAGCACTGCATAGGGTTGTTGTGCCCCAAGTGACTGCAGAGCCTCCCTACTCTCCAGCAGATTAACACTTCCACCCAGCGTAGTGTCGTCTGCAAACTTGCTAAGGGTGCACTCAATGCCTTCATCCAGGTCATTGATAAAGACATTGAACAGGGCTGGACCCTACAAATTACCTCAAGTATTTGGATTCCTATAAAAATTTTACACAGTATGATTGTAGTCAAACTCAACTGACTTATGTGCAAAATTAGTCTGTTTCACTGTGAAGGAGTTCAGATTTCTCTGGACCATAACCCGGTTTGTAATTTTACCAAGGATAAATCATGAGGTCTTCATCACTCCTTTTGAATCTCTGAGTGATCCCGTCACCAGAAGCTAAAGAGATTAATTTGTTTGTTGTACTTTGTCACAGCTTCATAGACTTCCTTTATATGAAATATTTTTATAATCCAATGACAGTAACTGAGAAAATAAAGTTCAGATTTAAAAATTCAGGACCTGTAACAGTTGATAATGACCTGATTCTCAGAGATACTGACCATCTTCAGCTCTTTCACTGACACCAGTTTATATGCCAGGTTGAAAATAACTGGTCAAGGGCTTCCTATTGATAGATAGGAGATGACTGTGTCAGGTCACCCAGAGCAGTGTAGTAAAGCTTTGGTCCAAATTTTGCTACCCTAGTTGACATTCTGATTTCCCCAAGATCTTTAGTTGCTCTTTGAAATCAATGACCTGTTGGTAGCTGAAATGCTGTTTTGAATTGAGCAAGTTGCACAAGTTTATGTCACCCAAATTTACTGGCCACTGAAGTGAAGGAGGCTGAATCTAACACTTTGGTTATATCTTCTTCATCTGCTTTAGGGTGAAAATGACAGAACGTTGCCTGGCTTTGCTGCATGCATAATGTGTTTTCTCTCTGCAAAGGCAAGAGTGATTGCTAGCTTTCAAATCAGTGCATTGTAAATACAAAGGTTTCAATGACCTTCAAATCTTGGGAGAAATAAAGACATGAAAAGATCATGTGAGTTAATCCAGCCTATAAAGCAAGCTACCAAAGGGATCTGAGACACAATTTGTATAACTTGCCTCTAAAGGTACTATCTTAGTTCCACTAACTAACACACATTATTTAGTAGCGTTCAGTATCTGCGCAAATGACAAAGGCACTAGGACTAAATTCTAAAAAATCATGTGAATATGTGTTCTCAGTTAAAATCACTTAAAGGGTACAAAGTTTTCCATGTGCAGAACTATATCTTAAGGCCCACATTCTCAGGATGAAACATCTGAAGACGTGGATAATTCTGAAGAATGATTTAAGCCCTTCTGTTGTAAAGAACAACATTAATAAGAACAGAATGGGATGAGGAAAATATTTATGCTGAAGTTTCATGTTATGGTAGTTAATAAAAATACATAGAATATAACTGGAAATCATCACTTGGCATGATTGATAATAATGAACATCTATGATACTAGATAATTCCACCAAAATAATATCAGCGGAGTGCCATGTACAAAGCCAAGTCATTTCAGTTTTTAGCACAGCAATAAATACTGTCCAGAAGTAAACTATGATATTAACAAAAATAAATGGTAAGAGGAAAGGAAGTCACTGCATCTGACTCTGCATTTTGCCAACACTTACTCATTTCTTTAACCGTGAAGAATAGAACACTATACTTCCAGGAAGCTGACCTATTAAACCAGTTAATCCAGATATATCAAATTGTAGCATATTTTGATTGGAGAAAGGAGGGTGAGAGTTCTGTATGTAAAAAGAGTGATTCAATTCAGAAACTAGTTAAGTGAACTCTGACAAATATGAACTCTAACAAATACAGAAGTGGAAACTAAGGTTTTAAAGGAAGATAATAAAAAAATAATCACATTTCTATGAAAAGGCTCCATTTAATATGACAGAAAAAGCAGAAACAAGTTGCTATTGGTATTACTACTACTACATTTGAGTGAACACACAGATAAAATAATTGACAGGATCAGGACCTCCGCAGGTACAGATACACAGTTACAAAAAAACCTAACCCAAAACAAAACAAAACAAAACATATTGTTTCTTTTACAAAGTTTAACCTTTATCCTAGTCTGGCTTCTGAAACACAGAACCAAAAAAAAGAGGTTCCTAGCCTAAAACCAGCCTAAAAACTCAGACTAGACTGCAAAGGAATAAAATCGATGTTTCCTTTGTAACCTAATTATGTCCAAAAAAAAAAAAAAGGAAGACTACATGATTTATGGATTGTTTTATTTTAATATTTACAAAAAAAATCTTTATTCTCTATGGATTCTTTATAGTTTTATCCTGTTAATGAACTTAACAACCTGGGTAGAAGTTTGTCTGGCTAAAAGTTAACAGCTGTGATAGTTGACACTTGTTCCACAAACTTGCTTAAGGAAAAGGGTGGAAGCAGTGGGGAGAAGAGGAAAAAGAAAATTGAAATAAAGGTCACAAGTACCAGAATATTTAATAATTTAGAAGTACTGTATACAATTGTCTTCTTCCCTCAAACTTCTCAGGGATTTGAGCCAAGAATGTTATTTACCCTGCTAAAATAAGGCCATCTCCCTTAGTGGTCATATAGAACAGCTTTACACTCAACGCTAAGGCAAAAAAATGTCACGTGCCTTTTTGCCAATGTAGTTCTCCAGCAAAAATTTTCTCTGGGTAATAAGATTTATATGCAGTAAGGCTGGATGGCAAAAGAAGACAGACTACATTGAGAACAGCTGAGGCACAAAAGAAACTCAGCAGAAAGCTGAAATACAAAGACAGCATTTATGTGAGGCTTCCAGCAGCTAAGCCATCTATATACCCCTCTCAATTATTACTAGCTAAAAGTGCCAACTAGATTTTAATCATCCCTCTCCATCATTATTTTCACATGTTCAGCAAGTACTCATCTTTCACTATTTGACATTGCAATCTGCTATTCTGTACTTTCACAAACCCTTTACAACCTTTGCTGATATTCATACTTAAAGTGAAATGCAAAGGATAGGAAAAGCCAGGCAATTAATTTTGAAAGTGCAATATTCTTAACAGTAACCCCATATGAGCCTGGGCTCTTCCAAACCAAATATTCTGTCTTGGTGACAAAGAATAAAAATGAAAAGAATTCAGCATTTGTGGGGCCTTCCATTTTGAGCTTTATGAATATTAACATTTCTGCAGGGAATCATTTGCTCCCAACAACTACAAATAACAGAACAGAAATCTACAGTTCCTTGGACACAGGTCAATATTATCACCCATATTCTGCAAATGGAGAAACTGAGGTACGCAGAAGACTAAGAAAAATGTTTACCCTGAAATACCTAGAGACGTTCTCTCTTAAAATCCACGCTAGACATATGGCTTGAATGGCAGGGATGTCAAATACCAACTAATCTCATTGATTTCATACTAACCAACAGGGTCAAACAGCTATGCATGTTTCTGCTGTCAGTGTCAACAGAAAGGGAGAAGCTTACGTGGGTTTAAGCATGGCCCTCAGGAGACATCAGTTGTTCATTCTGTGTGTCATGAACCTGACAACTAGATGAGCTGTTAAAATAGCAAAAGTCATCTCTCCAGTTGGCTTGGTCCAGTGTTCAGAGCTAGGAAAGTAAAGACTTTGGAAACATTGACCCATTTTTTGAATAATGAAATATATTCATTTTCAGAACCATCACCTCTGTCCTTTCCCCATAAATCTCTAAATCTTGCCTCATTTGTTTCTAGGACCTTGCGAGTTCCTTTCTTGTTTGTTAAAACCCTCTTTTTCTTGCTTCAGTAATTCATACATAGCACTCATCAAAGGCATCCAAAATATCTTTCTCTTCTTTATTTTTATTGCAACCATGTTTCTCATCTGTCTACATCCTTCTTTTGGCTTCTGATCTCTCTCTGTATCAAGTACCAGATGTTCATCATGGCCTCAACACTGGCAGGAAACCTGGCAAAGACTCAGCAGGGCTGACAGATAAGCAAGGTGTAAAATGTGCACTGACTGATAATAAGGTCAGAGGAAAAAACTAAACTACTTCTGTGCATCAGTATTGACTGCAAAACAGCTCAGGAAGCTTCCAAAACTGGAATGTTAATTTAAATGCAAAGGCATCAGAAGAACTTGCTCGATTGAAATATTAATATCTATAGAAGAGATTTGAGATAGAAAAAAAATCCTCCACAAACTGAATACATCACTTAAGTTTTTCTGGGAAAGTACAAAGCTATCATTCAAAGCCGCCTCGGTATCAGAGGACAACAGGTAGCAATAGTAGTGGCAGTAGTAGTAGTAGTAGTAGCAGCAGCAGCAGCAGTAGTAGTAGTAACGATAGCAACAACCTCAATTTTTGAAGTACTC
Organism: Phaenicophaeus curvirostris; assembly: GCF_032191515.1. NCBI lineage: Eukaryota > Metazoa > Chordata > Aves > Cuculiformes > Cuculidae > Phaenicophaeus > Phaenicophaeus curvirostris. The sequence goes on from NC_091392.1 coordinate 162,407,952, forward strand.
TAGTATACCTGATTTCTAGTCAACACATTGATAGTATAACACAGAACAAAATTAGTAAACCCATAGCAACTATGCAAGATTCAACAGTATTTTTTTGATCACACTTCACAAAATTATTATCGGGCATGTTGATAAACTCAGTGAATACAAGAGATGAGTGAAATGGATGAAACAGGGAACTGGAATTCAAAAAAAGCTTTGGAAGTATCTTTGAACTAAAGCTACATGACTCATTAAATTATCTGTTGCCATATAAGAAAGATGTTGTGAATATTGTTGATCATCCCCTGAAGATCTAGTGGCTCTCATTAGTGATCAGAACAGCAAACAGAATCTTAGGAACTGTTAAGAAAGAAATGCCGAAAGAAAATAACTGCCTCTATTTTGTAGTTCGTAATTTTTGCCGCCCGTCTCAAAAAGAATAAAGAAAATTTACAAATGGTTGACTAGAATGATCAGAATAAAAGAATGACACCTATGAAAATTGAGAAACAGACCACTACAATGACTTTGCCTTGAAATCAGAAAATATAAATTCTGTAAAGCAAAAAAGTCATAGAATCATAGAATGATTTGAATTGGAGGGCACCTTAAAGATCACCTAGCTCCAAGTCCCTGGCATGGGCAGGGACGCCTATCACTAGATCAGGTGGCTCACAGTTCCATCCAATGTGGTCTTGAACATCTCCAGGGATGGATGGGGTATCCATGACTTCTTTGGGCAATCCGTTCCAGTGCCTTACCACCCTCACAAGAAAGAATTTCTTCCTAATTCTACCCTATTACCCTTAGAACTATTACCCCTCATCCTATCACTACACTCCCTGATAAAGAGTCCCTCCCCAGCTTTCCTATAGGCCCCCTTTAAGTACTGGAAGACTGCTATAAGATCTCCACAGGAAATGATATGGAGTAGAGGAATAGGGAAGGGGGGTTTGTCTTTTTCATAACAGAAGGTCCAGTGGACAGCCAAAAATCTGCAAAACATAAGATATAAATGAAAACTTTAGAGATTGTTTTTTCTTTTGACAAGTAATCAAATTATGAAACCCATTACCGCAGGGTGTGAGAGTAGTTAAAGTGTAAAAAGTATGAAGAACTGTTAATTCATAAAAGAAAAAGGAATTATTTCCACAATTTCAGAACTTCAGGAGGATTTGCTTCATGGAAAATTCAGGAGACGTTTAGCCCTGGATTGTTGATTGAATTCAGTCTGAACTCTGGAAGTTCCTAAGCCACTGATTTCTAAACTTTCAACAGAAAGGATTTTTCTGTGCTTTTCTATTTCTTATCCCGTTTCCCTAAAATTTTCTATTTTCCAGTAAACATTAGGCTGTTAGGTAACACAGACCATTAAAGTCACTCTAAAATATTCATCTTTTCTTATGTCCTAACAATTCGTTAAACCCTTTCAGTGTTTACTTAAGCACTATCTGCTCTTCTGCAATATTATCCCCTAAACTCTTAACTGTACAGTGAGATTCGTCTCTTTGTCCCACACGTGACTTGATGTTGTAAAGCTTCTGTTTGGTTACTGATACTCTGTGTATCACACAGTCTATTATAATTTTTATCCTTCAGCTCCTATTCTTACAAACATCTTCCTTCTGTAAGTTTGCTTATATTAATTTATTCTTGTAGTTTCTGATCCAATTTCATTTTTTCAAGTTATGTTGCCTTGTCTTTTAGTCTTTTAATAGTCTACCTGTCCTTCCAGTGACCCTTTTCACTCTTGGCTACCTAATGTATCATATCTATTTAAATTGTTGGGTTTCTTGGCTGCCTTTTCACTTACTTACCTGGAAAACTAACTGCACACTGACTGTGCTGTCCTCATGATGCCTGTTGTTGGAAGTGCTAATAGCTACTGCACATTGTATCGACTAGGTCAAATTTCCAGTCCCTAGCCAACTGCAGAACTAACAAAGAAGCTACATCTTCGATCTCGGTTTTACAACCCATGCTGTAGCCTATACTTTAGAAAAAAATATCATACATGGCCCCATATAAGATTTCACAAACAAACACAAAATGCAAATTCTTATATTCTCTTAGATTTCAGAGCATAAAAAGTGGTACCGCAGTTCCTGTTCGCAGGATTCAGGGTATTTTATACAACCATTCAGTGATCCTGTTGCAGCAGTCTGTAGGTCTGTGACATGCATTAAATCCAGTAAGCATGGTAGTAGCAGGTCTATCAGGCAGTGTTTACCCGCTGATACAAACTGCTCAAATCTACCTGTATAATATGTATCACCCAGTTAACAGGCCAGCAGAATCAACCAGAATGCAAACAGCAGTGAGAGCAAAGATCAGTGTGAGAAAAGAGGCAGCAGACAGAAGAATATGACCTGCCAACTGACTGTAACTTGATTTTCCAATTTCCAGAGGCATAAATAGGCAGGTTACAGTAAATGGAAAAATGAAACAGAAAGTGCTTAAGTAGCTGAGTGCCGTACTATATCAGAACAAGAGAAAAAGAGAAAAAAAGGTGAACTACAAAGAGAAAAAAGGTGAGCTCTGTCTGAATATCTATATTTTCAGATCTCACAATGTAATGTTTCTTGATTTAATGGCAAACTTAATAAAATCTATCTGAATCTTGTGCTTACATTCCACATTTTGAAATTTTTAATAAACACTTTGGATTATTTTATAAATTATCAAGTTCACTTTTGGAAGTAATGTTGCCTGAAATTAAATGAATGAATCTACAAACAATAAGAGTTATCAGAAAGAGACACCAAAATATTATTATCACTAGTTTGGTGATGGAGACAGAGTAGTGTTATAAATGGGATCCTTTTGATGTGCACTGTTATATGCACTAAAACATCTCATTGTGATATTAAACAATACCAAAAATCTATGGAAGGAAATAAAATAATAAGTTGTATATGCTATGAAAACCTCACAGCATTGCTTATTCCTGCCGTCACTAAAATGTAGAATGTGCAACTACTAGAGGCCAGTGACAAGTGGGGTTCCCCAGGGCTCAGTGCTGGGTCCAGCCCTGTTCAATGTCTTTATCAATGACCTGGATGAAGGTATCGAGTGCAACCTTAGCAAGTTTGCGGACGACACTAAGCTGGGTGGAAGTGTCGATCTGCTGGAGGGTAGGGAGGCTCTGCAAAGGGATCTGAACAGGCTGGACTGCTGGGCTGAGTCCAATGGGATGAGGTTTAACAAAGCCAAATGCCGGGTCCTGCACTTGGGGCACAACAACCCTATGCAGTGCTACAGACTAGGAGAAGTCTGTCTAGAAAACTGCCTGGAGGAGAGGGACCTGGGGGTGTTGGTTGACAGCTGACTGAACATGAGCCAGCAGTGTGCCCAGGTGGCCAAGAAGGCCAATGGCATCTTGGCTTGTATCAGAAACGGCGTGACCAGCAGGTCCAGGGAGGTTATTCTCCCTCTGTACTCGGCACTGGTGAGGCCACTCCTTGAATCCTGTGTTCAGTTCTGGGCCCCTCACCACAAGAAGGATGTTGAGGCTCTGGAACGAGTCCAGAGAAGAGCAACAAAGCTGGTGAAGGGACTGGAGAACAGGCCTTACAAGGAGCGGCTGAGAGAGCTGGGGTTGTTTAGGCTGGAGAAGAGGAGGCTGAGGAGAGACCTCATTGCTCTCTATAACTACCTGAAAGGAGGTTGTAGAGAGGAGGGTGCTGGCCTCTTCTCCCAAGTGACACGGGACAGGACAAGAGGGAATAGCCTCAAGCTCCACCAGGGGAGGTTTAGGCTGGACATTAGGAAAAAATTTTCACAGAAAGTGTCATTGGGCACTGGAACAGGCTGCCCAGGGAGGTGGTTGAGTCACCTTCCCTGGAGGTGTTTAAGGCACGGGTGGACGAGGTGCTAAAGGGAATGGTTTAGTGTTTGATAGGAATGGTTGGACTCGATGATCTGGTGGGTCTCTTCCAACCTGGTTATTCTATGATTCTGTGATTCTACTGCAAGCAGGTTCATCTATTCCTGGGCTAAAATCATCCTGCTAAATAAAAAAGGCAAAGACTCTAGCCCTGGGATTACATCGTTAGCAGAGCTTGTGTTCCCATAGCTAAACCCCTTCTCATCACAAACTGGGTGCTTTTGCCTGTGCTCCTATTGGGAATAGGTCCTGATCACAATATCTTTGAAGTAAGCATGGATACCACCTAGAAATGTGTTAGCAAAACCAAAGTCTATCAGGATGTGTGTTAAAAAACTCTGAGGATGACTGTGTAACAGTGCTCAAGCGGGAGTCCTGGGTCTGCTGAGATTATTGATGCTGCCATAAATAGAGGAACAACCCGCTTTTCATTTCTGTGCTTGACTTTTCTCAGATTTTAATTCTGGACACATTTAGGAGAGCAAGTTCCTTGATTAATATTTCTTGTTGTATGCTAATGTAGATATTCTTCTCAAAAAGAAGAGGAGTCCAGACTTTATTCATCACTTTCCTTTCCTCAATTCTTCAGCCAGAGACTTAGATAGATATCACCACCATATTCTCCTGACACATTACAACCAGGACATACATCACCCTGGGAGGCAGCGGGAACTACATCTTCCTCAGGTACCTCATGCTCCTCTCTGCCCTTCTCTCACTCCTAAATCTGTTTCTGTGCTGTCTGTGATAGGAAAGTTAACACTTCCCAGCAGTGCACTTTGCCTATGCAGAAGCCTATTCCTTAGTCAACACTCAGATAGCGGCTCTGCAAAGCACTGCTCCTTCAGAGCTTTCAAAATGAGTTGGCTGTACTTAGTGTTCACTAGAATTCTGGCAATTATTCAATGATTTAATTATGTCTGTTAATGGGATTTCTAGGAAAAGTATTATTATGTGGAGATCAAAAGCCATTGTGAGCTGAAATGAGACTGAAATTATATTGGACTCAGCACTAAAAATTCAAATTGTTTCTTAGTAAAATAGGGATTATATTTACTAGCAGCTAGTTCTACCTTGAATGTAAATTAAGGCTGTTTGGAATCAAGAGTTTACAGAATTTGCTCCTTCATATAATTCCAAGGAAGCTGAACTACAGCAGGGATGTAGCTCCATATTATATTTACACGTAGGCTTTAATGGACACTGGGAGAGTTCTTCCTCTGATTAATTTCTGTTTAATTGCAAACATTTCCCATTCAGTCTTAATCCTAGCTCACAGAACTATGCATTGCTTATTAAGCTTGAATGATTTTACCTGAATTTGGGTTAGTTTTTGTTACTAATTGCATAGCCTGAATTAAGAAGCATTCTTTTGACAAACTTCTAAGTATACTTTAATGAGATAAAACTCAAATGATAGCATTTGTCTAAATAAGTAGTCCTTGAATGTATTTCACACTGCTTTTGCATTTTAATGGCACTTAGTATAACATTTCCTTTTTATTTGTTCTTTTGTTCTTCACTCACTCTTTAAACAGTCAATGACCAAAAATAAATAAAAAAAAGAGAAGGTGAAATGCAAGTCTCCTTAATCCCAGCAAAATGTTCTAACCATTTGTACACAGAAATATACTTCCTTCTCTTTCCACTTTCTTGGAGAATCTAGACATTTTCTGGGGGAAAAAGAGAAACAAAACAAGTTGATGTGCCAAATTCTGCCTCTTCTCTCTCCAGGGTTGCTGGATGATTAAGAGACTCTTGAAGAGACTCAGACTCTTGTCTGAGTATCCTAATCAGAGAACTTGGGTCTCCAAAACTATCAGTGAGTATCTTAATCACACAAAAAAAACTTGAAAAGAAAGGGAAGAAACCAACAGTATTTCCAGTTTGTGAAAGACTGACCTCTGCCTGGGTTCAGAAAGAATGGAGAAGAAACTTAGCATGGGATTCAGTGGCCAAGCCAAAGTTGGTGATGACATCTGGACAGCCCAGTGCATTCCACATGTCTCCAGCTGCTGCTACAGGGAAGGACAACTGTCCTGAAAATCCTGGACCATACTCACAATTCCCACAAGTACCTCAAGCAATCTGGAGAAAATAAAACAATGCTAGACATGAAACACTAATGTTTAGGCCACAGAATTGTTTTTCTACAGGAGAATAGTGGAAATAGTTTCCCTCTTGGTTAAGTTTAGGTAACCAAGTCTTTAAAAAAGTCTCAGGAGTATCAGCACCTCTCTAAGTATCATGGATCTAATTTTTGTAGCGTCAGAATTGAATACTGCTTGGCTGAGAAAGCCCAAGTCCCTTCTGGAGTAACACCTTGGTGTTTTAATGAGACACTTCTAGCCAACAGCTTTAGTAGATTTTCATATTATTTCTATTTTAATTTGAAAGTTACAGTTGAGTTGTTAGCATGATTCCTGTTGAACAAAAATAATCACTCAACTGCACTAACATCAATGAATACATTTTTGACCCTATTAGCATGCATCCCTAAATTGTTTCCTTGTAGTCCTGTTACAAATTCTTTTGGATTGAACAAACTTTTGCCTAGAGGCAACAAGGGCTTTTAATAAACCAAACCTTCAATGTGCCCAGATGCTAATCTGTAAATACTATACGCTGTCTGTATGTGTTAAAAGTAATTAAAAACTAATATTTTCAACCTTTAAAATTTGACTACTTAAAAACTACCTACTTGTTGCTGTTATGATGTGCAGACATTACACATAGCACATAATATGTACCACTGTCTTCAGAAAAAAAAAAATTACTTTTAGCAAAATGATTCAGGAAATTCTGGGTGAAGAAAGTTTGCCTAGAAGCAGAGGCAGAAGGACAGCATCCAAAAATCTTGGGCTTCTTTGTGTCACTTCCAGCACTTATATTGAACTAAAATCAGTTCAAAAGTGAGACTAGAGGGTTAAAATATTGATAACTATGCGATTTCTCTGCTGTTGTACACAGGCAAATATGAATTTACATATTTCACAGATACAACTTAAGGGATCCTTCTGTCTAAAATTCCCTAAAGCTCAGCATAAATGCACTCAAAGCCAAATTCAGAGCTCACACAAATAAGAAATGGATTTGCATCTGCTACATCTTAAATCTGTCTTCCATGTTTAACCTGTTCTGACTTGCCCAGCAGCTGCAGTTCAAAGAAAATCAACAAGCTTTGTCTAGAGATTCTGCAAATCTCACTGTACAGCTACTTCTCCCAGCTCCTCTTCCAGAGCATCCAGCTGTATCCATAGATCTCCCACAGAGACTGAACATAACTACACCTGTCACAGTCCACTGGACTATCAATATCCCTGACACCATTGCTCCCTTTACAGATTGCTATTTGCCTCCTATGATTATTGACCTCTCCTTCCCCCTCTGCTTGAGTCACTAGAGTTCATCAAAAACTTAATTACAGAAATAACCTTGTATGCAACTGTATCTTTAATAGTGTTCTGAACAAGTACAGTAGAGATTCCCAAAGTCATTCAACCTGAGCACCACCAAAAGGTATAAGAAACTAAATATAAAATAGAAATACAAAATAAAATTTTCCCATTTTTTCTACAGAATAAGATCTGATAGCCAACCACAAGTAACTCTAAGGAAAAAAAATGGTGACTTCGGCTATATTCTCAAATTCTATATTATTTAATAATCCAAATGACATCATGGCAGTGGAAATACTGTTGCTTTGAGGAAAACTTGGATTTACCAAACAGACAAGCACAAACATATGGAAGGAGAAGTCCAATTAGTCACAAAACATGGTTCCCCAAAATTACTAGCACTATCTATATAAATATTCAGATCAATATTTACTTGATAGCATTTGTACTCCTTTGAATACCTATAATGCCTTGTAATTTATGTCTTATTTGTGACCTAGCTATGACAATACATGTGGATGTTAGATAGGTACTAGATGAGTACCAGAACCTGGTTTATACTCCATACTGTGTCTATATTGTAACAGTCATTTTTACTGCAGTAGTACATTCCCGGTTTCCAAAATTCACTGAAATTAAGGTTCATTCATTAGTCTGAGAAACCTGGAAAAACTGTACATCTGCATGCCGGCTTTTTTCTCTGGTTATGCACAAAGACTGTATGACACCCTCCTGATGTAAGAGAGAAGGTGCAGTCAAAAGTGGAAGGGTTATGGCATCTTCAAGATACAGACTCACTAGTGGAAATTTGGCTGATCTTATACCAGTTTAGATAGTCCTCTAAAAGACTAATGGATTTGAAGTTATTGCTGCAGCTCTTTATGAAGCATGTGTGGGAAGTGCAGTTTGCACTGAAATCACATCAATACACTAAGGGTGAAACGGGAAACAGGAGGGAGATAAATTTTTGGCATTTAGTGTAGGGGCTGGAGTAGGGGAGAGGCTGCTCTGGGCAGGTGGCAGGTGCAGAAGTTCAGCTCAGTCATATTGGAGACTGTATCAGCACAGGAGCTAAAAAAAAAACTACTTTGTCCTCTTCTTGGGACAAATTAGTTTGCAAACAACTCTGTTGATTTATTTGAACTGCAGAGAGGATATAAAAAGCCTAAAAGTCCTGCCTAATCCTGTATGATTTATCACCTCTGAGAGTTCTTCTGATGAAGGAACACAAATCCCTCTTGTTTCCTTCTGTTATTCATTAGAAATAATGCATATGAATAACAGTGTGTTATTTTTCCAATTAGTAGAAGTAATATTATTATTGTTTTTATTGTTGTTAATACTATTATATTTTCACCTTTAGATTCTTCACGGTTGGACTCTGTACTTTATGTCATAGGCAATTTGCTATCAAAAAGGGAGGCGTTACTTAAACAGATGATCTACAAGTTGAGTGTAAAGTAGCTCTTTAGGTGGTCTGCCCTGAGATACAATAGAATTTGCTGAGGAACTAGTATCTGCAAAATTCTGAGTAATGCACCACTGAAAATGTTGACTTCTCTGAACCTATGAGGGAGGGAGGGAAAATGGTATAGAAATTTGTATTTATTTTTTCTTAAAAAGAAGGACAAGGGTAGCTTGCTTTCATTACTTACAAAAATAACAACTATTTCTTCCTTCCCTACGAAGCCAGTGCAATTCCTCATATTTTAAATTCAACATGAACCAGATTGTTCTGCTGTGCTGCCTTCATAGACAGCAAAAAGCTTCCAGGAGCTGCTATCCCTTTGCACTAAAGTCAACATAAACGTGGGGGCACCAGAACAAGGCGAAGACCTCAAAGAGCCACAGCTGACAGAATTTTCTAATATCTTAATTAATTTATTTAGTATTTTTCATTAAATAATGAACATTAAATTTGGAAATAACAGATAAGATAAAAAGTGACCTGGAAGAGAAAAGTTTTCAAAGCAGCATTAAATTGGCACAACATGGTAGAAATCTGTCGCTGAAGACAATTCTAACTTCTTTTCCTTCTTTTGTTTTTCACACACAAATAAACTGCATTTCAGAGAACATCACACCATTTTGTTCATGTGGTTTTGGAGTACACATGCATATTTCTGTATGCAACAGAGGAAAAGGCATTTGGTAGAAGAACAGAGAATCTCTTTTCTCAGCGTCTGGTTAATCAAGTGCCATAAACTGGGATTGCAAACTTAATACAAAGTAAGCATGCTTGCTTTTAATAGCAAGGAATGTAGTAAATAATGGTAACTAATAATCAAATTTGGAACACTTACTGTTAATTTTATGCTACCAAGGATTACATGATTGATGAGGCAATGGGAAGGAACTTCTAATTTGAAGACAAAAAATGTTCAAAAAATAAACAAAAGAAAGATTTTTTTTTCCCATTTTGAGTGCTTGTAACCTCAGACTTTGAATTTTTGTGTTTGTCACCCTTTGGTGTCTTCCTGCTTACTCTGTCCTTCCCATTGACAAAATCTCTGAAATGTTCTGTTTGATGCTTTTCATTAATAAATCTAAAATAAAAGTTAAATAAATGCATTTTGAAGGAAAATCTATTTTTCATTTCAAAAAGTGTCTACTAAAGTTAAGCAAATAAATAAACAATGGGCATTATATAAATATCATGTTTCCCAGAAATGATGCAAGGACTTTAAAGATGCAAAGTACATCTACACTATGGGTTTGTATTTGGCCTTCTCTCTCAATGTTACCAAGTTTCTCAGATGAAAAACAACTGCTGTCAAGGCAGTAAAAGACCTACAACTTATTATTCAGTTGGAAAATTTGTCTCCCTATGAATTTGCATAGAGATAGCAACAAAGAGTAGTCTTTTACACTAATTCGAGGAAAATGCTCTGTGCGCTGGACTGGCAGGGCTAAAAGACATTCTCTTTCACCACTCTTCTCCAATCTATCTTGCAGCTACCCCTGACTTTGTGGTGGGGTTTAAAGACTGGATCCCATTATAAAAGTATTCCACCACTGTTTTCATACTACTCAAAATTTAAAATAGTGAACAAGAACTAATAAATATTCTCTGTAAAGCCTTCAAAACTATTATTAATTTGTAAGTAGATGTAAAAGGCTTTGTTTAGGCATCATTAAGGAAAGGGGAAAGATCATAAGTTGCATATAGCTGTGATTAAAAAAAAATACAAGAAGCATCAATAAAAACTGCAACTACGAAACAATGCAGCAGAAAGAAATAATAACTAGCTTAATATTTAGAAGACCCAGGCATTTTGATGTTGTATTTTAAGTTGCAGGCAAAGATGTTGCTGTTTGGATTTTACATACCTAATAATAGTGAAATTAGATAATTATCTAGCTGAGAAATAGGCAAGTTTTCAAATGTCCAGATGGTTCCACCACCCACCTCATTTAGCAAAACTTCCTTTATTCACACTGCTCTAACATGCTGCCCATTTCCTCAATTTGTACCCATTAGCTGACAAGAAAAGGGCTCAGCTCAGAAATCAACAGGCTCTGACAGGAAACCAATTCCCAGAGGCCCTCTTAGAAGTAGGATTTTAACTGATGTTGCCCAGGAGACAGCTGTAGCAACTAAGTCTCTATCTGAAGCAATATTAGTGAAGCAGGTGAAAGGATTTACAGTACAAAGACCTCTTAATATTCTTGGTAAGCTGCAGAGAATGCCTCCGGGAAGGTGAGCTCCCAGGCTCGAGATAAGAACACTAACGTAACTTATTTCCCATTCGCTAGTGAATAAAACTTCCATGTGTCACTCAGTGATTCAACTACGAAATGTGGTTTACATAGTTTAGCTGATATAGAGGGCAAGGCCAATTTTACAGTGGAAGGCATATTCATCTCTCTGCAAACATCTGAGAGTTCCCCAGGTGCTGAGGAGGGGTTGCCACCTCACTGCATCAACAACTGAGACTCAGGCGAGGGATTTATTTGCTATGGGTCATGTTTGTAAAATATGCAGCCTTCTGACAGCAGAAGCACGCCTTGCCAGAAAGGGAGGAAAGACAGGAATGCGCAAACAAGGTCATTTGACCAATGTCACCTTCCAAAATATCAAGAGATGCTAGCTTCTAATTAATATTATGTTTATGAATATTACATCAGGGTGCACAAAATTCAGTCACTAACACTTCTCTGATTAACCTGGTGATCCTAAAAGATACTCTAAAGCATCATTGCTTTAACTGCTTTTAAAGCATGAATGTTCATTGTGCCAGAATGGCAAAGAGATCACTTCATTTAATTTCTAGTATATGTATGACAAAGAATACATAAAACGTTTGGAGTTTTGTTTTTGTAACAGTGAAAGCAATCAGCAAATAATCAAAGTTTCATTTCAAGGTCTTTAATGGTAACTACCTCAGAGAGAAATGTAATTCACCTGACACTGAACAACAAAGCTGCGTTGCTATGATGATGGTATCGGTTACACAGCTTGGGAAACATATTAGATAATTATCTGTAAGCATCTCGATTCCCTGACAAAACCTAAATTAAAATGGAGTTGCACAGAGAGTATGTATTAGTAGTTTAAGGTAAATTACAAAGCAAGTATTTTATAATTATCCTTAAATCTTGCATTTTAATCCGAGACTCTGAGCAAAGGTTAAAGATGACTATGCACATTACAAGGTAGACATCCAGTGAGGGGATGGAAACTGCCTTACTTCAACACTGTGAAGGATGCCAAACCACCAAAGAAATAGTTTCTGCATTGAAATCTAGTGCATGCATAGCATCAGATAGCAAAAAAAAAAAAATCATTTTGCTTATAAGTGGATGTGTCAAACTATGGAACTGTTCTAATACAACATAAACACTCTGGAACTGACAGTGATCGGTCACTACTAGGTGGCAAACGATCAAATCTTTAATAACTACAAAACTAAAATCTTAATCTAAAATCCTTGATAACAAATAGTCTAAAACCTCCTAAGAACAAAATTTGCATTGGGCACCCTTTATAGAAGAAAGATACATCTCTGACAAAGAAAAATGGGAAAGTCACACATAAAGATTACTGCTTACAAGCCTTAAGAGCATCAGAGGAAATTGATTTGACCTACAAAATACATTCAATGTAGAATACTGAGATGTTGGATATTTTCAGTTACTTCTCCCTGCTCTACAAAATTAGTCGGTAAGAGATTACCATTATGTATGCAATACCCTTAAGGAGAATAGGAAAAGCAGTGAGACAAATCAATACACTAAACCTCAAAAGGGAAAGAGAAAAGTGTCTGAAGCACTCCAATTTACCTGTTTGTATTATCAGTCACCAGCTTAGAAACTGTGATATATAAATACTATCATCCTTTGTGTTCTTCAGCTACTAACAAAGGCAAGGGAAATATGACAACTTATAAATTCAATTCAAAGAAAACAAAATTTTTCATGATTGTCTTAATAAATGACTGCTTTTAAAATACCAGCCTTAAAAAAGCCTCCTTTGAAATAGATATTCATATATACTTCTTAAAGAATTACATTACTTCTTCATTACAATACATGCAGCAACATGACTTGTCACTACTTCTGAATACAAAGAAACTCAAAAAAATTTTATAGTGACCTCACACATATTTCGGAATAAATATGTCCCTAAAAGTCAAAGGAAACACAAGACAAAAAAAAAAAAAAAACCAACCAAAAAAAAAATTCCACACTTTGTACTTTTTTGTTTTGATTTAATAGAACAGCAGAAGGGTCACAATCAAGGTTTTGAATTATTTGCAATACTGTAATTTCCAAAGGGATTACAACAGCTTCGGGTTTCATTATATTCCTCTAATTCTTTCCTTCATTTGTTGGAAATTTAATCAGGGAAGTGAAGCTTAATTTACTCTCCTGACAAACAATAGACCAGGCAAAAATACAGTTGCAGTCCCTGACTCCTCAGAGTTACCACATACACTCTGCTTGTTCTCCCCAGCTATGACAGCAAATATGTTTTTCCTCTGCAGTTGGTGAAACGTCAGGATGGAAGAAACACAGATCGAATTATGATATGTTTGCCTTGGTAACTACTGGCTAACACTGAAGTGTACCTATCAGGAGTCTGATGAATTGTGCATTTCTGATGAAAAACTATATGCAGCTTTAATCTGTATGGTTTCCTTGGTCTCCCTGACTAAGTACGTTAATACTAGAGTTGCCAGGGCTCAGCAACAATCTGCTTTGCCACAGCTAACACAAACTGCTTGCTGTTGCTTAGCACACTGTTTCACTTAATCACAATGAGGAAATATCCTCCCTTCTCCTTTTACTTTGGATTTCAAAAATTATCATCTAAAGTAAAGGTAAGCGTCCAGCTGTTAAAACAGATATTAATTATATTTTCGCTGTTTCTTTGGAAAATAAACTTGTAGTAGGCTGTGTAATGACATTTCTACCTCTTCATATAATTTCCAACTTTCAGCTAGTGGGCATTCGGTTAATACTTAGTTAATATTAACTATCAGAAAACCACCCCTGTAAAAAGATGTAATTCTTTTTTTTCCCCCTTGAGGATGGCCTAGACATAACTTTTGTACCACTTAAATTTCCCTATCAGGTGTCTGCTTTTACCAAATGAATTAAGCAAATAAACCTGCAATTTTGATTTTTAACAAGCTGGTGTTAGATTGTCTCTTATCAGACAAGACGTATTTCCATTTAGTATCAAAATAAGCTGTCCTGATATAAGCACTTTTTCTTTGCGTTGCATTAATAGTATAATGGTTTGGCTGCAGCACATTAACTAGTAGGATAACTAAACCTACTATGTAGAGAAGCCCCTAGAAAGCACAGATTTTGATGAAATGAAGATATGCTAGGACAAGTAAAGTCAGCCAGGCATAGGTAAATATAGATTTGTTATGTAAAGGTATGACCATAGATCACATATTTCACCTAAAAACTGATATAGGCCACTTGTGCTTACAGTCTTGGTATAGGAGGGGCCTGAGTCCGTACCTACTTCACACAGACCACAGTTTTCTTTGTATATGCTCTGCAAGTGCATTCTGTTTTTCTTGAGGTGAAACGTCCACATAAGCGTGTCTATTTCCAGTGTCTGTTTTCCACTCCTGTATGTTACTCCAGAAAGGAGTGTTGTGTGCTCTTAGAAGTATCTGTCTCTAAAATGCACTGTAGTATACGCTAGCACATAAATACATACAGCCTCAAAAGGTTATAAAGCCTCAGAAGTAACGGGTATGTGTATTCCTTAATATTAAGAAGGTTGTCTACAATATACGATACTAATAACATCCATTCATTTATGGGTTCATACATTCAGGCACACATTCATTTATTCATGACTAAATCAATAACCACATTTTCTACTTCCATGCAAGCTGAAGAGTTGTTTATTCACAACTTGGAGGAGAAATTCAAGGGCAACAGGTTAATGCAGTTAGAAGCGAGGACAGAGAAGGGCTGATCTAACTAATGCTGTACTACACTGAAAAGTATTGGAGTGATTTCTGAGTAAGTCACTGACAACAAAAAGCTTTATGGTTACATACCCACAACAAGGTAAGGTAAGGTTGTTCCATTAATCACTTCCTTGCCCCACTTTCTCTTGAAGGGCAACTGTGGCTAAAACATAACTCTTTATCTTTACATATGAAGGGTTTGTTGCCTTTGACATTCATGCAAACACTGTTATTCTCAAGCTTTCCAGACTTGAGAGGTTTCACTGCAGAGGAACTGAACAAGTGCAGAGATGCAATATATAAAAATGCTAGTAATTACAATGAGGACTGACAGAGAGATATGGGATATAGAGAACGATCAACTATGGGCTTCATTTTTCAAACAATTTATTCTTACAGGTATAAATATTTCCCCAAAGCAGCAAAAATATCTAATATACCATTAATGCATACACAATCTAAATGATAAATCTTTCATTATAATGGTTCTTATGGTCCAGTTCATGTCACGTTTAATTAGGTCAAACTAAAACACCCTAACAAATGACCACACTATTTCTTTGAATCGACTACATTCCATATAAAGGACAACACACTAGTCAGCTTTCATGAACTTTCCTACACTTGCTTTCTCAGGCTGAAATAAAGCTCAACCATATTTAAAAATCTGTGGCTTCATAAAAGGAGTTTCTTTATTTTCTTGTAAATTTTGAAAGATATCACAAAAAGCAGAAAAACACAGTTGTGAGCAAACATCATAATACTGCACTATAAGAAAGATTAGGAGGATAGAAGGAAGAATAAGCAGTTTCAGTGCTCAGGACCATCCTGTACTAAGGCAATGTGAAGGACTTAGCTGTTAACTTAATTTAGCAGCAGGAAACCAACCACAAAATCCTGTGTATGAAACAAACAGATGCCTCAAATTCAGAAACTGTTGCTGAAAACCTGACAAGAATTTTCTTTTCTGCCAGCAAATGGTTATATTTGAGTAGAGGATTTGCAGCAGTGGGAGAATTGGCTAGTTACTGTTCCAGTCAATACATACTGTGTCTGTTTGCAACAATAACAGTAAAAGAAGCTCGAAACAGTAGTACAGTAGCTTAGTATGCTGAAGAAGCTTTCAGAGCTTAACAGCGCAATTGAGAAATATGAGAAACCATACCCACAGATAGTGCCTGGCAAACCTGGTAATGTCGTGTTTATAAGGATTCCACTCCTGCTCAGAAAAGTGTGAACTGAAATTGCTTCTTACTTTCAAGAAGTTTTCCAGAGCAACAAAAATACCCACTTCTTCTTCCCTGCCCAGGAAAGGAACTACTCAAACAGGCAGAAGAAAGCCAGAGAACTCAGAAAACATATACAGATTTTGCATGTATATATATATATTTCTTTTTTTTCTAAAGTAGATAGACTACAAAACACATGACCTTGGAGTTTAGCAAGTCTGGCAGGCTTGGCTGGGCTCATTTTCCATTGGTTCACTACATCTGATCTGATGTGAACACACCTTGTTCCTGGGCTGTTCAGCCTTGTCTAGCCTGTCTTTGTTAGCCACCTCCTGACAAGCACTCTGTTAGAGGTTTGTGGCATTTAGCCAGTTAGGAATAATTCACTTTGAGACCATCACATTCAATGCTATCCTCCCACACAAAATTTTTGACAGTGAAAACTAGCCTCAAGGAAACCACAGCAAGTTCTCACACATACATGTTTTTGGTGTTACCAATTCATTAGAATGGAGGCTGATACAATGGCATGAATGAGAGAAACCGAGGAGCAAAACCCAGCCTTCAAATCATCCCAAATTTTGTTATTTCAGCATCCCCAGCTCAGTTCTGACAACTGG
Source organism: Phaenicophaeus curvirostris (assembly GCF_032191515.1). NCBI lineage: Eukaryota > Metazoa > Chordata > Aves > Cuculiformes > Cuculidae > Phaenicophaeus > Phaenicophaeus curvirostris. The sequence continues at coordinate 162,424,509 of NC_091392.1, forward strand.
AAACACTGCTTGACCTTGGTTCTTCTCCTGCTTTTTTGCAGCACTTCTAAGAAAATTCTTCGAAAAGCTAAATGTTGTCTCTAAATGTTCTAAATAAATATTCAAGAAGTTGTCATTTAATTGAGATACACTTGGAATCTGCCTCTTCTATTAGAAAACATATCTAATGTCATTTGAGACATACCACATTTTCATTATTTATGTATTTAAGCAGAGGATCCACAAGTAGTAGACATGCAGGGATTCCACAGAAGCCATCCTTTGAACGATGCTACACTGCATTACACCAGTTACGAATCCAGTCCTTTAATGTTCATGCAGGTGGTAGGGGCTCTTTTAAACAACTATGCAGGTTTCTGCAGTTTAGCATCTCAGGGTATGACCATAACATATCTCCAACAGGAGATAAAGTGAGGGCTGATGAAGGCATTACCTCCTGACCTGAGACTTGCTGGATAGTTCTGGTGGTACAATTCAAAGTGTGTAAAAATGAGCTTAGACAAGTATCATCTGGCCAATGTCACCTGCTTGATATTTTTAGATGCTCACCCCATGCTTCTACTGTAGTTTCTCATGTTGTAGCAAAGGTGGTGGAAAATGCAGTGCTGACATTGCTTCTTGCTCCCTTTTGTGTGTAGATGTAACCATGTCTATACAGAGCTGGTAGTAAGATGACTTTTTCCTAATTATGGTGCCCGAATTTGTGTGACTTCTCTGCATTTGGGCTGGAAAATTCAGGGAGTGGTACCATGTACCTTAAATTCAAAGTTCCTGTCCTGAAAATTATAACTTTTAAATGACCTTCATTCAAAATGGTGTCCTAAAAATAATTTACATTCTTTTCTATACTTTCCATAGCAGGTTTAGTCTCAGTGCAAGCTCTACACTGCTTGCGTGATTGCTTTCAATAAAACTAGCATTTCAGAGCATCTGGAGTCAAAACACACTGTGTTAAGGCCTTGCAGACCTGGACACACTATCTAGCACCAGATCTTTTTGTTGTAGGTTATTTCAGTTTTGAATCAACAAGAAAATAAAGAAAAATTTAATTTCTCCCTGGAAGCAATGTCAATTTTAGGTTTACTAAATATTTCGGTATTGGGTGTTAATTTGTTTCAGTATTCGTTTGTTTCAATCATGTACAATGTTTTACTTTGGTAATGCTACATGTGTTTGTGTCAACATCACAATCTTACCTTATTTCTGTTCAACTTGCATACCATATTAAATTTAACACCTTACATGCAGCATAGCTCCTGAACTGTACCGCAAAATATATTCATTAGAAAAAAAAGTCAATATTGGCACAGAAACATTTTATAATACACAGAGATGAATGCTAACAAAATGAAGGTTTCAAATATTAAAAAGTAATTGATTTTTTATTTTTTCACAGTGTTTATGATCTCCCTATTTGTGAACAATATACTAAATAATTCATTTCAAACAGTTCTTTAAAACGTGAAAACTTCTGTCAAGATTTCCTTCGCTGCTCTATTTATAACAGAAAGATAGAAGTTTGAAAAGAAAACCACTGAGTCTTTTGGGTGTCCAGTCTGCCTTTACAACATAGGACAGGACTTCTCCATAAAAAAATCATTGTGTTTCATTATTGGAACCATGGTGGGATCCTGTGTAGAAAATACTTAAACCCTATCTATATGGAGAAAACTAAAGCATTTGAGAAAGAATGAAACAAAAGAGGAATGTCTACACTAGACAAACAAATATAGTATGATTTCTCAAGAAAAAGGACACAAACTATTCCTCCCAGAGGCTTTTATTGGGGAAGCTAAGAAGAGTCAGATCTATAACTTGTAAATTGGTTTTTTTTCTGGGACATTTGTGCAGATCTAAGCACAATGTCTCCATCTCATCAATGCTCTTCAGTAAAGAGCTATAGTAAAGCAGGCATTAACTCCATAAATTTTATAAAAAGCCTGTGGAATTACTTTTCCTAACTGTCTCTCTCAGTTTGACCTCGTTTTCACAGTCTTCTAGCAATGTTTGTATTCTTTGATCTTGCTTGAGTATTTATGATGAGGTTTTAATTATGCTAGTGTCCTGTGCTTACTCTTCTAGCATCTAAATGACTTGCACTTTTTATTGCACACAAGAAAATATCTGCGCCAGTGCAAGCGTCCAGGATCTGGGACTATGAGTCTGATTCAACAAAATATTTGTTAGTAACTTTTAAAATGCACTCTTCTCCTTTTTATGAAGAAGGCCAGATAATGTAGGAGTCATCAGACTTCTATAAGCAGTTTTTCCCCACTTACTAGCTCTGGTTATTTATAAGCAGCAGATATTGAAGACACATTGTATCTTTTTCAATGGAACCTTATCTAAGTCCAGTAAAATTTCTCCAAGTATCAAAAAATATTACTTTTTTCTAGTTTATCAGTCAATTTGTCCCATCAGTCAGCTTTAGGCTGGAAGGATAGTACAGTGGTGAAAGTCCTATCTAAAACCCTGTGAAAAAGGGATGCAATTCCTCTCCATAAGACTAAATTGTAGACAAACTAATTTCAGTAACATAATCACATACTGTGACACAAAAATTATTATTATGATAGTATGGTTTATTAACCTTTTAACCCTTTGCTGGTGGGGGATTTTTTCTTATATTTATATTATATTAAATTCTGTCTGGGAACTTAATTCTTTCTTTGTTTCTTATGCCATTCCAAATGTCCTTCCAAATCTTTAGGTAAACAAGGTTCAAAGTTTCTTGAACTTTGATATCTCCACTGCTTCTCCAGAATTTCATTACAAACAGTACATAGGAACATTCAGTACAAAACCTGCTTTAAACAATGAAAGATGGAGGAAACTTTCAGACACATAAAGGTGTCCTTGCACTGACAATGGCCTGAATTATCTGCATTGTTAAATGCCCACTACTGTTTTCTTACCTAAACTGAAAATTGTATTTGAATTGGTTTACAAGGGTCATTCTGTAAAGATAATTTTTAGCTGTATTGATTTATTTTAAACATGACCAGTCAGATTTCCATTTAAACAGCAAGTTGCCAACATATTCTAGGCTCATTTTGCTGTTCCACTCGCCAACATTGCAGTAAGCAATATTTCCATGTATTATGCAGAATCCCTAAGGTGAAAATGTATAGTAAAACAACTACACAGTGCAACAGGAAAACAAATGCAGCTTTTCTCACCAAAATTAAAGGATGAAGATGAAACAACATAATAACTGCATAATTGTGGTGAATCTGTGCAAGCTGGCCACCCAGATATCCACTGAGGTCAAGCCTCATATCTGTTAGCTAACATATTCTGAAATATCCTTTGTTGCTGGCAGTTTGAAAGATATTAGGTTTTTTCCCTCCTTCTGGCATGTATCCTGAAAACAGGTCCTCTGTCCACTTCTTCTTTATGAAATAAATTAGCAAGCTCTCTGAAGCAGTGCTGATACTTGGCGCCCTGCAACAAATTGCAACGAATAGTGTAAGCACATTCTCTTGTCCACAGCTTCAGCCTAGAGAGGTATCCTGGATTTACAGCTCACCTCTCCAGCAGCGTGTGGTAACTGAAGCAGACAAGAAAGTGTCACAAGGATGCTGTAACCCACTCCTATCTCAAATAGTTACTAGGAAGAATTGACACTAATAAACACATATTTGCCCTCAGAAATATTTAACATTTCATAGTCCTAGAACATAGTCCTCTATAGAATTGAAGATATATCCCCAAAAGCATGTGACTTTCCAATATCTTTGTGCTTCTCTTATGCTTTTACTCAGATTTAGACCTAAGACTTTTTTTCCCCCATCTCTATCTAATTCGAGAAAGAAGACACCCTGTGCACCTAAGACACACACTCTTTCAAAAGAAGGTTGATACAATTCCTCATTAATAACAATGGTGTCATTTAAATGTAAAAATCCTGTTTGCTCTTTATGACAGCTGTCCATTTATTCATCAGATCTCTGTTTGACTGAATGAAAAACTGTATTTAATAACGTTCCATTATGATCCCTGTGACAGGTGCAACATTTTTTCATGTCACTTCCTATTGGCTTTGCAGCAAAATATAGATGCACAACACAGAAGTGAAGGCAACTAAACCTTAAATTCAGAAGAGAATTTTCTGCCTGACTGATACATGTATCAATTTCCCAATACTAAACAGAATTAATTTAGATTTTGAACACAGATAAAATATTGCAAAGTATACATTTGGTTAAAGAATCTGCATAATAACCACAGGCACCGTAATGAGCTGTGAAGCCTGGTTTTAGACAGCAAGGTATTTTTTTTTGCATAGGGGTTTTACATGTTTTTCAGCTCTGCAGAAAACTTCAGCTATTAACCCTCTTTGACAAGATTTCCATTTTTCTGGATTTGTACTTTTCCTTTCTGCTTTTATTTCTAGACACATCAAATGCATGAATTATTCTTCGTATTTCTGAAATGTGCTTTGTGGTAGAGTTTAAGTTCTAAATAAAGTTACTGATTAGCTACACTTAACTGAAATGCAAAACACCTCAATGCCATTATTTGAAGGAGACAAGAGTCTCCCATGGTAGGATGCTGCATTACGATTTTATGTTTTCTAGGAATGTTTTCACACAAGTCACATAAAACACGTTTCTTTTTCATATGTGCTCTTTTAGAGAGTTGCAGGTATAAAAGACACAGCAAAGTGAAATTCTGAAAACAGCAGTTGATGGGTACGTGAAAAACTAATGTTGAAGAAATAACATCAGAGTTCTTAATTAAAGAAGGATCAATACATCACATAAAAAGCCCAGAAGCATGAAGGCAAAGGCCGTCCATCCTTACTCAGGGAATCTATTCATCATAATTCACATTAGTTGTGGTGGCAACTGATAAGAAAAAATGTTTCACACTTCTAAGGAAAATACATAATTTAATATACATACATATGTCAACATATGCAGAACTCTAGCCAGATTTTTATTTCTATTAAAAAAATCTGTTAATACTCTGAGATCAGTTAATTCACACAGACTCTAATTAACTATTATTACTCTTCTAGTCACAGCACAAGAGAGAATTTGATAATTCTCCCAAATCCCAGCTCAGTTAAAGGTGAAATGATGATCTTCTTCATGGAGTCTTAATAGTCTATACGTTTATTTCAGAGAAGTCAGTTATTACTATTTGAAAATGCTCTTTTTTTAATACTAAGTACTAGCCAAAATCTGGGCTTATTATTTCATTCCAGGCATAGGAAGTATAGCTGTAAGGCTGAGTATCTTGAAGCTCAAGTGTATATCTCAAGTGTTCGTTTTCAATTTTTTTTTTTCTTGTCTCATTCTCTGTACACCTTATGGACCAATATCAAAGGCAAATAAGTCTTTTATCCTCCACATGTTCAAAGCCAACAGTTTACCTTAGAGGTCAGTTTACGTTTTAGTCATTATTCAAAGTCAGGTTCACAAGGAATAGCGACATTATTGTATGAATGGCTCTCCAATTTGGTAGCAACCAATCAGTGAGCACTACGACAATGCTCAAACATTACAATATAGTTATTGTGCTATAAACACTTACTCATGAGTTCTCTAAATGATCCATTTTGTACTTGGAAATTTTCAATGATGATATCCAGAAAGTACATACTTTCCACTCCTCTCTATGCTTTTGTAGTCTTTATCACCTTTACCTAAATACACCAAACTATGAAGTTCCTTTACCTGAATACATCAAACTACCTACTGCAGTTCTTTTTTCATTATACAAATACATCTCTCCTATATTATTGAAACCATCATGTGAATAAGAAAGAACCTCAGTCCTACCAGTCACAAAACATTATTTGGGAACTTTATGTCTTAGGGGAAATTTTACTGATGTCTAAGTTCAGTCATTCCAGTTTCATGGAATGGAGGGACATGGTTTAGTATTTGATAGGAATGGTTGGACTCGATGATCCATTTGGACTCAATGATCTGGTGGGTCTTTTACAACCTGGTGATTCTATGATTCTATGATGTGGCAAAGAAAAGAATATGTGAGAAAATGTATAATATCATGTATGACTATTAGCTGCATATGTATGATGATTGAACTAGACATATTTAACTCAGTTTCTTAGGCATACAGTATTTTAAAATACTAATAAAGTAAAATTCTGTCTCCTGGTGTATGCATTCTGTTGTTCAAACTAGTTGAATGACAGTTGATATTATTATCAACAGTAAATTATCAAGTCTTTTTCCATAGCAAATGACTTTGCAAGATGGTAACCAAATATATGGTAGCCAAATAAGGTCAATTTTCACTCCAACAGCAGTTGTTAAAAAATATTTTTAACCTAATAATTGTATATTACATCTTGCTTGCATGGTAATGGAAGCAGAGTTTGAATGCAAGTTTTCCATACTTTTATTCTTAATACAGAGAAAAGTCAAAAATAGTAGCAGCACAGAAAATTTCTCCCTCCCATCTGCTAAAGTAGGCAAAAGCCACTATGGCGAAAATTTCATTTAGACCTTAATCTTTTCCCATTTTCTACATTTCCTATTCCTGTGAAACAGCTAATGTTTTTCAATTCCATCATTTTATACCAACAAAACACTATAATTTCCCATGCTTCCCTCTCTTTGTCCCCACACCCATCCATATTAATTTTGAATAGACTGTGTAAAATTTACCCATCTGCTACTTTACTTTAACTTGTATGCTGCTGATTTTACATAGTGGTTGCTATTGATTTGAAAAACAAAGATAAGGGCTGGAAACCTGAATTTATCTATCTACAAACAAGCTGTCTGTAAAGTTTATATACAGATTATAACAAAGATAGAGAGAAAAAAGCAGTATTCCTAAAAGGACCCTCTAGCTCTGCTTTTTTTTTAGTATTTCTCACACAGAATGAATTAGGAATAAGAAAAGATTATTTAGTTTTAAATGTTTTACTTCATGAAATCATTATTAATTGGCGACAAAGATCTGATGCTATTAATGTTTGTTTTAGCACTTTGTGCAAATTTATGAAAATAAACAGCAGTGGCTAAAATTATTTAACATTATTTTGGTTTAAAATATCAATTTTTTTTTTAATGTAACAACCAGATTTTGCTCACATGTATAAAATAACTGATTAGATAGATTGGTTTTTTTTCTTAATCCAGGCTGTGCAATGATTTTGAAAAACTACAGAGAAAAATTATAAAAATTCCAATTACAAACATCATTTGGTGTATAAGCAAACCAACACATGTATGGTATGCATGTATGCAGTAAAATGTTATTTGCTTTCTCCTTTTTTCAAATGTGTTTTATGTGGCTATTATTTTCATATTGTCATGAAATTGTACTTGCTCTCTAATGGTTCTACAACTGGTCCAACTCACATGCCCATAACTGTGTATTTTTATTCCCAACGGCCAGATTGTATCAGAAACGGCGTGGACAGCAGGCCCAGGGAGGTTATTCTGACCGCATCTTAAATACTGTGTTCAGTTCTGGGCCTCTCAATACAAGAAGGATGTTGAGGCTCTGGAGCGAGTCCAGAGAAGAGCAACAAAGCTGGTGAGGGGGCTTGAGAACAAGTCTTATGAGGAGCGGCTGAGGGAGCTGGGGTTGTTTAGCCTGGAGAAGAGGAGGCTGAGGGGAGACTTTATGGCTCTCTACAACTACCTGAAAGGAGGTTCAGACTAGATATCAGAAAGAAATTTTTCACAGAAGGGGTCATTGGGCAATGGAACAAGCTGCCCAGGAAGGTGTTTGAGTCACCATCCCTGAAGGTGTTTAAAAGATGGGTAGACAAGGTGCTCAGGGACATGGTTTAGTGGCAGATAGGGTTGGTTTGACTCGATGATCCAAGAGGTCTTTTCCAACCTTGTGATTCTATGATTCTATAATTAATCACTACATCAAAATTCTGTTACATTAGAACCAGATTACATTAGAGTAAGCAATAACAACAAAAAGCCATTATAGTTAATTAGGAGATTTCAGCTCATTCATTTCTGCTATCAAGAACAGTGATTCATATCCAAATAAAAAAGTTATTTGCCAAGAAAATAAAAATGAATACAGAATGTAATAGAGCTTTGAAACTTCCTTCATTCTGAAAGACTTTATGGTGCCTGATTTTAAAGTCATGATTTTTTTACGTAACTATATGTTCTTCTGTTTTGTGAGGCTGAATGTTGCCCCAGCTGGGGCAAGAACACAGCAGTCCATTAGACAGCAATTCAGTGATTAAAAAAAAAAATTACACTTGTGAGGGCTATGAATACTTTGATCAAGCCAAACCTTAATTTTTACCATATGGAACCAAAGTAACTTCAGTTATAACAGTTTCTAGTGAGAGATAGTGATAGCAAGTATTTCTAAGAAACAAGTCAGCACTGTGCAGACCTATTCACCAGTATAAAAGGACTTGGAAAGATAACTCAGTATTTTTCTCCTCCTAATTTAGCTAACAACTACAACATATTTTGTGAAATTTCTTAATGGGTTTAGTTTTGCTTATCCATTACATTCACATTGATTGAAATCGCATTATTGGTCCATACCTGAGTGTAACTGATTTTGAACAGAATTTCTTTTCATCCAATCCACATTTAGGTATACTTTGGTTTCTTTGTACTTTCTGTGTTGAAGATCATTGTTTTGAAATACAGAATTGAAGAATCTGATTTCTAAACGGCGTGATTAATTCCATAACAAACCACTTTACTGGAGCAATATATTCACTGCTCCTTTACTTGGAAATCTCTCACAGGCGGTATTCACTATCTCAGTTCTTGCAGGTTTGGGAGCACTTTTCTGTCCATGGATTTACTTGAAAAAGGAGATAATGGTGTTTCAGGGTAACTGTATTAAACAACTTTGTTCACTCTTTTTAGATGACAATATAAATGAGAACTAAAAGAACAACCTGAAATTCCTTCTCTTTTTGGTTTACTTGGATGCTCTAGTTGATGTGTGAGTTAATGTAGTCCTCAAAAATACTTTCACTTTGCAATTTTTACGTTCTTCACAATCATTTGTTCCTCACTTAGAAAATACTCTTCCCTTGCCTGTATTTGTGAATTGTTTTCTTTCAGCTGTGTGTCATTATACACAATAAAAGAATGACTTGTCTATTTTAGTTGTTGTTTGTAGCTCATTTTGAAGCTAGGAAAGCAGTCTACACCTGATCAACCACCCAGGATATTAATAAAGTATTCCACTTAAATCACTCGGGGATTTAGGAATGGTGACAGATTTATTGTGCCAAAACGTCAACCAGGCAGAAACAAGGAGTAAGTGAGAAGAAACAATCCAGATTGCCCGTCCTCCCTTCAAAACAGCCTTCCCTTCCCTAGAACAGGACTTCCCTTCAGCAGGCTACCCACTGCCTGCCCAGAGCAGAGGGCCTGTTGAGGGGTTTTCAGTCACTAATGGCACAATGTTGATCCTGATCTGCTTGACTAATGTGACATTCAGCTGGCAGCCATCCTAACAGCCACCTCTCAGGAGCAGCAACGCACAGCTGACATAACCCTGTGACACTGCGCAGCGCCTCCCATATCTGGATGACATTGACCATTGGGGCCTCATGTTGTTCCTCTCTAACACCATGCCTGTGGCTACCACTGGGGTGGGACGGGGGAAACATCAGGCTATTAGCTGAATCATTTCTGGAGCGAGTCCAGAGAAGAACAACAAAGCTGGTGAGGGGGCTGGAGAACAGGCCTTATGAGGAGCAGCTGAGAGAGCTGGGGTTGTTTAGCCTGGAGAAGAGGTGGCTGAGGGGAAACCTTATTGCTCCTGAAAGGAGGTTGTAGAGAGGAGGGTGCTGGCCTCTTCTCGAAGTGATGGGGGACAGGACAAGAGGGAATGGCCTCAAGCTCCGCCAGGGGAGATTTAGGCTGGACATTAGGAAAAAATTTTTCACAGAAAGGGTCCTTGGGCACTGGAACAGGCTGCCCAGGGAGGTGGTTGAGTCCCCTTCCCTGGAGGTGTTTAAGGCATGGGTGGACGAGGTGCTAAGGGGCATGGTTTAGTGTTTGACAGGAATGGTTGGACTCGATGATCCGGTGGGTCTCTTCTAACCTGGTGATTCTATGATTCTATGATTCTATGATTTTAAGACAACTGAGTATTGTCCAAAATGTTTTAGAGCTCTCTTCTCGGTTTTGCAAAATTGAGTTGATTAAAAGCTGAAGCCCTCCCTGATGAAAATGCACCTCCTTCATTTCCCTGTATTTCAATTTGTACGTGAAAACAGCAGTGATGTAAAAATGTTCCCAGATTGCTTCGTTGGTGTCAGAGTAGGGAACGATCTGGAGTAAAAATAACGTATCTTTTAAAATATTTTCTTCTCTTTCAACTAGCTTTGCAACTGCCCTTCTGTTAAACTGAAGTGAATTTATAAAATATATATAACATATCATACATATTATGTATAAAATACATAATATAAATACATAATATTCACAAATATTATGAATTTAATTTCCCAAGAGGATTTTTTGCCTAGGATCCCTCAGAAAATGGAAACAAGCTACTTCATCATGATGGAAGAAAACAATTAATTAATTAATTAGTCTGGAAAGAAAACTGAATTAATTCTCTGCATCTACAAAACCTGTTACAATTAGTTCTTTTATTTACTTCTGATATCTAAAGATGAAAACAGATCCAAGAATTAAGACTGTCAGCAAAAATATTTTGCATAATTTAAGTTTTTCTTCCACTTGAAGAAATATTTAAAATTAAGAAATATTAAACTTTCCATGTATAATGCATTAAGTACAATTAGACACTCCCATATAATTTAGCATCTTACTAGATGAATAATTTTCTTAAATTATTATAAAACAAATCAACTTTTAATCTTTTATTTCCAGAAATATACTACGAGTTGTAAATGTGTTTTGTGAATTTACTTACTGTGAAAAGTTAGCCAAAAATGGAAGCTACTTTATGAATTAAAAACTACCCATACTTTCTGAATCAGAAGTTAATATCTTTTATACAGATAATGGAGTCCTACTCATAAGTCACCTCATCTGTCTCATTTTTATTTCATCTCCTCTAGCTACTCCTTTTAACTAGAGAGGAACTTGTTTGATTTTTGAGATTAAATATCTAGCTTTCAGACAACTGATGCTATTTTGCCATTTGCAATCCATCCTTAAGATTACTTTTTGCTGCATTAATGATACAAAAATACTGGTTCTAAGACTAATCTCAACTGCAGCCTCAAGTGTGACTGAGTTTACTCTCAGCTTTAAATCAGTTTGGGAATTGCTTGCAGCACATCTGCTAAGCCATCACCCATGCCGCAGACTGCCATGTACCCTGAAGCAGCCCAGTATTTCAGCAACTGCAGCCCGCACTGAGCTGTTTCTCCAGTCACACCTCCAACTGGAAGTGAAGAACTGAATTACAAGTGAAACCAAAAGCTTAGCTGAAGGGATTTAGGCATGTGTTGAAATACCATTATTTCAGACTCTGGTTTGAGGGACCTGGGATTTTCTGAAGAAACAGAGATGGACTTGGTGAAAGACGATGGCCTTGAATATGTCAGTGCTAGACCTACCACACAGCATTTAATTTCTTTGGAAAGCCAAGCAGTTAAGCTTGTGCATAGCAGTCCTAGCCAAGACAATGAAATCACTGGCAGCTCAGCAGACATTGTCTGAATGCCCTGACTGGTTTACGGAGCAGAGCAAAGCAAAATTAAAAAGCTGTGACTGAAATATTTTACTAGAGGAAAGGTCTCTCTTACGTAGTGAACCATCACAGTGTTGATGGGCATGACAGTAAGAGAGATAGAGAAGGAATGTCTTTCCTAACAGATATTTGTTATTTGCTAATAAAATATATGGTTTACAGAGCATGAAGAATTCTGTCTTTGCATGGAGGATTTCTAGGTAACATCACTGGGATCAAACATCGGTGAATATGAGAACACTACTGAGTGTTTTGCAGCATCTGTAATGTAACGCTTAACTTCTCCCACCAAACTCTTCCTGGTGGCAGAAGTGAAAATGAAGAAACCAAGCTAGTCATCTCCAGTCAAAGTGTATAAATCCAACTGACAAATCACTGTAAGAGTCAAGTAATCCTTGAATAGGTCACTGAAACTCCCATGTGCAAATTCCTGTTAGAAAGAAGAAGTAAAGGAAAGAGACGAAAAGAAGACAATACTTTTTTCTTAAATAACTACAGCAGATGTCCACATGATGCATGAGGATTATTTAGGAATAGAAAAGCAAATCCTGCCTCCATAATTATTTTGCTAGCTTATTGTATAATTAACACAGACTTCAAAGAAATGGCAACTGAATATTGCTGTACTACGTTCTTCAGCATAGGAAGCACACTGTCAGCTCTGAGGGATGTCACAACCTATACAGAGACTGTGTTTGGGGATGTGGGAAAAGCTCCTTCCAAACCCATGTAGTGCATTCATCCTGTGTATCACCTCTCTCCATGCACACGTGCCCTGAGAAGAGATGAAATCCATGGGATGGAGGTGAGGTAGAAGGATACAAAAGCATGGGAGAGCATTGCTCTCCAGAAGATAGGTATGGAGGCCTGAAGTAGTCACCTTGCCTCCCTATGCAAAGTCGTGTCTTCTCGCTGGCCTCCAGCATAAGTTTTAAAAACCACCTCATGTTTAGACATTTATTGTGACCAGACAAATGCCACCACTGGTTTCAGCATCTTGGTTAGGGGACACGAGGAATGGAATTCAGAGCTGTCCGACATCTGGTTATACCCACGACATGAGTCACCTTAAAAGATTCAAGGTTAATGTTTGAGGAACAGACAAGAAGTGTGCGGGGTTTCAAAGGCAGGACTGCTCTCGGACAAGGCTCCCCTAAGGGCAGAAGACATCCTGAACATTCCACTCCTTCCTTAATAAAAGATTTGCTAGCAACTATTTAGTTCCATGGAGGATACTCTGAATAGCATAATTTGTTTATTCAGGTGTTTGTCTCATCAGTTGCTTTTACTGAAAATAATAATTACGAGAAAAGTTTGTTTATCATAGATTTATTGTGAGAAGAAATCTCAGGCTAGATCTTGATGATTTTTTTGCTCAGATCAGCAGTCAAACTGATAATATCTTTGCAGTATAATTGGCAGAAACTGTGCCAGGCCATAGTAACAGAGCAGAATGGATCTGTAGCTGATTAATTTTGGTTTAGCACTAACTGTGTTTGAATCTTGTAAAATTTGGTGCACAAAATTCAGATTGACCACTAGTAGTCCGAATTGGTTTGAAAACATCATGAATCAGCCCAGGATTACATAGGATATGGGGAAGCACAAATTAATTTGGACACATAGAGGAATAAGTTTACAAAATAAAATATAACTGCATTTTAATGCATTGTGTCCAATAAATAAATAAAATTTAATACTGTTTTAAGCCATATGTGTAAAAATATATTAACAACTGTTACTTGTGAATATAACAGACTTCTCTAAATTGTAACTAAAAACCTGCACCTATGCAAAACCAGCTGTAATATGCTGCTTTTCCCATTTTGTATTTTTTATTACTCAAACTGTGTATTGATACACACAAAGTGTAAGGTGAAATAGAATCAAGTATAGAAACCATGTAGGCTGATAGTAAAATAACAGGTACATACAATTTTGAAAGTTAACTGCAGAAAAGTGGTCAATGTTGATCTATCAGAGGGCTGCCTATAAAGCCCATTGAACTTCAAACACCAAAAAATAACTTTGTCATCCTCACCTGACAGGAAATCTTATTTTAAGGTTCCAGAAGTCTAAAGTAGGCATGAAAATATCACAAATATTGGAACAAATACATTGGTAATATATTTTATTTTTTAAAGATGTAAGGTACTAAAAAATATTTAGTTGTTCAGCCTTGTACTATATTAAAGTCACATATAAGGGGCCAGTTGAAACAAGATCTGTCCATGAATAGTTTAACCCTGCATCACTGTTATTGACTTGAATGGAGTCAGATAAAGCTCCAAATCTTGAAAAACTACTTTTCCTTATTCCATCCAAAGACCTCTTTCTTCATCAATTCTTTCAGCCATTTTTTTCTTTAATGCAGTCTGATGACAGGAAATAGCACCGTGGGAATTGCCAGTAGAGTGGGGAACAAACTAAAAAAACCATCAAGGTATTTTCACTTCATGAGAATTAATTATGGTGCCCATTAACAAATATTTGAATAGCAGTGCCAGTACAATGCAATAAGAGCTCTCTGGTGGCAAAAAATTATCATTACATTGCATCTCACTGTTTTACAGACAATAAAGGGGTTTTGACCTACACATTTCTTTTCCCACTCCACTTGAAAAATATAAGCAATCTGTATTCCGAAGAGTATGATTTTTAACCATGGGGTTTTCTCCTGTTAAGAATTTTAACTTGTTAGATTCCACACTTCTAGTCTTCTCTACCTGCACTGGATTCCTGCGAGAACAGTGATTTCTTTCCAAGGCCAGCTCCACAACATCAGTTCTGAAATTTCAATTCATCTTATCGGATGTTCCTAATGGCCATATATTATATTTCACTACTTGATAACAATTGCACTTTTAATTATTTTTAGCAGAGACACAGAAGAACTACAGAGTGTAAAACAAACTTTTTCTTAATAGTATGCATGAAAATGTACAAAAAAGCTCCATTGATTCCTTTCTGACAGAATCTCACAACGCTCCAGTGTTTATGTTGACAATGTTTACAATGCAGGCAGAGTATCAATACAAAATTGTATGTGCAACACAAAATAAATAACAATATACTTAATAATGCAATATAATGCAATACAGTAAGTACTGGCCCAAGATGCTAGTTGTGAATATATGTATCTCTACATCAGCAATTTAGTCTGCTTGACAGAAGCATCTCACTTATTCCTAAATTCTACAGCCCTGATGCAGTACTCTTTCCAAAGTGTTCCATCCTGCCCATGCAGTTAATGGGCAAATGGTGTCTTCTTTCAGAGCCTCAGAGATACAGCCATTGTTAACAAAGTAATTAAGAAAAGAATGGTGAAAAACAAGAGCCATTTTTAAGGGTATCAATACACATCAAGACTTAAAAGCACAATCAATGCTTTTCATTCAGATTTTGTAAAATACTCTGATTTATGTTCCCTGCAAAGAACATGATTCATAATGTCACTAATGGAAGTCAGGAGAGCATACACCACAGTCCAAGTTTGTCAGTTTGTCCCAACCTCATGTCCATTCAGGTCACTTGGATTTGGTGAATATAGCAACTCAGCTAGACAAAGAAAAGAGGGATGATTTTCTGCAGTAAATCAGCAGTTATCAGGCAGTCTCTGCCATGCCAGCTCTTCAAGTGTGTTATAATTTATATAAACTACAAAGACTTCTGACCATCTTCCTTCCAACCCCTTTTGTACATTTTTCTGCCAATGAAGTGCAAGACTCTTCTTAAGAACTACTAAAAATGATGTTGAAATGGCTGGATTGTACTTTTCTACTGCACCTCTATCAGTTTTAGTAAGACAAAAAAAACTGCAAATAAGAAGAGAGATCAACAGTTTTCCCCTTGACAGTAGCTGGAGAAGAATTCAGATTTTGCTGAATGAAAATGAAATCCTATGCTATCTGGTGGCACAGAACTAGCTCATCCATTCACACGCTTCCCAAGATTTCTCTACCTTCTGGTATCTAATAGTGAACAAAATACAAGTGTGATAAGTAGCAACAAATATCTCATGTTGCAGTCAGTGAAACATCTGCCTTGGTTGTAAATTTGAAAAAAAGGAATATAGTGTTCAAACAGGTCACTTTTACATATGCTAACCCTAGAAAATCCTAAAAAAAAACCCAAACAAAAAACAATTCAAGTTTGTACCATAGTTCAAAATTCTTCCATCCACTTCCTTTCAGCACTTGCTTATACATAAACTGTGTGGACAGGAACATGGAAACATGAATAATGGAGACAGGCAAATGCGTTAGAAATCCAGGCAAAAAAAAAAGAAAGAAACAAAAAAAAGTACTTGTTGTCTTGAGCTTTATAGCCTTCGCATGAGATTAAAAATTCAAACCAAAACACATCATTTTTTCAATGTTTATTTTGTTTATTAGGCATGAAAACTGCTTTGACAATCTAATTACTCTCCTCAATCTTAGAATAATGGAAATTGTAATTCATACATTGAAAACCATTATTTTTCATATATAAATAATTAAAATACATTTATATTACTGTTTGTGGAGTGAAAGCTCGTAAGCTGTGAAAAAGACTCTAATAAAATATCCAGTTTAGGACACAGCATGTCCTTGATCAGCCTCAGAAGGGGGGAGATATAAGTCAGACAATTCAAGTGGAAGGTTTTCCTCTTGGTCACCCCCAAATGGCGTAACAGAACAGTTGTAGGAACTGCTGCAGTATTTCTTTTTTTTCAATGATGAAAAGAATGCAAAGAGTGTCCATGGCATTTAATCCATTACTGAGGGGATGTGATGCAAACTTGTCATTTCATAATAGTCAACCTTCCTTGCAGTAGCCAATGCAGATCTATATATCTATATATCTATATATCAATAAAGATATAGATGAGAGAGAGAGAGAGAGAGAGAGAGAGAGATGAGGTAGAGGTAGAGACAGAGATATAGAGCTATATCATACCTCTTTCTTTCTATATATACATGTATGTGTATATAATTAATCCCGAGAATGCATATTTTTAGCCAAGAATAGAGTGTGAAAAACAGTATTATTACAGAAGGTCAAAACGAAGAATGAGACTGAAAGCTAACTTACAGGAATGAGTGGGAGTTGCTGCACCTTGGAACAAAGTATGCAGGCTGCCTTTCAGTTAGCAGCATCACTCACAGCAAACTCCATGCATTACTTAGAAAGCATACTAAAATGAAAATAAAGATCAGCTTATCGGTAACAATTTAAACCTGAAAATATGAGTAAGTTTTTGTTTTCAAAGGATTTTAAAGTATGTTTGTGATTCCCCACTGACTTTTCAAGAAACTTAACGTGACATTTAATTATTGTTGATTTGCTTTGCTCTGTACAATCAACACCATATTTCTTAGAACGTGTTTGTCTCTTAAAATGCTATTCACGCTTGGAATACTAATATGCAAGAAAGGAAATTGTCACCAAAGATAAGGACCCAGAACATGACTCATTAGTCTAATATTTGTTCTGACAGAGAAGCAATGCAAAGCAAGCAAAAGTGTATTGAGATGTATTACGATTTCTATAAATCAGTTAGCCTGGCAGATTAAAAACAAAATTTAAAAAAAATTGTGCAGAAGGAAATTTTGAGTTCTCCTAGCTGAAACATGCAAATATCAATTTAGAGTGAGCTAAAGTTAGATATGAGAAAGAGCAGTCATTAGCAATGACTTCATTAGCAATGTGGCAAAGATCTGACATCACTCATGCAAAAAAACAGCATTAATTTGCAATCATAGCACTTTTTAAAACAAAAAAGACATTTTAACCTTATCAGTGAATGGAATGGAATAATAGTTGTAAGGAAAAGAAATGGCTAGTTTAAAAACTAAGTTCCTTTCTATTGCAATTTAATGTTGATACTTGAAGAGGTCACCAAGTTGCTGGTTTTTTGTTTGTTTGTTTGTTTGTTTTTTAATTAAACCTGGAATACTGACAGATTTGCATGAATCCAGGACTCAGAGCTTTCAGTTAAATTATCTGTCATGTCATGAGACAAAAATTGAAGAACTGGCAACAAAACTACTTAAATTGACTGAATTTTATTAGGTATTGGATGTTATATAGAAGAATCACATATTTTCTTTACATATTTGTTATAGTCTCAGAAAGTAAATTTGAGAAGGTTCCTCTTGCATGGGAAACTATAAAGCTGTAACACAGGATCATTACAGTTTAAACATTAGCACTAAAAAAGCACACGTTCACAGTTGCTTTCTTGAACTTATTTATGTGAATATGTCATTCTTTGAAGATGCAGTTCTCTAGTCTGAAACGATAATATGTACTCCACAAAGTGATACTGTGAATGATACTGGGAGCCAAGATTCATGTATCTCTGTTTTTCTACCTGTAAAATAAGCATCAATAGGTATCGCATAAATTACATGTTGCAAAGTCTACATAATATTTTTAAAATATTTAATTTCTTAATTTAAGTATGAGTATATTTTTAGCACATTTATTAGAACTGAAAATTATCATTTAGCTTTAATTTTTTAGTGCACATTCAAACATGATTGGCTTTCGGCTGAACACATTGAAATTTATGTCACACAAGCAATTATCATATTCAATTTAACTGCAAGATAGTGTTATCCACTTATTAAAGCACCATGTTGGCTATTAATATTGTTTCAGAAGTCTCTTGTATACTTTCTTTCTTACCACATTTGATAAACCAAATTATTCTCTCAAAATCAACAATAAAACCAAAAACCCAATGAATATCATTGCAGCCTCTGGTATACCTGCACTTCAATATGGTTAATTTTGTTACAGCATCTGAATCTGTTCTAAATGGCTTCATTTTATGAAGTAAATATCTGGTTTGTACATAGAAAGTTGTCATCTATTTGTGTTTGCTCCCAGTCTGAATACCTGAACACCTGCATAGTCTCTCTCTGAAGCATGTCTGAAATACAAAGAATTTATAGTTTTTAGTGGTCATTAAGAGGTAAGAGAGAATCACCCATTACAAAACCCTTGGATCTAAATAGTGATGATCAATATTTTTTAGCCATCTTTGCTTGGAAGTTCTTTCCTTCTAAAAGGAACACTACACTTTCTTACTCTCCATGCATGCACCTGGATAAGTGTATCACCATATTGGATTGCTCTGTTTTCTCTCTGGGATCCTCTTCCTGGCCTAAGATTCTGATAAATCTCTCTCTTCATAATAGTAATGGAGTGTTTGATACCCACATACAGAATGAAGGATGCTGAAACAATCCTGGATGTCCTAGGTACTTAAGACTCACAAGGAGAGCCTTATTAGAGTACACTGTTGTTTATATTAGCAACGAAGTCTTGCCATCAGAGAAAAGAGAGCAATTATTCACAACACAAAACAGGATGAAAACAGAAAAAGGCAGATGGACAGGAAGAGAAAGAGTTTTGTATGTAGTCCTTCCATAATTGAGATGTTATATTCTCATGGGTTATTATACACTAAGAATTCCATCTTCAAAAGTTAAGATTTGAAAGAGTTTTATCATTAAAGTAACATTTAGCAAGTGAATACATTACTATATTCAAAGATAGTTTGAAAATGTCTAACATTAAGATAAATCTAAACTTTTCATATAGTCTTGCATTATTTTTTATTTCAAATTGTACTAATTGTAAAATTTTAGCTTTCCTTTCAATATTTTTTAGAGAATCTGTTCATTATTAAACAAAAGGATGGGATCCATACTCAAGTCTTTTATCCTCTCTTCTATCCTAGAGTTTATTTCAGAAACTTGCAAATATAAGTTTCTGAATTTTTCAAGACAAACGCTACACAACTTGTAGCTTGTGGAGAGAAGAAATAATGGTAACTACACTTTGTGTGGCATTTATCAGAATCTACAGCACAAGTGTGTGCAGGCAGCATAGGGCACAGGTGCCAGCTCATATGCAGCTGACCACAGATTTTCTGGGATCCTAAAATTAGGAGAGACGATTCCACTCTTTGTGCCTTCTCAGAATGAGCTTTTAGGGTTACAGACGTTTCCATAGTTATAACTAAAGTACTCTTGAAATTCTGTCTAGATAAAGCCATCACATCAGACTATCAAATAGATGGCAGCATTGTTAAGAATTTCTGCAATGCTGCAGCCCACCTTTTCTCTGTAACTCTGCTCTCCATACATTTTCTGCACACCAAGATTAAGGAATTCCTTTGCAAGCAGGTCTTCCACCTTCTTATCTCATTGCTAAAGGGATTTCTCTTTCAGTACATTTTAAGCTTTAGTTATGCATCTTTGACCTTTCTATGCATTGTAACTTCAGCGAAGTAAAGTAAGCTTTTCTTCATGTACATCTATAACTACTCAGCTACATAAGCCTAGGAGCTTATGAGGTCTTAAGAGTTAGTCAGAACCTATAAACTACTTAAAATAAATGCTGCTAAGGCCTTGGAGTACTTATCAACAACACGTAGAATTGCGGACACCAACATCACTGAAGATCAGGCCTACAACGTTTTCAAACTATATTATTTTTGGAGAACAGTTAAATCAAATAAAGCATTAGAAAAATATGAACAGAAAAACACAGAGAGCCAGGAAATTCAAAGTAACAGTGAAATGGTAAAGAAATTAAAACTCTGGACTGGAAAATGTGAACTTAGAACGAAAGTAACTATGATCTGTTAATTACATCTCTGTAAGAAAACTTTTCCAATATCAGCCCACTGTAACGACTTGTAGTTTGTGTCTGTGAGTGTGTGTTCAGAACTCCAGAGCTGAAATACCTCACCTTTTCCTGTGCATGTCATGGATGCTTCACAGCCTAAAACACAGTGACATATATCTTTGCCCAAATTAAACCTGAGTATGAATGCTAAAATTATCATTTAAGGCACTATTGTAAAATAATGGTTGGCATTTTGGTGTTTTTTGTTAAAATTTTCATTTTACTCTTTTCTTTGAATTCTTATTTACCTCTTCTTAAAATGCTACCAGAATGTGATTGCAAAGTATTATATCACACCACACATGTTTAAAAGAGTTCTCTTTCTCTTCAAACAAATCATGTCTGTATTCAGGCTGTACAGCTAGAAATTTATGAGTAATGCCCACACAGGACACTGAACTAATTCATAGGAACAGCCATCCAGATCAGATAACAGATATATGTGTATGTGCAGCTTGTTTACATTTATATAAATGTAGGCTGTGGTGTTAGCACCCATTAATATTAATGATTTATTTTGTAAAGCACACAGAAATCCCTGTTGGGAGCAAGACCCCATCTCCATAATCACTAAGGTTACCTATTACGCCAACAGTTAAGCAAACAGAAAAAAGCATGGATCTGCTTTATGGATTTCAGCTTCTAGGCTCGCTCTACTCAGAGCCTTTCATTACATATTCTGGTAAAATTAAAGACATTTTTAAGACTAAATTATAAAAATGGCGACTTAATGAAGATCACAGACCAACAGGGAGACCTATAAGAGGTCAGCTAATTGTCTGTTTGATAGCACTTTTCTCTCTAAGCTGAAGTTGATTTTTAAATCCAAACCAAATTTATAAGATCAAACCCGAAATTAGACACATGGGTCTATGTAGTTACCAATGTTAATGCAGAGATTTAGCAAAGCAAAGCTATTTACTGTTCAGAAAGCCTTCTACCCCCCTCATGGAAAATATTTCTAAACATTCATCAGTGGTGTTTTGGTTAAATTGTAGACTAGGCCAACCTCCAATTGCCTACCTCAGAACTGAACAATAAGGAGGAAAAATTGGTCTAACATGAGTCTTTCAATCTTCTCTGGTAATACTGCTACCTACAGTGCCTCATAATATTATGGAGAACACTGAGTATGAACACTCTGAAAAATAAACACCCAAGTTAAAAAAAACACTCTCCTTCCAAGGAAGAATAAAGACACAGCAGCAGCAGATTTTGAGCATATCGACACCTGTGTTTCCTTTTCAGTTCTTTAAAAACAAAAGCAACAAAAGGTCTAAATCTTCATTCAGCAAATATAGTCATCAAGGCAGCATTAAAATCACTACCATAAAACAACCTGACATGAGTTTCTGAGTAAAAGCCTGATAAGTAGCAAGCCTAATTTACGCTGTAGCTTGACTGAGTGATAAAACATACCTGAAATGGATTAATCCTCGCAAGCCACACTGCTCAGCTGATTGTGTTTTTAAAGAGTCCAAAGCTCTAACTCCATCATCTGTCATTGGAAAATCAACCTTCCACTTCAGCAGTGCAATTAGGAATCTTTCTTTGCTTTTCTTCTGTTTTGTTTTGTTTTAAGGAACATAGTAATCTGTTGGACCTAAGAGTTTCCTTTACTTTGTAAGTAGAAAAGAAATAATATAAGGCAGGTTTTTTCCCCTTGTTTATCTTGAAGTTGTTCATATAAACTTGAATATCTATTAAAATGTGCAAAATTACATTATATATTATAGTAACATTTATATAAGGTAAGACCATTTTTATGCCTTGAGTAAATCAACTTCCCTTCCTGTCTTGTTTTCTAACATATTCTTTCAATTAATCTATTCCCTTTCCTGTATATATTATCATACAGAACCTCTACACAATTTAAAGAAAAATGCACTACTTGAAAACGTTGGCTTCTGTCAAGATGTTTTATTATCTACTTTACTGGCACCATAGATCTTCATTATGTGAAACTCATGCAGCAACATGAAAGTACTCTCCTTTCTTTTGTCAGTGTGCTGAAATAGTGTTTCTTAGACAGAAAAAAGCAGAAGACAGAGAAGTAAATCTGAGGAAGAACCACCTAGATATAGCAGCCCAGTCCAGGTAGCAGGTCACCTAACCTCCCTATGCTGTCTAGGGGAAGAGAAAAATCCTTGAGAGCAGACTGAGACACTAAGTTCTTAGGTTAAGATTTTAAATCAGGTGGCATAGATACAATTTTTGAGCCAGCACTCATTGCTTGTGTGGCAAGATGTTCTCTGTATCTTGACTGGAGAGCTTTAATCCTGTATTTAATTTAAATAAATTACTCTTCAACCAGTCAAAATAAAGACACTAAATTTCATACCAGTGTGTTTCCGGCATGTCTATTGTGTCCTCACTGCAGTAATCCAGATACTTCCTCTGGTGTTTTGCACCACTTCCTTAGGGACACATTCCTCCATTTCTTTTGCTGTCCCAGGCTCTCTACCCAGCATCATGATGAGGAGCAGCAGAGGGTGGCAAGTGGTGCCCATGGGCTGGCTGCCAAGGCAGTATGTGTGAGCACACACCATAGAATCATAGAATCATAAAATCAGAAAATCACCAGGTTGGAAGAGACCCACCGGATCATCGAGTCCAACCATTCTTATCAAACACTAAATCATGCCCCTTAGCACCTCATCCACCCGTGCCTTAAGCACTTCCAGCGAAGGTGACTCAACCACCTCCCTGGGCAGCCTGTTCCAGTGCCCAATGACCCTTTCCGTGAAATATTTTTACCCAATGTTCAGCCTAAACCTCCCCTGGTGGAGCTTGAGGCCATTCCCTCTCATCCTGTCCGCTGTCACTTGGGAGAAAAGGCCAGCACCATCCTCTCCACAACTTCCTTCCCATGCAGCTGCTGAGCATGAATGTCAGCCATTCCTGAAGTCCTCCTCCTCCATGTAGGAAACATTGCTCAGAAACCTCATAGTACTTTCAAATCTTTGAGATGTTTGCTGTCACAGATGGCAGAAACTGGTTAAAGGTTCAAGTTACTTAAGAGTGGAAAGAAGAGCAAGCAGACAAATAGCATAGGCTTTAGAAAACAGAGCAAAAAAAGGGAAATCACGACAATTACCTCACTGAGGTTAGTTCCAAGGTCAGTATGTGTTCTCCTACCAATGTGAACCCTACTTACCTTCAAAGTACCCTTTTTCTTTTTTTTTTTCCCGATGGTAGGAAGTGGCTGAGCCCATGTAGTATGAAAAGCTAGTGATGCTAAAAATGAAATATAAGTAGAACTGAAATAGATTTTTTTTTAAGTAATCACATATTTAATTCACTTTGTAAAGACTTGTCAATAATTTACTTTTAGTGGTTATGTTGTAAATACATAGTTATGTTCACTTTTTTTTTTCCAAGTAGATAACAGCACATAACAAGCCTCAACATTAATTTGTTTAATTTTCCTCCACTGATTGTCAAGACACAAGGCCTTTATCATTTAATTAACCATCAGAATTAACAGATACTATGTAATGAACTAGGATGCCAGCCTGCTGCCTATAGATTTGTTTCCATTTCATCTACAGAATCATAGAATCACAGAAGCACTTAGGTAGGAAAAGACCTTTAAGATCATTGAGTCTAAGTATAAATCTAATACTGCCATGTCCACCACTAAACCATGTCCCTAAGTGACACATCTGCACGTCTTTTAAATACTTTCAGGGATAGTGACTCAACCAATTCCCCATGCAGCCTGTTCCAGCGCTTGACAACCCTTTCAGTGAAGTAATATTTCCTAATATTGAGCCTAACCTCCCTTGGCACAACTTGTGGCCATTTCCTCTTGTTCTCTCACTTGTTACTTGGGAGAAGAAACCAACACCCACCTCACTACAACCTCCTTCCTGGTAGCTACAGAGAGTAATAAAGTCTCCCCTCAGCCTCCTCTTCTCCAGACTAAACAACCCCTGTTCCCTCAGATGCTTCTGATAAGACTCCTGCTCCAGACCTTTCACCAGCTTCACTGTCCTTCTTTGCACACACTCCAGCACCTCAAAGTCTTTCTTGTGGTGAGGGGCCCAAAACTGAATACAGTGTTCTAGGTGTACCCACCCCAGCCCCAAGTACAGGGGGAGAATCACTTCCCTAGTCCTGTTGGCCTCATTATTTCTCATATAAGCCATGATGCCATTTGCCTTCTTGGCCACCTGGGCCCATTGCTGGCTCATATTAATCCGTCCAATGCTCCCAGGTCCTTTTCCACTATGCAGCTTTCCAGCCATTTGTCACCAAGCCTGTAGTGTTGAATGGGGTTGTTGGGGCCTAAGCGCAGGACCAGACACTTGGTCTTGTTGAACCCCATCCCGCTGGCCTCAGCCTATTGATCCAGCCTGTCCAGATCCCACTGCAGATCCTTCCTTCCCTTAAGCAGAGCAATACTCCCACAACAACATGGGGTCATCTGCAAAATTACTGAGGGTGCACTCAATCCCCTCCTCAGATCAAGATATTAAACAGAACTGGCCCCAACACTGAGCTCTGAGGAGCACCACATGTGACTGGCCACCAACTGCATTTAACGCCATTCACCAAAACTTTATGGGCCCTGCCATCCAGTCAGCTTTTTACGAAACAGAGTGTGCCTATCCAAGCCATGAACAGCCAGTTTTTTCCAGGAGAATGCTGTGGGAAACAGCATCAAAGTCTCTACTAAAGGCTAGGGAAACAATATCCACAGCCTTTCCCTTGTCCACTAAGCAGGTCACATTGTCATAGGATATCAGGTTAGTCAGGCAGGAGCTGCCTTTTCTAAACCCATGCTGGCTGGGCCTGATCCACTGGTTATCCTGTAAATGCCATATGATGATACTCAGGATGATCTCCACAACCTTCCTCAGCACTGAGGTCAGGCTGACGGGCCTGTAATTCCCCAGATCCTTCTTCCAGCCTTTCTTGTAGATGGGTATCACATTTGCTACTCTCCAGTCAAGCGAGACCTCCTCAGTCAGTCAGGTCTGCTGATAAATGATGGAAAGTGGCTTGGTGAGCAATTCTGGCAGTTCCTTCAATGTTCTTGGGTGGATCCCAACTGGCCCCATGGACTTCTGTGTGTCTACATGGATTCACAGGTTGCTAAACACTTCCTCTTGGATTTCAGTGGCACCATTCTGCTCCTTGTCCCTTGTCTTCCTCAGGGTGCTCAGTTCCCAGAGAACAACCAGTTTTACTATTGAAGACTGCAGCAAAGAAGGCATTAAGTGCCTCAGTCTTTTCCTTATCCTTTGTCACTGTTTCCCCTCGCATCCACTAAAGGATGGAGATTCTCCTTAGCCCTCCTTTTGCTGCTTATCTAGTCAGCCACTAGCTGAACATGTGACTTCCAGCAAGAAGATTCAACTCATTGTTTCATTTCCAGATTTCTCACTGCCCACATTTACAAAATTGAGACAAGACAGAAATGTTTCAGGATCTATAGAATAAATGTGCTAAGAAAAATGCAAGGCATTGTTGTCATGTAATAGACTGTCTTCCAAGTGCTGTCAATTCCAAATAAAATCATGGGAGCTGAAGTTCTCTGCAAAGTCATTTTCCTGGACCATTAATTCTGAATTGCCATTTACAGAATAATTGCACTTTTGTTTCCCTGGGGATCTTGCTGGTGTGCTTTAACCTGTGCTATCCTTCTTAACCCTCACATCAAAATATATACAGCAGAAATGGAAGTCATGAGCTTATAGGTCATTAATGCAGAGCTGAGCCTAAGGGTATCCTTAATAGTTCTGTCGAGGACATCCTTACAATGACTGCATTTTTAGGGGAGTGGAAAGATTTTGTACAGAAGGACACAGCTGGATCTATTCTGAGAAAGGTTAGCTGGGACAGCTGAATGTCCCCGAGGAGATAATAAATTGCATTGGCCAATTTGATAGAGCTGATTTTGAACTGGAGAAAATCCAAACAGCAAAAGCCTTTTGAACAGTAAATACTTCCCCCATTAATTGCAGAAAACACAGGTAAGCTTGAGGGAGTTTCAGTTCGACTATGCTTTTTTTTAGGTAACCTACAGATGAAAAAATGTACTCTACTTGAAAATTACTCTCATGACTTTGATGAGGCTCAGATTGAAAAGAATTCCTCTTTCTTTCCTTTTAGGAACCACCAAGGGAGGAGCAAGGCTAACAAAGTTAACGACTTGATGTCAGAAGTCAGGAGTGGTGGATCTGAAGCAGGAAGGAAGCACAGCTGCCTCCTGCTATTGTGCAGGGTAACTAGGAAGGCACCGCATTAGCAAGAACATCATCCTGGCCACACTTTTGTCAGACTTTGAATAGAAGGTCACAGTCTCCCTCATTTTTCCCTTCCAATCAATATTTAGTGTGCTCAGCAGCCGCCAGAGCTGGCTGCCTCTGAACTTCATTGCTGTAAGTTACTGAGAAACTGGCTTATTATGACAACTCAGATCTCCCATCAGATCTGACCTGCAGCGGCTGCCCTGTCTCTTTCAATCTACTCCAAAATACAAAGATGACTCCAGCACACAGCGTTTACTGTATAAATCACTGCAGAGAAGCTCCTGATCAATAGGAGAAGTAGCAGGCAATGAAGGAATTTGGGGCCAAGTATGTTACACAGGACAAAAAGCATACCTAATAAGTTTAAGGTAACCAGTTGTTTCAAAATATAGTTATGAGGATTTATTTGTTAAAACCATAAAGTTTTACTTCCTGATCTTTTACCAGTTAGAGTTCCAGCACAGACTGATTGTTCAAAGGTTCACTTTTCACAAGACCTTGGGCAAGACACACAATAGTTGTAATATCAAAAACCAATCACTAATTTTACTTTTTTTTTGAGAGACAGATGTTAGAAAAATGCACAGTAACAATGATTTTAGTGAAAATTATCATGCAGACTGAGGAATTTACAAGGTCAAATGACGAGTGACAGTACATGCAATTTTTGTCCTTCAGTTAGAAGGCAGCAAGTGTCTAAAACACGATGGTGGTAGTTTCAGCTGATGCTAAGAACTGAATAAGCAAAGAAAAAAAATTGCTTTCCGTTTTGTAATATAAGTAACCTACAATAAGTTAATCCTGACCAGGCTACTGGTTTTACAGTGCATCTGTTAGTACATTTTGCAACATTAAAGTATTTCCATTCATTTAATCCTACCTGATTTTTGCATGAGAACAGCAGTTGGGAAAGGTTGTTCTGTCTTTACCAAAATTAACTTTTCTATCTTTTCTATCTCAAATCTTAGGTATCTTTTTAAGAGCCAGATTATGGCTTTAGAATAACATAGCAGACCTTCATGCATTGCAAATGGACCTTCAGCTTCACTCTGAATGCATGCATTTAGCTCAATTATCCCCTAATAATGAAACTGCTTCACGAATTACTGTAGAAAAGCAATATGATATCATTACAAAATCCTATTCTCTTTTACTTCAGTTTAAAACCATTGAAATGTAGTTACTATGAAAAATACAAGGAGTTTTACAGGAAAAAAAAAGTGAAACAGTTTTGTTTTTTAATGGTAATCTTTGAATACTTTTGGCTTTCAAGAGACCTATGACAAATTTGGCTATAAATTTTCAGTGAGATAAAAATGGTTTTGGATGGCATTTACTTAAACTGTTTGAAGCAAGGTAGTAGAATTTGTTCAGAAAAAGCTGGATTGAGGCTAAATCTTTCACCAAAGCAAATTAATGGTGATGAAAATGACAGTAGCAATACAACAGGCCTTCTTCATTTCCTTCAGGTAGAAATTTCAAAATACTCTTAAGGAACATTTCTAACATCTCATTTAATTATGAAGTACTGAAACACCTACTGAAATAAAAGTTTTCAACATTTGCCCACTACCTGTGGAGGAGTTTTGATTCAACAAGAACTGTGTTGTGACTACCTTTGCATAGATACCTCAGGGGGAGGGAAGTGATATATTAGTTAAGGCACAATTTTTGAGCTAGGCTGTGTTCCAAGTTCTGTTCCAGCTTCCTCTGTGACCTTGAACAAAGCACCTATTTCCCCTGTATTGTAGATCCATTTCTAGAAAATGAGGACAAGGGAATTGTGCTATATTGAGAGTCCTGTGAAAAGAAATTAATTAGCAGTTGTGAAGCACTCATATGCTGTGGCCATGGCAATCTTCAGTTTGACAAAAATGGGGCAATATATAGTAAGGGTTTTTCCTCTGTTCTGTACACCTGAAAGAGTCAGTGCTACAAGCTTGATTCTTAAGCACTTGGTACTGATGAAATCAATCAAACTGTTTCCATCCCCTGTTTGCCTCTGAAGGAGCAGAGCTGTATGAAAAATGGTTTATAAAGCAGCATGCTTGCATGTGTATACATGTTTGCATGCCAATCCAAAAAAACAAACAAAACCAAAATCAGTTAGAATTCTTATTCCTCCACTAAAACAAGGTCCTTTAAAATTGTTTCTTAGCAACTGTAATTTGGGGCACACCGAAAACAAACAAACAAAGAAACAAAGAAGGAAAAAAAAAAGAAAGAAAAAAAGATAAAATGGAGCATCAGATTCAGAAAATACCTAGCAGATGAGATTCCCATTTACTTACTATTTTAGTGGCTAGCACACTCTGCAAAATATGCACAGTGAACTCTTCTAAGGAGGCACGGGTTTAAATCTCATGGCTATCTCACACTTCCCACATTCTACATTTCTCATCTATTCCCATTATTTCCATTTGATGACTTCCTTCCAACTCATCACATATTCATAGTTTTGAGATTACTTAAACTGGGAGTGGGATTGCCATATTCATGCAACATTTGTAGAGACTGTGATGCAAAACCAACCTTTTTAAAAAGTATTGATAACTGTTGGCTGATACTGTTGATGTATATAGAGCTACTATCAATATGCTTACATATTGTCTCTTTGTGTTACCTGCAAGTTAAACACTCAGCTGAATGCTTGGATCTGCTTTCAGATTTTAACTGATAAAGAACCCCTCCCTAGCTTTCTCAAGTGTGACTGATGTTATTCTTCCCTTTGTGACACTTAATTAATACTCACCTGCCTTTTCTTCTTGAAAAAAGAAAGATTATTATTCTCTAAACTTTACTGCAGCAATTTCAGATACTGACAGACTGGTAGCCTCGCTGTGAAGGCAAGAGCCTATAAATGAGTTTTTGAAAGGCAGCACAGAAAGGCTGGCACTCTAGTTTCAACATAATTTAACATACACGTGCAACCAGATTTGAGAGGCAAGAAATGCAAACTGCATTTTCCCTACAAATTCCCTTAAGTTTTTGGCTGAGATGCTGAAATAACCGAAGATCCTAATCTAGGTGTTGCTCTTGTTTAACACACATTGTCAGGCCTTTCAATAGCTGCTACACCGTTATAAAAACATGCTTCTTTTCTACATTTTATTTCACTTTCTTCAAGACATGTATCACTATTAATACAGAAAAAAACCCAAACCTTGAAGATTAATTTCAGGCAAACAGTTAATGTTAATTGAAAATTATTTATTTTCTGAATTTGTTAAGAATATATACAAGACAACTGGAATTTCTAGAGATGTAATTTCTTCTTTTCAGAGAGGAAAAACCCCATTTTGTGTGTTGAAACCTATAACTTTTGTTTATGTTCTGACCAGGAATAAATTTGTGTGGAAAAAATATTTCTAATTCAGAACAACAAAAAGGGAAAAAAAAAAAAAGTCATGTCCAAAAAAGTTAGTCACTAAACAGTTAAGAGGATTCTTCATTTTTAACTTCCAAATGGTGACATGAAAGGGAGAGAGAAGCTTTTTTTTTTTTTTTTAATTGCTATTACACCTCATACTCCTGTAATTTTAAATACCGATTGTGGATCCTTGGAAATAGTAGTTTAGACTTTTCTCTCACTTCTCCCTAATTCTGCAGTTATACAGTAAGAAAACTGATTTAAGATATGGCAAGGACATACCTGTAAACAACACTTTTCACCAGATCAAATTAGAGTTTTTGCTTTCAGTGGGATCCTAGAAGACATTAAATCCCCAGATACTTCGTTACCAAAGGATGCACTCAGGAGCTTTGAAAGGTCAGATTATAAATATATATATATATTAGAACTATACACAAATCCTATCATTATGCTGCACTGATGTGTGAGATTTAGGTCCGTTAACACCATAACACTGAGGAGTTGTCATCCTTCCTAAGTAATGAAGCCAGCTGTGCAGTGTGAGGTCTAGTTGTATGTTGCAGGGTGTTCACTGTGCAAACATTGTAGAAGCTCAATCCTACACCAAACCCCATGCGAGTGCAGGGCCGTTTGGAAAACAGTGTATTGCAAGACTAGAGCTGAATTCCCAAGTAGGGTTTCTTTGTTGGTTGGTTGGTTTGTTTTTCAGTAAATCTTGCTTACTGATTAAAACCCATCTGAACACCCGGGGAGCCAGTACGGCCATGTTTACTTGGTATCCAATTACATTTTTATGGTGGCTGCAATAATTCAGAGCTGAGTTTAATAAATAAGGGTATAAAATGGCAGCAACAATAGCTTTTAAAATCATGCATCTTACCATACACTACCATTGTAGTGTATGACTTGTCCGGTTTTTATACTTACTTTGCTTTACAGGATGATACAAATGAAATGGTTGAATTCTCTTGCCAAAACAATAGTTCTATGAGGTTAGAAGGGAAACTCTTGGAATTATGGTAAAATTTGTTTAATCTCTAGTTGTGATTTCAGTGAAAATGACTGACAAGCACTACTATGTGAAAAGGCGATGGAGGATTGTAATAGATCTTGTAGAAGAACAATGTAGGGCAATAGAGGTTTATTGCATCTTCTGCAGCAGGAAAGCAGGCAGCGACATGGTGCAGACTAAAAGTTCACAGCAAACCCTCCTCCTTTAAATTATGGATATATTTGTAGAACAGAATATACAGACCTCAGTACAAAAGTCTAGCTTTATATTTGAAATTGAAATGAATATTCAAGTACCTGTCTCCCCCTAGCCGCTATGTAAGATTATGTTGTTAAAGATAGGCAAGCTGGCTCAAATGACAGAAGAAAAGACCAACCCAAATCTCCATTCAAATTTAAGCTTGACTTTGAGGTAAAAAAATGTTTCCAACTGCTTTTTGAAATAACAATATATATCCAATTCCTATTTGCTTGTGTGGTTTTCTAAAACAAGCTCAGAAAAATATTGCATTGTAACTCAAATGAACTCAGGAAACTTTTGTCGTTTCAAATAGAAGACATACAATGGGAAAAGCTTTGTGCAATTCCATGCGTTTAGACATTTATTTCCACATAAACATGTGCAATATCATCATCTTACTAAAAATTATTGCATCATTAGATTTAGGCGAGTCTATAAAATTATGATATAATCATACCCTGTTTCTATCTGCAATTTAATTACACTGCCCACAGAGTAAAAAATACATTTAAAGAAGATAAAAAGATTTAAATAGGCCATGAGGTGGACTTGAAGGCCTAATTATTCAGGAATTTTTGGAAACTGTATTTAAACACACTAATCTGGAGTGATATCTCACATCAACCTGAGGTAGTTCAATACAACTCAGATCAATATTCCCACTGTTCCTGAGGTGCTGCTTGAAAGAATGTTATGTAATCAAGACAAGAATATTATGTAAGAAACAATGAAGCTGAACACTATCCCCTAAAACTATGAAGAATCACAGAATCATAGAATAATATGAGTTGGAAGGGACCTTAAAGATCTTCTAGTCTGAACCTCTGCCATGGGCAGGGACACATCCCACTTGATCGGGCTGCCCAAGGCCCCATCTAACTTGGCCTTGAATACCTCCAGGGACAGGGCATCCACAACTTCCCTGGGCAACCTGTGCCAGTGCCAGGCAACGTGTTCCAGTGCCTCACCACTCTCATGGTGAAGAAGTTCCTGCTTAGGTCTAGTCTATATTTTCCCCC
Organism: Phaenicophaeus curvirostris; assembly: GCF_032191515.1. Taxonomy (NCBI): domain Eukaryota; kingdom Metazoa; phylum Chordata; class Aves; order Cuculiformes; family Cuculidae; genus Phaenicophaeus; species Phaenicophaeus curvirostris. The sequence goes on from NC_091392.1 coordinate 162,456,765, forward strand.
TCTCCAGTTTATACTCACTGCCTCATGTCCTATCACTACAAGCCTTTGTAAACAGTAAAATAATAAGGTTTCAGTTTTACCATCACCTTTTTGTAAGTTTTGTTTTCTGTTTCATTCTATGTTTAATTAATAAGGCATTGTTTTTTACACCATAGGCACCTAAGGTCAGGTAGCAATTGTTTCTAATTTGTAATATACTGCCCAAAAGATATTCTAAGCTAGTTCAACAGCTGCAAAGCTACAGTCATTTACAACAGCACTCATGGCTGGAATATTGACAGGACACTACCCATAGGTTGTGACTACTCCTCCTGCAATGTCATTATGGAGCACTTACAAAGGATTCATCACCAGCAGGGATTCTCAAACAAACAATTTTGTTACGCAACACATATCTTCAGCTGAGAAGTAAAACAGTCACACACCAGAAGGATATGCATGTTTCTTTATCCTCCTGAGAGCAATAACATCTAAGCACAGTTGTTTTTTTTCCTAATTATCTGCAACTATACATCTGTTTCTTTTGTGCTATAATGTGCATTATTTTATCTACCTTCCTAATATTTTTATTTGCATTCTTTCTCTGGAAATATTCCTTATCCCTTTCTCCCATAAGATTCTCCACTGAAGTCTTACATTAGAAGAAACTACTTAGATAGACTGAAAGCTTGGCAGGACTCAAGCTTCTATTCTCTTTCCTTTCCATTCTAGCCACTCACCATACCTCCTGAATGTCATTCAATCACTCTTTAAATTACATGTATGATTTTTTTGTCACACTTGCATTATCTTTCATAATGTAAGAAGATCACACTGATGGCATCATCCTTCACACTAAAGGAGTTCTAAGAGAGGTGCCTTCACTGTTTATGCATGTAGTAGAAGGAGATTGGCATTACTGTCAGTTGCATTTGATACTTTTGACTCAACTAAACATTAGCTTTGCCTTACACCTGAAATTTAGCTACTCCAGTTCCAAATGCTTTGCACCACTCTACAGTCTTCCAGCTGCTGGTATCAATTTCACAGGTATCTGTGCATCTGTTCTCCTAAACAGCATACTCATCTTTTCATACAATAAACTACACAGGCTTTTAAGTGTCTTCCAGCATTATTCATAACCCCAGCAAGCATCACAGTCACAAGGAACAAGTTCAAGACATCAATAAAGTCCCTCGGGCAATAAAACTTTCATGCTCTCAGCTAGGCCTATGCACAGCGTTGGGTGCTTTTGTCAGCGTGTTCCTTACATTTTTTTTGCTGCTGACTAGATATCCAATAACACTTCATATACACATCACTGGTTCTGAAGTCACAGAGAGTGCATCAGGCAGTACACACTGGATGATACAGCAGGGAAAGCAATCAAACAGAAATCTGGCAAAGATTCTGCCAGAAATCATCAACAAGAACATTACACAGTAGTTGCTGCAGTCTGTTTTTATCATTTCTTCTTTCAGATAGTGAGGATGATGGCATTTTGATAGCCTCCAATATTTCTTGTTTTACTACATAAAGAATGTAGTCACTGAAAGGTCCGTATCTCCCCTGGACACCATCAAGCCCTGGACCATTAGTAAATTTTGAGATAAACTCGTGTCTGTCAATGCACTATTTCTACCTTTATAATGTTGTTTACAACTTTTTATTAAGTGCTGGGAAGATCACGGAATTCAATCATGATTCTTTAATTAATATAGTTTAAAATTTTTCCTCTTCCAGTTGTCCCCTTGCCTGTGCAATCTCTCTTCAACCAGAATGAGCTCATGTTTCTTTTTTTCTTAGAGAATCATTTCCTGTCTCTCATCTCCTTTGTAAATGTTCACTCTCTGCTCTGGGACTGGATGACAGTTTCATCACTTCTGCGTGACTAAATATAAATGAAACTCTGAGACATTTTGGGAAAGCCCTTATATCAAGGAAGTGACATTCCCTTTCTTCAGTAGCGATTTCAAACTAAATACCTCAAGCACAGGTAGCTGAAGTTATTTGAGCATTACGGAAGATATTTTGGTTTTCTCTGCAAATTACACAATACAGTTGCATTCATATTTTCTGCCTTAATCCAAATGAAGAATACCAGTTAGCATCACAAAGACTTTCAGTAGCTACTGTACCACAGACAATAACAATCTGTTGTAAACAATAGCATTTTACAACAAAACGTCAATAATGATTTCACTGAAATAGTCTTTCAAACGTATTTTATGTGTTTTCCAGTTTAAAGCACTGTGTGTCTGTTAAGGTAAAAAAAAAAAACCAAACCAACATTCTGAATACAAACTTTTAATTGAATATACAGTATTAAATTGTATTCAGTCACATGTTACAAAAGGGCAGTTGTGCTAGAAAGTCAAATTTTCCAGTTAAAATTAATAGGAAAATGTTCACCAAGTTCAATAGGGAAAAGTCAGGTCTGAAGAGAATATCAGCAATCCACTATAAACCCAGAAAGCATATGCTTTTAAACTGCAAACATATCTTAAAAGAGAGCTTTCATCCAGATTTAGGTGAGAGGATTTACATCTATTGGAAAGCCATCTTTGTACAAAGTGATCTAAAAAAGTGACTCAGATATTTTTTGCCTTATCTCTTACCATATGATACAATCAGGTTAATAAGCTGTGCAAATGCAACCTAAATGCACAGCCAGCTGTCTCAGACAGCGACACCATGCTATCAAAGATACTTTCTGTCTCATTTTTAATGATATTGCAACAGACATGTTCCTGAACTGTTTTTATTTTCTTCCTTTTTAGGAATGTGCTCTGCTTACTTCAAGGAAACACCAAATAAGGTGTTAATGATCATTTTTTTCCCTAGATAAAGAACTTTCCTGAGAAATAGTATGCTGTTATTCAGGCTTTTATACAATGATTACCAGCAGATATCAAATGTTTACACTGGATAAAACACAAATTAACCTAGCAGTAACCTCATTACTGCTGTGAACTTAAACGGTTATGGATTAACATATGTACCCATCTAAATTTGAAGATGGGAATTGTTTAGGCTACTGGAAACTGGAATGGTGTTGCTACTTCTCATAAACGACATATTCCATTCTGGGCTACCATAAGCAACCTGTTAAAATTCAAATAACTGTCATAAAAGACAGATAAATCATTCAGCTTTTCTATACTGTATTCCTTTCACAGCTTCCTCCTTTCCAAATCTATGAAGAGGGTCATTAAAGAACACAGCACAAATAATGCAGTAATAAGCTATTTCTTGAAGATGAATGTAAAACTGATATGGAGAGAGCTTCAGGCATAATGTATTGTTTGTTATCATTACAACCTAATCTTTGTATCAGAATTCAGCTTTTTTTGATGAAGATCTATGGCTGGTAAGAGATGTAGCAAGTGATGTCAGAGGTTGCTGAAATTGGAAAAGCATGAAGAATTCAGTGATAGGTAGAGGAGGCTGAGCCTTAAGATGCTTTTGAAAAATGAGTGAGATTTTTTCACTCAAGCAGCAGGTAATTTGACTTGTCCAACATTATAACCTGAAGCATGCTTTAGGGTTTTTTAAGAAAGGAAGCTATGCATTACAGAGACAGTGTGAACTTACAATGTTAAACCAAGAATCTTAAACAAAAGAGTTTCAAGGTCAGACATGTCTTTGATTCTCTCAATGATGCACATAGTGTACAAGTAGTCTAATGTCCTTAACTTCCTCTTTTCATGGGCTGCAATTCTATTGATTTAAGAAATTGGGGTAACTTGAGCACTTCAATGTGCTCAGGAGTAAATCCAGGGTACCCACGCACACTGATGCAATGTGATCTCTTAATAGTTATCCACTTCTTGTAAATACATAAAATGATTTTTTAATGCACTAATGCATAGGAATGTCAGAGTATGGATGCACAGTGATCCAGTACACATAAATTAGTGATCATAAGGTGATAAACCTACACCTGCCCTAAATTCTGACATTATTCCTTATACAATGATAGCAATTTCAATGATAAAAAGCCTCTATTTAAAAAACTTAAGCTTTGAGGAGATCCCTCAACATTCAGTGATCTAACCTGCGATCAACTACATTTCTTTCTCAGACTTACTACAGAGTTATGCACAACTC